>NW_019671917.1:123715-331199 GCF_002708625.1 Rhizopus microsporus ATCC 52813 | reverse complement strand
AACCATGCAGGAACGCGCTTACTCCCTTCAGTCCCAATTCCTTCTACGCACCTATACCCTTCCAGATGATGCACTACTTTCCCATCTTCTCCCATTGATCCGCCAACCTAGAAGTCACTCCCAATGGTATAAACTCTCTAGGTCTCCCATTTGGAAACTATGCGCACCAAACCCAGAATCCCTTGATCGCCGCTCTTTACGCTTGATGCAAAGGAAGTTCCGCCAAGATAACCTCAATCACAAGCGCGCAACGCACGCCTCTGTTCTTCTTACGCACTGTCGCCCGACTATCTCCCTAGACCTTATCCTTTGGCTACCTATGACCAGATCTGAGAGAAGTCGATGCATACGTTGGCGTCTTGGTTGGCTTCCTAGTGGTCATGATAAAACCTGTCCTCGGCACCCCAACCAATCCTTCACCAAAGCCCACGCCATTCGTTGTCTCCAGATGCACCGTCGACTTATGATGCTCGAAACAATTTCAGATCCATTATCCTTCCTTTTGAATATGCTACCTTCAAAGAAACTACGCTTCTTTCAAGCCGCTCTCCCATGGACCATTCGTTGACCAGCTATATGCGCTCTTCTTCATGAACTTGGCTACCTCCATCATCAGAAGTGTCCACCTTCTTCGCCCCCACACCTTGGGCAAAAGCTCCTCAATTGGCTCCCTCGTTGTCCTCACTAGTGTATCTTACACTTGCCCCAACATCATTTCTTCAATAGCTTTTTTACCCTTGATCTCATAAGGGTTTTTTAGATACCAATTCTTCATTCTTTTTTGATCTGCCTCGGGCGAAGAAGATATATTATTATCATGCGCCCACTTGAGGCTTTAATTGTAAATAAAAGACTGTTTAATCGTATAACCGTTCTTTGATATTTTATTTCCCGCCCCTCAATTTCGAAAAACTCCCTTTGTCACTGTTTTCATTTTTTTCTCCTTTGAAGGATTATGCAACATAAAATAAAAGGTGCGCCTTTTGGAATAATCCAAACAACAGCAAATAATCGTGGCATACTAAAGTTATATCATGAAAGCGAGAATAAGACACCAACCAAAATAGTCCTTACGAATACCACCGTTCTTTGCACTCATTCTATTCCCTTTCACATTTCTATTCCTGAATTCCTATCTTTCATTGCACCTGTAGAAACTCATGTTAGCCACTATAGAGTAATAAAGTATGTAAGCAAAGACATGTATAGTACACAAAGCAGCTGACCACATGTGCAAACTGTTAACAAGAGAAGCAAATAAGGATACTTATATGGTTTTGATGAAATTCAAAGAAAGCCAGGCAGCCAATATATATTTTGAGCAGTATAATAATAGACGCTTTAGTTCTATGGAAGTAAGTAGATTAATAATTCATCACAAACAAGGTGTCCAAACGTGTATTTCATCGTTAGCCTGAGACATGCCAAGTTCTTTATGTAGAATCAGCTGAAACAGAACAAGATTCAGAACCACTGTTTATACTAGTTAGCCCAGAAGAAACGTGTTCTGTGTGTTTAGAGCCGCTTGGTGAAAGTAAATCGGGGATATTGACCATTCTCTGCCAGCATACATTCCATTGTCACTGCTTGCTCAAGTGGAAAGATGGTAGCTGCCCAGTTTGCAGATATTCACAAAAGAAAACGGTGACGGAGGATGGAGGCGGTAGCCATAAAGTATTTCAGGAGACAGAAGAAAGGGTCATTGGGCAAAGTGACGATAATGATAATGAGTGCGCCGAGTGCAAGACGAAGGAGGGTCTTTGGATTTGCTTGATCTGTGGCTATGTAGGGTGTGGGAGATATCAAGGTGCGCATGCTTATAAGCATTATAGAGAGACAGAACATATATATGCTTTGGATATTGCTTCTCAACGAGTATGGGATTATGTTGGTGATGGATATGTGCATAGGCTCGTACAAAATATGGCTGATGGTAAGCTAGTGGAGCTTCCAGACAATACGAGACCAGATAATACGGCTTTTTCCCAGGTAAGCTCAAGCACAGAAAGGGAAAAAGAAAAAAAAAAAAATAATACTTGTAATATCATTTAGCAGGAAAAGCTAGAATCCATTGCACTTGAATATAGCTATATGTTAACCACTCAGTTGGATTCGCAGCGTATATATTATGAAAATCAAATAGACAAGGTTTCAAGCCAGCTTATAAAATTAACAACACAATTGAAGCAACTGGAAATACAAGCAAAAAATGCGGTTGAAGAGAATGAGTATCTGGAGCATCAGATTTCTTTGAAAGCAAAAGAAGCTTCAAAAGTAATGGATGGCAAAGAGGTCGCAGAGAAGAGCTATGAAATATGGAAAGAAAAGTTGGAGGCACTTAAGGATCTATGGTTAAAAGAAAAAGAGGTACTAGAGACGTTATAAGACATAAATTATTCTTATATACTCCTTATAGATGACAAATACATTAATACAAAGCAACGAAGAACTATCCAAAAGCAATGAGCTTGCAGCTAACAGCATCTCTGAATTAAATGATCAAGTACGCGACTTGAAGTTTTTCTTGGAAGCTAGGAAAAAGGTACAAGCAGATCCAAGCTTAGAAGGCGGTAGCGTAGAAACTAGGCAATCCTCGCGTAGAAGAAAAGGCAAACGAAGGCCAGAAGGACGATGAGCTCATTAGTGATTCCACACATATTGTATACTGCCTTCAGCTTTTGCTGTATACCCAATAAAAACATGCAAATTATGCAGTGATCGGAAATAGAATCTGTTTGTATTTGACGTGTCTGTGGCTTGTACAGTAGCTTTTTGACTAAAATACAACCAAACGAAGCACAAGGTAACGACCAAATATTCTTATAATAAAGAATAGCTTTAGACACTCACAATATCTTGTCTATATTTTATGGTATGCTTACTATCACTGGGCACGCCATTGGCATACTCGAAAGGCTGGCCGCAGTCTAGTTTTTGATTGGTCAGATTGACCGCTTGCAATCCTCTTTTTTTTTTTTTTTCTCTGTCTTCCAATTTTTTTTCTTTCTTTTTCCCTACTTTATCCCTAAAATGTCTGTTACTTTGGAACTTCCCTTGGCTCTTCACATCCTCGACTCTGTTCTTGCTGAAAGCAAGTACATTGCCTCGTAAGTTCTTATACATTTGATTCTAGATTTTTTCAGTGGCTTATACCTTTCTTTAGCAATGACAAGGCTACTGATGCTGATGCCGCTGTTGCTAAGGCTTTAGGTTCTGCTCCTTCTGCCGAATTCACTAATGTTGCCAAGTGGTTCTCCGAAGTCAAGTAAGTATTCCTCGGCAAATATTTCTTTAATGCATCAATAACGCGTTTTTTTTTCTTGCTTATCTTAGGCCTGCTGAAGCTGCCCCTGCTGCTGAAGCCGCTGACGAAGACGACATTGATCTTTTCGGTTCTGATGATGAGGAAGTTGATGAAGAAGCTGAAAAAATCAAGGCTCAACGTCTTGCTGAATACAATGCTAAGAAGGCTGCCAAGCCCAAGCCTATTGCAAAGACCACCATCACTCTTGAAATCAAGCCTTGGGATGATGAAACTGATATGGATGCCATGACAAAGGGTGTCAAGGACATCACCATGGATGGTCTCCTCTGGGGTGGTCACCAACTTGTCCCTATTGGTTACGGTATCAGAAAGCTTCAAATCAACTGTGTTGTTGAAGATGATAAGGTTATGTTGGATGACTTGACTGATCAAATCACTGCTTTGGAAGACTATGTCCAATCCGTTGACGTTGCTGCTATGCAAAAGATCTAAGTATAATAATAACCTCAACTTGTATAAAATGTCAATAAATAAAGTAATAGCTTTGAATGGGCTATTGTTTCTTTTGTTTAAACAACATACGCGGTGAGATGTTTTTATAATATGAGATTTTTTGAGCTTTTATAGATTGCATCAGGCTACTCTAGATACCTAGATCAAGTCGTAGTCCATCTTGGGCTATAACCAATATTTACTCTTCTGCTTGAATGGCTCTTCTTCAAATGGCGCCTCGTTCATCCTCTCCTTTGTATGTCTTTTTACGACAGTTCATTGGAATAAAGATAAATAAACTCAGAAAAAACGCAAGCAAAGATGTCTATAGCCAATTAATATATTCTTTGTTTTTCCTTTCTCACCGACAGCATGAATACAGCTATTGTTAGTCTGAAGCGTCAGCTTCGGAAAGATATGGCTTCTCGACTAGAAAAGCTATCTGTAGCAGAGACACAAAGCCAATGTAACTAATAAAAAGAAAGAAACGCTAAAAAAAAAAACCGTGGTCGCTAACAGACACTTAGCCGAACAAGTGTTTGAAAGGTTGAAGCGATTAGAACAGTTTAAGAATGCAAAGAATGTAAGTGTATACATTAGCATGCCTACTGGTGAAGTCGTCACTACCAACATCATACACCATTTGCTTCGTTCAGGTAACAAAAAAGTATATTTGAACCAATAACAAATACAAATATCAAGCAGGAAAGAATTGCTTTATACCTCGTTGCACCAAAACCCACATGGACATGGTAAAGATTAATAGCATAGAGGACTTTAATTCACTTCCAGTCAATAAATGGAAAATACCTGAGCCTCCTCTTGATCAAGACAGAGAAAATGGTAAAATGATAAAGTCGTTTC
Organism: Rhizopus microsporus ATCC 52813; assembly: GCF_002708625.1. Classification (NCBI taxonomy): domain Eukaryota; kingdom Fungi; phylum Mucoromycota; class Mucoromycetes; order Mucorales; family Rhizopodaceae; genus Rhizopus; species Rhizopus microsporus. Next base: position 326,578 of record NW_019671917.1, on the reverse strand, counting down.
TTGATGTCCACTTAGACTCTTCTAGCTCTGGAGACTGAGGGTCTTGATCTCGTATTAATGCCTGGAGTTGCATTTGATCAGAATAGGAATAGGATAGGCCATGGAAAGGGGTGAGCAAAGCGAATTTACAGTCAGATATTGTTGACTAACAAAAAGAATAGGTATTATGATCGTTATTTACGTAAATGTAAATCTTGGGCAGAAGCAAACAACACTGCTCCACCCAAAACTAGTAAGTATTTAAAAGCAATACTGATGATAATTAACCATCCTGTGGTATAGTTGCTCTCGCCTTGGACCAACAGATTGTAGATGTTGGTGTTATTCCCTTGGAAGAAACAGACGAAACACTGGATTGCGTATTATCACCATCGTTTATATTTTCAAACTAAACTTTTTTTTATTATATTGTATAAGAGGGATGATAGTTTCAATTTTTGCTTAGAATGACCCAGAGCTTACCTATTTCATTTGTGTTAATAACAGTTACGTACTTTTTTTTTTTTTTACTTAAGACTTACTCTGTCCTTAATGTGTTGTAAGAATTGTTGGTAACTCATGATGTTATCTGTACGATCTTCAATTAAATGAGCCAAGAACCATAGACGAAGGTATGGATCACCGTCTTCCTTGACTAGATACAGTGTAGGATGATAATTGCCACGGCGCATTTCTCTCACCTTGCCAATGATCGTATTGACTTTTTTGTTCAATGGTGTGTTCAAAACTGGTAAAGTAATCTTGCCGCCCTTTAAGCCTTCGTACGATTTGACATCAAATAGATCGACACAAAGCTGGGGCACAACATTGCGGCCGACCCATATGTACATGTTTTGTCCATTTTCTAAAAGATAGCAGCCATGAGGTTCTAAGTTTTCAGCTGTTAGATTTAACACAGGTGGGAATATGACGCCCTTTTCTGAAAATTCACCGGCCTCAGGAGGCATATTGTGTAAAGAATAGAGGTTGGCATAGAGATATGGAATTAAAAGCTGAATTGGCATAGTGGTCAACAAGTTCATGGCATTCGACCTCATATCTGAGGGAATCTGAGAGCTTTGACGAAGACCGTCGTGTTTGAGCAAACCAAGGGCGAGCAGGGGCAATAACTTGAGATTGTCTGGTGCGGTCAGCTGTGGCGTTGAGCCTTGACCAGATCCTAAAACATGTGTCTTGTATACACCAAAGATGTCAACTAGCTTGTTTACAACTGCATCACGTGCGTCATCTAATTTGGATGTCAAACCTCGTTCGACAGCTAAAGTGTTCACAATCGTTAGCATCCATTCTCTACAAGTGTGCTATTTCTTACCCTTCACACCAAGATAAGCGGTGATGGCTTGCTGATTTGCGCTTGCGTATAATTCAGACATTGTACTGCTGACAGGTAAGCAAGTGGTAACAACTCGAATGCGTCTTTCGCCATTACATGCAGTGTGTAATAAAGCGGTCTGGAAACAAACAGTAGGGGTCTTTAAGTCATCTTCCATAGTAACCTCAACAACATATTTCTGATCGCGAGGTACGTTGGGAAGGGCTAAGAGATCAGACGAACGAATAAAGAAGTTTCCGTGGAAGGCGCTCATGCGTAGGCCGCGAGAGGCACGGATACGAATGACTGCTTCCAAACCAATCTGTTCTGCTAGTAATTCAGAAAATTCATGGGCAAATTTGATAGCATCTTCAGTGCGACTAGCGTTGAAGCCAGGATAATAGTATGTTTGACCACCTGTGTAATGAGGCACACAGCTGAGTGTGGCGACATCAGAGTATTGGCCTCCAAAGATGACCATGTCGCATGCAACTTGGGAACGAGAACAATCAACAGCAAATGACTTGTAAAATGGTGAAGCAGCGTTAAGTAGAGAAGATTCCTTAGAGGTTCCGAGCAACTTGACATCTTCACGAGGCTTTAATGCACCAGCACCCGTATTGGGTAAAGTGGACTGTAAGCAAATGATCTTACCACCAATAGGAGACTATAAAACAGGGTTACACTTTTACCTTTAGCGAAAAAAAAAGTTACTTACCAACATTTTGAATGCAGCTTGTAAACCTGTTCCTAACGCGTTATTTACGTTCATTGAGTCCTTGAACAATTCAGGTAACTTTTCTAATAATGTCTTCAAGATGTGGATTGATTCGGTCAGATTGACTAATAAATCAGAAGGTGAAGGCAGATAGACATCATCCAGATCAGAAACAACCAACATCTGAGGCTCGTTCAAGCTTGGGTTCAAATTGTAAAAATGAAGAGATGAATCAACAGTGATAATGGCAACTTTTGTACGATTCTCGTCGTTGGGTAAACGTTCAAGGGAATCAAGAATAGTACGAGCAGCTGTGGCTACCATACCGGATTGAATGGCTGAATAGGATACATCGATAACGAAAACATAAGCGGGTGCCTGAGGAGGACGTACCTAGAAAAAAGGGCGTCAGCTGGGAGTTTCTTTTATTTTCTTAATATTTACCATGTACTCAGTTGGCGCAACAAATTCAACACAACCGTAGTTTAATTCAGGACGCTTCCATCTGTCGGCGGGTTGTTGAGTTATACTATCATAATCAAACGCGGCAGGAACATCATTCAGTAAGAAACACATATTACATTTCCAACGTTGACCTCCTTCCACAAACGTGGCAAAGGGATTGATATACGTTCTACAACGTCTACATCTTGCAATCACACTATCTCTAACAACAGGCACAGAATCCTACATATTGGCATAAGAACGATCATTCCCAAAAAAGAAACTCTATGAAACTTACATCGCCTTCCTTTAAGCTTCTATAAGGAGTTAAAACCAGTGCTAAGGGCAAACGAGACTTTTTAAGTAAAGATTCTGTTGCGGGGACTGCATTGAGGGTGGAGCACTGATAAGAGGGATCAGCATTAACGAATGGCGAGTCTGTGACAGAGATCTAAGATAAAGTTAGTGGATTATGCTTTTATTAACACGCTTTATTTACATTAGGTGGCAAGCGAGCTTGTGGTCCAGTATTGTCGATATCTGCGATATGGGGACGAGCGCCCAATAAAGGAACAGCAGGGACAACCTACGAAAATGAGTTCATGTTAGAGGTTCATCATGCAACCAAAAAAGAGAAACTTACTGCAGCGGCTGCTGGCCCCATACTCATATTTCCAAACTGAGTTGCCATTTGACCTACTGCATCTTGTCCATATGTATTATACCCTACAGACGGAGCTTGGTACTGTCCATAAGCATGTGGTTGTTGTTGCTGTTGCTGTGGCTGTTGTGTTTGCTGCTGTTGCTGAGCGTATGGAGAAGGTACTCCCATAGGAGAGATGAACTGTGGTTGTTGGTTTGCCATAGCAGGTGAAACGTAAGGCTGTTGTAATTGCTGAGAAGGGTAAGCAGGAGGAACAGGAGATTCGCCAGAATAGGCTTTTGTGATTTGTTCTGGATACATTCTCTTCTTTTTGTAATGCTCAGCATGCTGAACTGGAGGAGACATGGGAGACTGTTGCTGAATAGTAGATGGAGTAGTGACGGGACTACTTACAACAGCTGGGCGACCAGCAGGTGACATTACAGGAGATTGAGATACTGGTCTTACCAATGGGCGCTGCTGAGGTTGAGGAGGTATAGGTCCAGGACGAACATTGGGTGGAAGCCCTGGATGAGGAGGAAGAGGGCTTGCACCAACTGGAGATTGCATTCCTGGCCTTGGCATTGGAGGACGATAACCAGGAGCTCCAGGTGGAGGAGGCCTATAGCCCGGACGCACAGGTTGATTAGTAATAGGAGGCCGTTGTATCGGCTGCGATGCAGGTGATTGTTGCATTTACGAAGAAAAAAGAAGAGCTGCCTTTTTTTTTCTTTTGTTTTGCGTTGGACACGTATCATGGCGGAAATTCAGTTTGTGTAAGTTGTACGTGACTTAAATCGGAACGTCAAAACAATGCGTTCAGATACAGATTACTTGAATGATTGACAAAATTATTTCGTAGGTCAAATGGTTTCTACACTATATTCAGAACGTTGTTCCAAGATGTCATATTTGCTTATTTTGTATTATAAATTTTTGAATAATGCGACATTACTTATAGAAAAAGCTGTGTACTAAAAAATAGCTTTTATTAATAGAGTCAAAGAATTGATTTCAATATCGTGTCACTTGTATGTTATAGATAGATATAGAAAGGTATTAAGTGAATCAGACGAAATTAGCTCTCCAAGTTCAATATAAATGTTGTAAGCTACACTGGGAAGTAGGCAAGAAGCATGAGAGATAAGCAAGCAATATATGACTGTTGTTCATATTGGCTTTAAGACAGATTAGTTCTGGGCATATGATTCACCAAAAGTTGCGGCACTGGTCTATCATTATTTGCCTTAATATATATGTACCTATATATGCTAGAAATCATACCAAACCCCCTATCATTCCTTTTAAATATGTTACCATCGCGTTCAATCGTTCCCTCCGAAATTGTCCTTTCTTAGTTTCAATGATGGTTGACTGTATGTTCACTATTGCTGATCTAACTAATCACCGTCTGAATAAAAGCTCGTTGAAAGAATCCCGCATTTCCTTTCTTTTTATTTTATTTTGCTCTTTCAAAGTATTAAATTACGTGAAATCATGCAATAGTTACACTACTTTTTATGCTTATCGTCAAGTATATATATAAGCTATATTCATGCTTGTTTCATGGGTCAAAACACTGATCTATATTCCTTATGACTAACGTAAATGCATGATTGGCTAAAATGAATTACCGACGCTTTTTATCTCTAGACAAGCAAAAAAAAAAAAGAAGGGTGTCATAATGTAAGAAATAAGCTTGTAATATCCCGTTTCTTCCTTTTTGATGAACGATACAATCTTTATTTGAGATTAATAAGGAAAAGGAAGAGCTCTTTGGTAGAGTAAAAAACTGATGAAAGAAGTGACTTGACTTTCATGTGAATTTTACCATATTTAAACGGTTCAATTTCCACGCCTTTTTTTTACACTTCTTGCCAAAATGTCTAATAACGAGAAACCAATGTCAAAGGAAAAGTTGAACCCATTAGCTGTAGCTAAACTATTAGGACCATCAAATCCAAAATTGGATCATCTTGTACGATTTTTAAACTCTGTGAGAGGAACGGATAAAGTGTTGATGGTAAGCTATAGAAAAAATAGCCTAAAAAGAGATATTGACAGTTATCTATAGTTTATTCAATATTGGTCAAAAGTCATCATTTGGTATCTTCAACGTCGTTCACCTGTTAAAACTGCAAGTTCAGCTATTTCATTAGCTCAGCGTATTCAAAACCTTGCTTCACCTGTGAGTGACTTTCGTATTTTGTTACGTTATTATGGATTATTGCCTATGGTTCAATACATGAATTATATTGAATATAATCCACCTTCTAGTAAGATCGCATTGACTATCGAACGTCTTCAGAATTGGTCCAATATTATATACTATCCTTTGGAACACATCTATTGGTTGGGTGCACATCAAGTCATTCCCATTAGTGAAGAAAAGACAAACAAGATTGGCATGTGGAGTTGTCGTTTCTGGGCTGCTTATGTCATTCTGGAATATGGTCGCTTGGCAGAACAGTATAGAAACTTGAGAAATAGAGAGACATCTTTATTGAAGCGTATCAAGGCGGGAGATATCGAAACTCATGAAGATCCTGAGGCTGAAATGGCAGCTATAAAGGCTGAGAGATCAAGTATGATCGTAAACACATGTATCAATACAGGGTAAGTTTTTTAGTCAAATGATTATGTACCAAGATATTGACTCTTTTCTAGCTATTTACCCTTAACCGTTCATTGGTCACTTGAGAAATCAAGCTTCCCTGATGTGCTAGTAGGTGTATTTGGAGGTTTTGCTTCTATATTCCAAATTTATGCTGCATGGCAATCTACTGCTTAGATATAAAAAAATAATAATTATATATTTATATGATAGAAATATCTTGTTTTTATACATGTCGCTTATGTAAGCAAATTATTTGCACTGTCAACAATTAAAGATCGTCCCATAAAACTTGCCTCTCCCCCTGAATTGACAGCAGTCCCATTGACATCACTTTCCCCCCGTTGAAGTGACTTCCTTGGACCTGGGCAGATTTTTTTTTCCTTTTACACCAAAAAGGGTTGAAATTAAAGTTTGACTGAACAGCCCCCCTTTGACATTTAACTCTATTCTTTACATTTATACCCTTCCTATCCTATCAGTCTTTTCAAACAGGGGGGGAATGCGGCCTGCTCTTACTTTTTCAACAAGAAGAGCAACTTCTTCACAATGTCTTTGGCATTGGTGTTCCAATAACACTCAATATCTTGATCAACTCTTTAATCATTCCAAGCGATCAAGACGAATCCTCAACACGGCTCGACCTTCACTCTGTCTATTACCCTTTACTCGATTCAATTCGACACATGCATTAAAGCGACAAGAAGAAGACATCCATGTACAGGAAAATTTGAAAAGAAAGTTTCATCCCAGAGAAATGAATAAAAATCTTCAGCTTGAAGAATTGTTTGATTTCTTAACAACACATACACTCACCCATAAAGAGATATTTCGGTCATTACGCACAGCTCTTTATAATACCTCTCAATATGATTATCAGAAAGCATGGCTCATTTACGAAAAAATGGTAGAATATCAAGTGGACAAGTGTCTAAAAGAGAATCACTATGGACATTTACTTTGTATCTTAAAGTATGGACCCTCGCCTGCGAGATCACTAGAAGTCATTGAAAACATGAAACGACACAACTTGGTTCTGCCAACAAACTATCACCTGTCACAAGTACTCTTTGCCATGAGTCGGAATGGTCTAGGGAAGATGGCTTGTTGGTTTATGAAAACTATACCACATCCAACAGCGAATCACTACCATTCTTTAGTTGTTGCAGTGAGAAACAGTCAATGCGTTGATTCAAAATTGCTGGAAGAGACAATATCACTCATGTTAAAAGGGATGAAGAAAAATCATGTCATCCTGGACAAATCAACTTTATCCTTAGTGGCATCCTTGCTGGCAAAAGATCTAAAGATCGACTTGGCTGTTGATCTCATCAAGGTGCGAGATCAAGTGGCGCAAGCCAAGAATCAGAAAAAAAAGAGGCCGTTGAATGTATACATTTACACGTCGCTGATAGCTGGATGTGCGCGGAAAGGAGATAGTAGAGAAGCAAAAGAGCTGTATGCAGAAATGAAGAGACATGATATAAAACCAACCCAGGCAACATATACCGCATTGATGGAAGCTTATGGACGAGCAGGTGATTTTGCATCCGCTATTCGCCTGTTGACAGGCTATCATAGCAAACACAAACAGTTACCCAACAGTATGGTTACATCGCTCTTGATCAACGCCCTTCGACATGATAATTTGGCGGTGGCCGAAAATGCGCTAAAGTTTATGTCTAACAAAGAATATCGACTTGCAGACACGGATGGACTACTTAGAGCAGCCATTTTATGGTTCAAGACAAGGCGAGATGTGGATGCTGCACGACAGTACTTTAATGACTTGTACATGAATGATAAAAGGTTTGTCAACAGTGTTATGGTGAATCATCTCATAAAGGGATATGGTCGAAGAGGCGATAAGCCAAATGTACTGGATGCCGTGCAACAACGATTTAATTTGGCGAATCCTCAGACGACAGAAGAGAAGCGTAGAACCAACCATTATTTAATAAATGCTTTGTTTCACTGTCGTGATGTGCCGGCAGCTCTTGGTGTATTTATTGCTATGCGAAATGAAGCTGTACCAGATCAAGTGACTATGGCCATGATCATCAAGGGCCTGATAGCAAATAATGAAGCGGACCTGGCGTGGAGACTGTTCAAGACACTACAAAAAAATGGAAGAGAACCCAATTTATATGCATATACCAGTATTTTGCAATCATTAGCAGACAGAAACTTTCCACAAAAAAAGGAGAGCAATGCACAGTTGAATAGCATAGATCCGAAATTACTAAAGTTTGCCGGAATTGAATCAAGCAAGCTTGATTTCCAGCATTCACCTGTACCAGTGACGACTGAAGCACTCATTCTCTTTCGTCGCTTGACTGGTTTTTATCAGCCCAATGTTTATATTTATACCACACTTATTTCATGTTTTGCAACCAAGAACATTTACCAAGCCATCAACATATTTGAACATATGTGCTCCAATCAAGTGAAACCCACGGTCGTGACATACACTGCACTTTTACAAGGTTGTGCCATCTTTAGGAAGTCTGATTTAGCCATAAAGGTGTTTAACCACATGTGTGATAATCAAGTAGAACCTAATGAAACCACTTGGCGTTACTTATTAAAGAGTCTGGTACGATCTCATGTAGATAAAAAGCAAATAGACAAGATTGGTCAAGTTGCCAGAATGGCAATAAAAAGACAATAAAAAGTAATTTATAATAAACACTAATTCCTTGTTTTCATCATTTTTCTACAACAATAATTTCATCCCCTTGCTTCATTCCGTAATACTTCAAGTCTCTTAGATCGTCAGAGATATCCATAATCATCAAACTGTCTCCTTCTATGATCTGTGTCAGATACAGTGTCTGCTTTGATGCAGGAACCTTTAACAGTTTCTGTATCAGATGCTTGATGCTTCGAATGGTCATTGTCGGTAGAAACCTTTTGGATACTGATTTTGTTATTGGTGGTAGTTGTTCTCTTTTACTGATCACTGACACCTCGTTTTCTTCAAGTGGTCGTAGGCTGATCGTAATCTCAATCAGCCTGTCATTTAAGGCTGACGTTGCTTTTTGCGCTTGTGTCTCTAGATCAGGTTCGCCATGTTCTAAAGATGTAGTGAGTTGATTTTTCTTTCTCTCTTTCTAATCTAAAAATCAAGGTTTACTTTTACAAAGCTCTTGGTATCGTGGATGGATAGAAGCGATGGCTTGGTGCGTTGTACCATCTTTAGCGCACATCTTGAGATAATATCGTTCTAAATCAATTCTTTCTCTGCTAGTCAACTGAAAAAGCATTGTAGAGTTAATTGAGAAACCTTTGACCAATCTGTAAATAGTACTCACCGTATTACCATTAACAACCGTAAGATTTCCTATTCTACCAACCACCTGCGATGCTTCCATTTCCTTATCCAAGCCTATTTAATTGGTTAATTGCATAAATATAAACATAAAAAGTGATTTACTTTCAAACACTGGATTGTTCTTGCAACGTAACTTGGTCAGTTTTGGATAATGGCTCAAAGCATTGATACTATCCCAGTCCTTGATAGAGTTCCCATCTATACGAAGATATTCTAGGTTATCAAATACCCCTTCCTTGCGAATCGACTTTATCTTGTTGTCATTTAAAAACAAAATCTGGAGACTATCCAAGAGTTATTATGATATGTTGAGTACATGGCAGGTCTTACTTTGATAAAGATTGAAGTTTTGCCACTTCGGTCCAATCTTCAATAAGATTTTCTTCCAAATTTAAGCATTTTAATCTTTCCCATTGTATAGAACTTAGACTCTTAATTTCGTTTCCTCCTAGCTGTAGATCTTCTAGTTGAGGTAACCCAGGAGCGAGTATCTCGACATCTTTCCAGGACATCAATGTTTTATTCAACACGAGTGTTTGTAGATGGCGTAGTTGTAATGGCTGTTGAGGGGCAATAAGTCTTGACTGACTACATAGAGAGGGATATATGAGCATGAATCATGATCGTCTATTGATTCTTACTTGAGTCTTAATATCGTTAACTTGGGTAGTTGAACTGCAACCTTTTCAAACTCTTCCCAAGAAGAAATCAAATTTCTGGATAAATCAAGATCTTCAATTGCTTTTGTATGAATAAGGGGATTAGTGCCAGGAACCAGATTATCTATCTTTTAATTGTACCCAATTTAGCTTTTGATATTTCTTCAGGAGGTCCAGCAGAGGATATAAGCATCTCCGCTAAACCAACCACAGTCAGTCGTTCCAACTGTCTACCCTCAAAAAAAGGGTTTAAAAAAGTGTCCAACAATGACAGAAAAGGGGCAAAGTTTACCTCATGGTACGCTGGACCTTTTCAAATCCATATGTTTCTACTACGATCTGCTTATTTCCACCCAAATATACTTCACCTTTATCGGCTGCTTTATCGTAGACCACACTATTTTCTTCTTGCTCTGCTAGGTACTTATCTTTAAGTGCCTGCATAAATGTTTGCCCTAATAGCACTTTGTTGGGCTGAAATCGAATAAATGAACCAGAAGACGGGTATCTTCATACGCACACAAGAGAGTAAGATTTGGATTTCTTTTTTAAAAGGTTTCTTTACCTGCATTCAAAGTATTTGACACCTTTATGTGTGCCATCGTGCTTTCCTCTAGTTGGTTCGTCCCATTCAACGCCTAGCCATTCGCCTTTAGTTCCTTCAACAGCACCAATAAATCGTATTGTGGCTCGATCTCTATCTACTTGAATGCGAGTCCCAATCTGAATGTCGCCTGGAATTGTCATCATGCAAACATGAGCCACAGAGAAGACTGGTACTTTATTCGACAAAAAAATAAATTTAAGGAGCCTATGGGCGCGGAGTCCGCAGGTAAAAAAAAAAAACCGCCTCGGCCGGTTCAAAGAACGAGATATTGAAAAAAACCCCTCATGATGAAAGCAAAGGGTCTTAATCATTGTCTTGAAGAGGTGATTCCATGCGTTGTGGGAGTGCTTAAGGTATTTAATATCTTCTATACAATGGATATCCAACATTGCTTTCGTCTGGCAACAGTCGTTGAAGATTTTGGATGTTGCTAAACTTGTCAAGTTAATATCAAACTTGACATGACATCAGTATTAATGCAAATAGGGCATGTTTTTATCAAAACTTCAAAATTATGTGATATCTTGATTCAGTTATATAATATCTAAATTTAACAGTTACTCTAGGAACAGAAATCATTTAAAGAAGCTAGCTGCATATGAGGTGTCTTTATTTTCAGAAAATTGACAAGGTCAGGAGAGGTCATGGATATGTTCCATCTGGTATCGACCAATGCCCAAAAAAGGAGTCAGTTCGTTTGTTTAAAAAGGCATGTGTCTTTTTGTTAAAGAGTAATGCCGAGTCTCTTTGACAAGGGCGTCATACTCCAGGATTTCATCGATTTCGCTATCAATATTCATCGCTATATGCTGCAACTCTGGCTGGGTTGTGCTTCGATACACTGGTGCTGATATCCTATACAGTACATTCAGTGATATTCATGGATCTAAAGGCTCTGGTTGTAACCGTAGCAGGCGCATCAGATGCTTCTTTCGTTGAAGGTTGATTTGCGCTTTAGGCAAATCTTGTTGTGATCCCTGACGTATGGAGCAATGCATTTATAACATAGCTTTGAAAATGATTTTTTACCATGTGTACTGCATTAGAGACTTCAAGTTCCTTGACCAGTTTGCAGTTGGTAGTGACATAGTTGCATTTTCCATGGAGGCAGGAGGTCTTGGCTTGTGCCCTTGTAGTTTTCTTAGTGATGCTATGGGACGAAACACGAGTGCTTGGGGCATCAGAGTTGTTAAAGAGACTAGGGTTGGGTTGTGTGAGCTGAAACTTGCGAGCGACGCGGACAAGAAGTTGATATCATTCTTCTTTTCGACAGGCAAACTAACGGTGACCATGCTGGCTTGATTGCTGATTCAAGGCAAGAGGGAGCTGGCGTACAGAAGAACCAAGTAGCCTTCACCAAGGCTGGCTGGCTCGTATTGCAGCTTTTGAAAGCAATAAGCATAATTTCCAACTGTTTTGATGGCATGTTCATTGATTGAATCAGTTAATACGCTGTTAACTAGGTGAGTGAATTGGTTGCTGGCCAATAAACTGTAAAGAGTAAGCATATGCACTATAAAATAGCGATAATTGACATGTAACAATACACAAGTATGACAGCTAGACCTTTTTCCTAAGGGCAAATTATACAGTACAGAACAGTGCTATGTCTTGATCGGGAGTATTTAGTCTTTCCTTTCTTGTGGCTTACACAACACTATTTCAATTTCAACTGTGCCTCGTTGGCCGAATCAAAAGGAGGTCTTCAACTGTGAATAAAACAAGTGACATTGAGCCTTTGATTAGAGTGTATTTCCTTTACTGAAGTTAACCAACATTAGACTTTGTCATGAATAAAGCAAATATCAAATACATGCACTGTTATGTTTACAATTAAAATACCCATGGCAAAATTAACCATAGGGGTCGACAAAGTAAAGGCTACACTTGATCACTAAATGACAGCATTCGCTACTACAGTGATGAACTTCTCTGCCGTCACATTGTTCCTTTCTAAGACTTATTAAGTTATTCTTCTACTATATTATCTCCATATGAGGCTTATTTTTATCCATTTCATCCATTTATGTATTCATATTCTTTTTCATGGCTATAAAAACCCCTTTTCTCGTCGCCCAATAAACCATGTATTTCATAGTGCCTCTCATTCAGGATACACGAGTACCCATGCAAATAAAGCCATTAAGTGAAGTATGTCGCGTACCTTAACAACCTACCCTGTTTTGAGCGCCATTTGAAATAGTTTATGCAAACTTAGAAGACCCATTGCTTTACTATAAAAATGAATGTATAGTCATTAAATCTATCACAATCATAATCGTCGCTAATGCAGTCTACATTTCACAAGCAGAAGGGGAAAAATAAGAAGATAACAACAGGGAATAGAGGATAAACATTTTACCCTTGTGACATGTCGCGAATGTATAAAGAAATGATCAAGGAAGTATAAGTCGATGAGTGTCTATATAACCTCTTTATTTTATGTTAAGATGAGAGAGAGCTCATTATTACAAACAGCGTCATTTTATATGAAGACAGGATTTTTTTTTGTAAAACTATATGAAGACAGGATTATTAAGGAACCGATTTAATTATGGCCAATAATAGTTGGGCATGTCGCGTTATATGTTAATAACGTGTATTGTTGTCAGTATCTTTGCATCATTCATTCTTAGAGTATAAATTTATAGTAATCTCATACGACAAGATTAAGTATTTATAGGGTAAATACGACAACATTTTGACTTTTTTCATGTGCAGTAAAAATAAAAACAAAAAAATTACACACTCTTATGCTTTCCTAAGCCAGTTATACTCATATTTGATAAACAGGTTTAATACATGATGATTACAAGAGTCACGGTCTGGTTTGTCTTTGACTCCTTTTAGCAAATATCAGAAAAGGAGTTATATGATACACAAGTCATTTATCAAAAATAATAATAACATCTTTTAACATTTTTTTATGAGATTTTCCTGTTTCTGTAAATAATGGGAATTGATATATATGTTGCTATTACTGGATGGTATCTTTTGCTTTCACTCTCTCTTTTTTCATCTCTTAAACGCACTGCTTATCAGCAGACACCAAAAACATATATGATAAACAAACAAGGATGCTGTCTAGATTCTTTAGATAACTACCACGCATATTCCACAACATCAGCAGCCTAGCATGTTTTGATAAAAGCCCTTCGTTTATCATCAGCTGCTTTTTCAAAGATGCTCCCTTCTTTCAATCTTTTTCCTTGTACATTTGATGCTCGCTTTACTTTTTTTACTCATTCTTAAACAAAACGATCAATATATATATATATATATAGAAAACCACGCATTAGAAATAAGAAAAGTGAATCAATCGTAATGAAAAAATTAGGTATGCGTGTATACGTGTATGTGCGTGTGAGATCAACTGTATATAAACAAGCGGCCTTGTAAAAAAAAGGAGAGCGTAAAAATTATGCAAATAAAACAAACCAAAAAAAAAAGATATAAGAGCATATTCCATATTCCAAATTAAAAGGTAAGAGGCGCTCGGATATGTTCTATTATGGATAAGATAGAAAATGAGTTATTTATTTATTTATGCGTTGCTAGAAAAAGATAGATTGAGAAAAAGGAGGAATGAGTTGTTTATTTTCAGCCTAAATAACATGACTCACATAAACAAAAAACTATAAAAGAGACTATCATGCTTGTCTTTTTTTTCATTCTTTATCTCTTCTAAAAATTCTCCTATGGTTCTATTATTTCTTATGTTGAAAAAGGTAGAATATCATCTGAAGCGATCTCCAAGTACATTAACCAATGTTATTGTTTAGAAAATTCATTTTTGCTGGCTCTATTTCACGGCTACTGATGCATCTTACTCTATTATAATGATTTCTCACGGGGTAAAGCCTTAGAGGAATACCTGCTACTCGCTAATACTCAAAATATCTACTCATACTCAAAAAATACTCGTTACTGCTTATCAATACACTCAAACAATCAAACAATCAAACAAATACTCAAATGCCTACTCATGCTTACCAAATGCTTATCAAATCTCTAGAAAGACCAGTGAACGCCTACTCATGGTTATCAATGCCTACAAATGATAATTAGCGCCTGAAAATGCTAGTGAATGCCTGTCCTATGCTTATCAACGTCGGAAAGTCCCTAAATGATTTCCCCATGTCTATCAATGTCTGCTAATGAATACTACTTTGGAGTAACTACATATTCAAGTCCTAAAGCTACAAGAAACATAATCAATCAATCTACTTTGCCACTATCTGCCAAACTCTATTAAGATCTGCTACAAGAAAAGAAAAAGTATAAAAAAAAACTAGCTAGGCAATTCGCTACTTCTCTACGCTGGATCACCCTGAGATGCTCCTATTGTTATGGCTCTGCCTCTACAACTAATGAATGGTCCGTAAACCCTCCCTACTACTGAGCTCGATGCTTTCAATGTTTCAATGTCCCTACTGCGCTCACTGTCCATAGTGTTTTCGAAAAGCTTTGTCCTAGGTGCTTAGGTGCACCCTTCGTGCGTTGAAGCTCCCCTTTCCTCAGTTTTCCCGTGGCTGTTTTTTGAGTCTTGGGCCATGAGCCTAATGTCTTATGTCCTGAGCCTTGAGCCTTGAGTACTTTTTATTCATGGAGGGTTTACACCGTGTAGTCTTCTGGCATGCAGTCTATGGCTCTAGCCATCTTGGGTTTGAGAGCTAGCGATAATGTGACCTTCTGGACCTATAGAAAAAAAAAAGAATAAATTTCTATTTGCTCTCTAAACTTAGTTATCAAAAGAGAAAGTCTCTACTTATTCAAAACTCTCTCTTGAAAATCAAACTATTGCTTACTTAAATAGAAACTTCATTTTGTTACTCTCACACTTGACTTTTTGTTCTTTAATAAAATATATTCACTTGACACACTTTTCTTTGTCTTTGATAATCCAAGGAAACAGCAGTTTAATGATTTCTTCATATGCATCATTATGAAGCAGTTTGAGGTAATTATCATTATATAACCTCACATAGGTAGTTCCCATTAGTGAGATGCTATATATTAATATCAGTCTGTGCTATACAAACATACAAGCGTTCTTCTAGGCTCAGATTCACATCCATGTATCGTCTCTGAGCACTATGTCATCGAACTCTTTTCATTGACGGAGCGTATTTCTTGTATAATAGATCTTCATCTAAATGTGTTGACGATCTATTGGAAATACAAAAAAAGGCATCCTTCTATATCTTCACTACCAAAAGATGGGCTCTTTTTGTTCTGTATTTCCTTCTTCTAAATCTTTAGTAACTTGCAGTCTTTTTATATTTGACACATCTTCTTACGCAATTGAAGGACAGCCTTGAATTTAGTCCACAAGTTCTCAGCGGACAAGATATCAACTGAGGGAATAGCACGGACCATATGGATGTGGGCTGTTGTTAGTTTTCGTTGTTGTTATGCGATGTGTATTGGTGTTTGACAACGAGCTGATCTCTGGGCGCAAACTCCTTTTGCAAACTGGAAATTTCTAGTTGGATATCGCCCTGATCAACAAGCTGGGACTGTGGCTCTGTAAACTGATGTTGTAGGGCTTTTACTATGCGACAGGGGAAATCAAGATCTTTCTAAAATTGGAAAAAAAAAACAAAGAGACGCTTTATATTAAAGTTTTGATTTATGCTGTTTATTTTTACAAGTGTACAAATAAGAAAATGAAAAAAAAAAAAGATTATGCATATATCAGTATGAAGAAAAGTGAAAAGGAGAGAATCTAGTTCTTGTAAAAGACAACATCTCCTTCCTCTTCAACAAATCTACAGCTCTTCCAGACCTTCCAAAGAGCAATAGGGATAGGTGTATAATCACATTGGTAGTGCTTACCAAGAGCTTTCTTGATATGAGCAGTAGCTTCTTCGGCGTGATAATGAGGCATTGTAGAGAAGAAATGATGAGCAACATGAGTATCAGCGATATGATGATGGAAATAGTCGATAATGGTACCAAATGAGCGATCAACAGTCAAGGCGGCACCACGTTGGAAGTTCCAGACATTCTCGCGGTAATGAGGCAATCTGGGGTCAGTGTGTTGTAAATAAGTGATCAAGACCAACCAAAAGTTGACAAACAAGTAGGGAATAACGTAATATTTGATGACATTAAGAGAACCAAAGATCTGACCACAATAGCCCAAGAAACCGACCATGGAAAGGACACCAATGTTTGAGCTTACAACATCCCAGTATTGAGTTTCATCAAAGATAGCACATGAAGGGTTGAAATGGGAGGCCCAACCAGGATAGTTTTGACCAGTGGCATTGATGAAGAGATATGCGGGCCAGCCAAACACAAACATGACAAACATGCGGTAGAATACAACAATAGGGGCTTCATCAAGGGCATCATGGGGACCATCTGGGTGAGGGTCTTTATCACGAGGTGGCAAACCAACTTTAGTACGGGTCTTTGGAAGGAAAACTTGATCCTTTGTCATATGGCCAGTAGCTTTGTGATGTCTAGAATGAGAGAATCTCCAAGAGTGATAAGGAACGAGTAATAATGTGTGAAGAACATAGCCAACACTGTTGTTGATTGTCTAAATGGGGGTATTAGTACTCATTGTTATTGAAGTCATATTTATTACACACCTTTGAAGGACTGAAAGCTTGATGACCGCATTCATGACCAATAACCCATACACCTGTTCCAACAATGCCTTGAGCAATCCAATACAGAGGCCATAAAATCATGCGAAGAGCTGTAGATTGCACTTGATCAATATAAGATGCAGCATAAGCCAAAGCAGCAATAAAGGCAAAGTCATGGATGACATAGGTAAATGATCTAAAGGTATCTCGACGGAAACAATGAGCAGGAATGGCATCACGGATTTCTTTGATTGTAAATTCGGGTAATTCCCAGTTTCTAGCTATGGCTTCATCGATATTAAGCTTATTTGCTGATTCATTGCTGGTATTTCTCTTGGTTGCCATCCTATTCCCTCAGTAGTGGTGCCTTTATTATGAAGAAAGGAAAAAGTAAGAAAGAGAGAAGGGGGGATTTATAGGAAAAGAAAAGAAAGAAAAAGTTTTTAATTCGTTCCCTGGTTTTTTATCTTTATAGCTTCTCTTTGGTCTCTCATCTTCAGCAAAGATTTAATTAGGGGCAGATTTACCTTTCAAAAAAAATATTTAAACTGCGTTAAGCTCGAGATCAAATTAGATCCTGAGCTGACATTCAATCGTGGTTCCTAATTGTCCATCAATGGTAGGTCACCCCAAATGTTGGTTTAGATAATGGTTGAGTTATTTTTTATTTGGTTGATGTATAAACATAAGATGACCCACGCATATCAATAATCATTAGACATTTCATCCTATTCTATTGAAGGTAGTACATTGCCAAATCTAAAATCGAAGGTTAAGAAAGAGTAGGTGGATGTATCATTTTGAAATGATAACAAATCAAATGTTCAGATACAATTTCCGTATCGAGTAAACACCAAGACAAACTGAGACATGGAAAAAAAAAAAAAAAGTTACTGATATAAAATCAACCACTTCATTGAAAGAGTGATGAAAAGGTGATGGTGATAAAGATGCGTGACGTGCGAATGCATGTGAAACTGTAAATGACCTTTACCAAAGCCTATTTACGATTGATTGCATGCTTAACGTAGGCATTTCAGTATAATGTGATGCGTACCTTATCTATGAGCTAAGCTTTATTTCTCCATACATGACAATATTACTTCTTTCTAAGCCATAGATTAGCTATTTGATTGATATTTTCAAATGTTTCGTCTGATTCGGAAGCAAAGCTCTGTATTCTTCTAACGATGGCTAAATGAAATCAAACAAGAGGCATAACGGCGTTCTATATGAGGAAACGGACCTACCCGATGATGTTCGGAAAAAACATAATGTACTATGAAAGATGAATCAAAGGGGAAAGTATTCATATCAAAACTACCAACAAAACTATAGGTAGCTATATCATTGTAACAGGAACAAAAACTGGGATATACAATGTTTACAATGGTCATTCAACTTCAGAACAAAATCATGCGATGATAATCAACTAATAAGATAGTGAAGCCAGGGGGATATTTTTTTATACGTAAATCTCTATAGCAATTTGTTAAGCTTTTACAAGGAATCCTCAACAACACTGATGTGCATATATAATACTTGATTACAAGAGCTTATGCGATATTCTACTCTTTCCATTCTACATCGTATCAGACGAAAATAAATAGCAACATATATCTTTGTGACAATGTATTTGATTTCAGAAAAGGAGCACATGCTTTTCATTTTCTTTTATTTGTTTGTCGCTTATTGCCTGGCCCTCTGCTGGAACCTGATGACCGTGCTGTCCTTTTGCTACCATGACTACCGGTCATACTGACTGAATGACGTCCTGTCGGTGGTTCTGGTGTTGCTTCTGATTTCCTCATACCTCTCCTTCTTGAAGGTTTGCCTATGATTGATAAGAAGATAAGCAAAAATAACATGAGCCAACTTTTCATTTATACCTTCGTCTGGTTCTGGTGTTGATTCATTAGCTGAATTTGTAGGTGATCTTTCTCGTCGGCTTGTTCTTGTCCTTTTCGTGGGCGGTGAACCGGGTGATTCTTCTCTTTCTGATCTATTGTCTTGACGATGTTCTGATATAAGTTGATCATAGTCCTCCAAGGGTAAGCTAAACTCTTGGAAAGATAAATGTCTCGCGTCTTCACTTCTTTCTTCCTGTTCATCGTCCTCTTCGGCCTAAGTCATTATATAAGTATAATCCATGCGCGTATTTATTTATAAATGTATATACCAGCTCATCCAGGGCCTCCATTCCATAAAATTCATTTAATTTATCCCAAATTTCCTGGATCGTGCATGGCGTAGGATTATTTTGATTAAACTGTTTTTGTATACTGATAATTCGAAAATGCTTATGAATTCCTAATGTTCATTCTTTTAGTATTTGTCATGACGACTACTACAGAGCATACAATTACCAACTGGTTTGCAGCGAGAGATCGCGTTAAATAGTGCAAGCTCCATTCTTGCATCCCATTCTTTTAAATTAAGGCTCTTTTGTTCTTCTTTTATAATTTGTTCTTCAATAGTAGGTAAATGTTCCTCGGATGTCATTGTTGATTCATTCATTTAGAGAAGGAAAAGAGAGAGAGACAAATATTGTCCAATCAAATTAAATCTTTATTTTTTAAGACAACCTAACCGAAACTGCGTCCATTCTTTGATTTTAGATGCAGAGTGGTAATCGCCTTTGTCATAAAAGGCTTTCATAAATAATTTATAAGTTACTTCATCTGGTTCCATCGATCTTGAAAAGAATCGAATAAAAGCATCCTTGGGGTTAGACAACTTGACAGACTGTTGATCAGTGGCAGCTTTGATCAAAAAGTCGCTTATTGAGCCAAAGTCTGACGGATGAGCTATTAGCTTACTGCTATCTGCTTTCTCTGATATTCTTTTGCTTTTATAATAGTTGTCTAGTGTTTCCTTCTTGTAGCCTGTCGTCATCTCGAATATATTCCAAATCTTTCCACTCTTTAACTTTGTTCGAGAGCTTTCTAGTTGCTCAACATCACACCACTTGTTTTCTCTCTTCAACAGTTTTTCATATGCCATAGATTTCGAATCAAGGTGTAAGAAGCTTTGGACAAGCAAGTTAAATGTGACCATATCTAGTCCTGATCTTGGTTGTTGTTTATTATCGTCTGCTGATTTTAGTTTTTGAACAAACTGTTCGACTGCTCTCCAATCTTCCTGAAGAATCCAGCCATTTAAAAGAGTGTTGGCCGTAGTGGTATCTGGGGTTATTCCTGCGTCTATCATATTATGGTATACTTGGTTTGCTGCGTCCATGTTGTTTGCGTATGCAAAGGCTTTAATTAAAATGTTGTAAGTAAAAATGTTGGGCGTAAGTCCATGCTTGAGCATGCGTTGAAATGTTTTCTTCAAGCGAGTGATATCTGGGTGTGGTAATTTTGACGCATAACCATTTAAAAGCATGTTGTATCTAGCCAGTGTATGCTGGAGCTTTTCGCTTCTTGTACCACTTTCGCAATCAAGGAACCATTTTCTATACTGCATGTCTACCCACGCTCGTTCAAGCTTACGGAGATCGTTATTTAAAATGGCGCTATGCATCATGGCACGGTATATATTTGATCCACTGCATCTTGTCCGTGTACAGGTATTGTCTTTTCGAACCCAATTATATAAAGCAAATGCATCTGATATATCTCCTCGTTCGCCTAAAGCAGTGATGATCCGAGAGATCCCCTCAGAATTCAGATGCACATCCAGTTTCTGCTCCATCATCTGCAATGCTCTGATAATATTTTTCCCTGGTATCAAGTAGTGACCATTTTTTTCAATACCTAGCATCACCCGCAGTATTCGAGAGATGGTGTTGGGCGTGAAACTGATGCTGAGATTATTCAAATGGCCTTCACATTGATCCCAGTATTTTCCACTAGCAAATTTTGCTGTCAACATAGCCTTGATAATACGTCTGTTGGTGTGGGCCCCTTCAATCTTCTTTCGCTCAAGCCATGTAAATTTACTGATACACTCTGTCCAATTTCCCTTAGCAATCCACGCTTCCATTAACACTGCATACGCATCTAAGTTTTTCTGAGCACTGTCTTCATTCTGCTTCAGCCAATCATCTGCTTGACCAAGGCAATCTTTATTGACGAATCCTTCGACAATGGCAGTACACGGCTTTTGTCCTAGCTGTAAACCTTCGCTCTTCATATCAGACAAAACTGCCTGCGCGTTTTCCATGTCTTGTTTTTTACTAAACACTTGGATAAATGCCTGGAATATATTTTTATCGATTCTGTTGTTCTGCTTCAAGCTGCTGTAAAGAAACTGTACATTTTTACTTGGTAAAAATGAGCCAAACGCGCTCAGCAGTATAGAAATAGTGTGAGTCGTAGGCTGAATATGGTGTTTCTGCATAAAGGCCACCACCCATTTGATAGCTCTGTAATTGGCATCCGGCAGTTGTGCCTCGAGCACTAGATTACAGGCATATGCTGAAGGTGTTTCGTTCTTGACTGTGATCAATCTGAACATTGTAAACAGATGCTGAGGCGAGAAGTGGTTCTTTCCCTTGTCTCGGCGCGATGGATTAATATTGTCTATGTACAGTCTAATGAATGTGTCGATAGTTGTTGGGGTTATATCATTGTCTAAATGCAAAATGGACGAGAATTTGTTCCATAGGCTATGTGTTACTGATTGTAATGCAGCCTCGTCCCAGGGATTGGCATGATTCAAATAGTCGTTTGTTGCTTGCAAGGCAAGATAAATATTGTTCTTTTCTAAACAAGCTGGCACAAGTTCAACAAGGCATTCTGCAATGTCTTTTGGCTTCACGAAATGTTTTGTCTTTAGATCTAAAAAGTTCTTGGAGGCTGCTGTCACATCTCCACATTCTATCAGAGCTCTAATATATCGTTGATGTGAAGAACTTTTTAGCAGATAATTTCGTCTATAGTCTTCCCATGTGTCTATTAATTTGTCTTTATTTTTGGTATATCCGTAAGCAGTGATGGCATCCAGGTACATTGAGGTCGTAGGTCGTTTTCCAAGGATACGTGTATCTTCAAAGGTTTTGCATATTTTCAACATACTTTCATAATTGATCGATGTTTTCTTTATGTCCTGAATATTCACGCTTTTAGATCTAATGTTCAAGAGTGGAGGCTTTACACCAACATGTCGCAGTGAGCGTATACAAGGCTCTTTTAACTGTAATGACATGTCTCAGCTGTTTTCATAGATCCCTCAGCTTGATGCTGCTTTGTATAGGTTTAATACTAATGTAAGAGAGAGAGAGAGAGAGATAAGTGACTATTATTTGTCTCGTCCTTTCTCTTTTGCTGCTCTCTCTTTCTTTTTCTGTCAACTTGCCCCCCACTCAGGCTAATTTATTTCCAGTTAAAGCAGTACCAGGTTCGTGGTGATTAGGCACAAGCCACAATTGACATCACTGTCTCAGGCGCGATTTTGCCCCCCTTTCTGAACTTTAAAACTTGGAGTGGCCGACTTTGTATATCTTAGAAATAAGAAACAAGAATTTTGTTTATTTATGCTTTATCTTCTTTGTGTTTGCATATTTATATTTGATGGAAGCTGCATCTCTTCATTAGCTGACAACAATCATCTTCGTTCATTATATATTTGTAACAGTCTATTGTTATTTTCAAAAGCTAAATGTATACGACTTTCTAAAGCTTGTCTGCATACATTGGTGATGCTTGTCAACAACTCATCCGTTCTACTTCCAGCTTCAGATGGTGTTTCTGATTGAAGCGCATTAGAGCTTTCAGTAACTTCTTCGATATGATTATTCTCCATAGTATTTTGGATAAGTGTTGTCTCATTCATAGTATCAATTCTCAAGCTAGCGTCAATTCCTAGGTAATACCGTAAGTACACTGTAGCATTTCTCTTATTACTATCGTGACAACCTATCTTGGCTGTAAACCACATAGCTTTTATTGAAGCGATAAACCAAATACATATGCTTACAGGCACGCCTATTTCGTTGAAAGTCTATACAGTTACAAGCAGTCATCGTTCCTTGCTCAGTTGATATATCGTATACAACTTCTGTTGTGAAAGACTTGACAATGTAACAAACTTCTTCATCGATATACACTTTCTGCACAATATCTTCTAATGACAGCTCATTGATCTCTTCCGCTGCAGTCATTCTCTTTCTTGTCTCTCCTGTCTGTGAGTTCATACGTTCAATATTGGCGGCCATCCTTGTGGTGTCGTGCATAAAATCGGTATGAGTATCTTCAACCAAGATAACGATTAAGCGATCCAGTCTTTTATTCTTCTTTCTTTGTAAATAATTTTTCTCCAATTGGTTATGCCAACTTTCAATATAGTTGCTCATTTCCATATTGATGAAAATTTGTGATCGGTAAGCAGCAGGTCAATGTATGAACCTATCATCAATAAAGTACTTTTGGGTAAAGTGCACCATGAAATTCGTATGCAGTGGAAACTCCTACTGGAAATGTAGCAGCTTCTGGAAGTACAAGCAGAAAACGAAGAGTAGAGAGGCAGCTATATTGTAGGAATGCTGGATTTCAAGGTCAACACCATAGGAGAGTCGTTTTTGCATATGGCGAAGCAAGCCTTCCAAGTTCTATGCGTTCATTTACTCCTACACTCTGCAAGGTAAAATGAGTTTACAAAAATATGCAACTGTATTTAATACAGACAATAGAAATTATGCAGACATTTATCAAAAAAAGGGATAGTAATATTAGCTGATGAATACAGGAGGTCGAGGGTTTGCAGCCATTGCAAAAACGATTTAGAGGATATTTTTCAGGAGCAGCTGAAGTTGACGCTGATGACGATGCAGACAAAGAAGCACTAGACGGAGTCTATACTAGAAGTTTTGTATTTGTTAATTCATCTATCAATATCATAAGAGAAAATTACTTTTTTAATACTATACCGTTGAGGGTCGCTTTAACTTTACGATCAATCTTTGTGATACTACATTAGTGGGCTCATCAAGTATCCTTCTTCGATTGGCTATAGCAGAGTTTTGAGACTTCGACTCTTCAAATATAGACTTCAAGTCTAGTCTTGCTTTGTTCTTATATATCTTATTTACTTAAGCCTTATAGATCTGTTTGAACTTTGCGGCAAAAATTTTCAGAGCAGCGTTATACTTATCATAGACTTCAAGCCAAACGATCACTAGCTCCTTATTGTTCTCATCATTATTGAGAAAACCTTGTATGGTTGACTTAGTTTTCCTGCTTTTGATGTAGTTTTCAATTGCTGTAAAGAACATTAGCGATTAAACGCGTTGCTTCCACCAACAACCTACATGTTTACCTTTAGTTAAAAGCGTACACGCATGAAGAAATCTACGAGAGGGTTAATATTACAAACACTGCATGCGATGTCGTCAACGAAACACTTCAATGTATAGCGCTACGTTAAACTTATTCAGAAAAAAACATCTTTGCATGTTTCTTGATGTAGGATAAGAAGTTATCTTTTAAGAAGAAAGGGATAAAATGTTGTTATTGCTGTATTTTAATGTTTTTATATTGTCAGTTTGATCAACAAAGAACCAAGATCAATCACGAGTAATTATGGTATATACGTATTTTATTTCAAAGGATATCCCGCAGGACAGCCTTAGGTTAGGTAGATACTTTAGTAGTGTGAATTTGTACAGTGACGCCGCATGTATAGGAGAATAAGCGCCCGTATCATGAGCCTTCTCATGGATTTCCTCGTGCGCGTAGTGCACATCTAATTAAATTAGACATGGCTGTGAGAAGCAAGAAAAGAATCATTTTCCAGCTAGCGCCATTTATTTTGGTTAAAATAAGGAAAACACTACGCATACGCGAAAACACACGCGAATATAAAATTAGTGTGACGTATACTTGGTCAATAGACCAGAGGATAAGCCAACAAGGAAGGATATCTCCCTCCCACCCGCTCCTTATCAAGACCTCCCTCATTAAGACCAAATAATAACTATAGGACATTGTGTTTCCTTTAGTGTTTTTATTGGTTTTAAATTTTGCCATTTTAAATAAAAAGAAAATTAAAGCATATATCCTTGCTTGCTGGCTTGTCCTCTGGTCTATTGACCAAGCTTACATAGTTTTTATTTTTCAGGAACTTACGTGGAAGGCGTTGTAATGATAAAGCTCTTCAAGGATTATGCTTAGAAATAAATTTCAGAAAGAGGATACAATTATAAGTCAAAAACAGGAGATTTGGAGGCTTGAAGTGATTTAGAAAAGATTATTCCCAAAAGCCAATGTTTTGCACCAAAGAAAACCTAAAAGAGAAGAAAAAAAAAAGATCAGCAACGATGCTAAAAGACTTTTAAAGGTTCTGATTGCTTCTGTGACGACATTCTTCAGGTCGGCCATTGACCATCAGAACAAAAGACCAGGCGCACATAAAAACCATCAGACCATCAGACCATCAAATACCAAGCAACCTGCAAAGGCTCGTAGTAGCAGACGTACCGTTGGGGTATACATTAGCTGAGCCTTGTCAATTGTTAATTAGCTTATGTGGCCCTTTGCGCCAGCCAGACAGCAGAAAGCATCGTCAACAATCTGTCACAGCTGTGATCTCAAATAATCAGCTCCCAACTAACTACAAACGAACGACCGTTGT
This sequence comes from Rhizopus microsporus ATCC 52813, assembly GCF_002708625.1. Lineage (NCBI taxonomy): Eukaryota > Fungi > Mucoromycota > Mucoromycetes > Mucorales > Rhizopodaceae > Rhizopus > Rhizopus microsporus. Next base: position 301,071 of record NW_019671917.1, on the reverse strand, counting down.
CAGTCCAGGACACGTGTTGAGTATCATAGAAAGATATTGCATAGAAATCCTTGAACACACAATCATCGCCTTGCTGAGTAAGTGTTATAAAAAAAACTTACATTGACCAAAGAGAGCCAGTAAGACCAGAAGGAACCAAAAAGAGTGCAAGAAAGAAAAGGTATAGAGAAAAAAAAGAGAGAGGAAAAGAGATGAGCACAAATTTCTCTTTTTATACCCTTTTCTTAGTTATTCGAGGTTATTGTTTCTATCTTGTCAATAAATAAGGTTTTACTCCTTACAAGAAAATAAGATTTACGTTCACACTTTTGTTTATTCCTAAAGTGTTTCATGACTTTTAAAAGTTTGGCCTATCTTTTTTATGCTTTTTATATCCATTCCGATTATCATTTGTGTATATACTTTAGTAAAGTTATTCATCTCTATTTTTATATAGTAAAAAGATTAAAAGGCAATAAATTTCATGCATTCTTTGTTTATATAACACGTCCTTGAGCTTATTTCGTAGTCTTAGTCACACACTAGTTGTGTTACTCTGCCAAACCCTTTTTTTTCCCTTTGACGTTTTGCTAGTGAAGACTAGATAAATACAATTTTTTAGTAGTTGCTATATGAAGTAATAATCTCGTATAAAGAAATGAAGCAAGTTATGCATAAATCAAAAGAACGCCGTCACCAAAAATGGTAATAGCAAAAGATAGACGCGTTCCAGAGCCCTGTTGACGCTAAAGCTCTTTCTGAAAAATAATCAGGGTGTACGCTGTCATGCTCTAGATATCGCAATACGCTTTGTTGACTGTTGTTAACTCATTTTTTCTTTCTATATAAATTCATATCAACAGGATTTAACAACTCTATCAATGAGAGGCAATGTGAATAGAAGTCGTATATATTGTTGTCTTGATCTTACATTATAGTTAATTTGTTCTCATACCCATCATAACAATGCCTCTACAAGAGAATAGTCCTCAATGACATAGCCGGCATTGTTGTCGTTAAGCTTGACAAAAAAGTATCACTGCCATTCACGCTAACTTGTAAGCCAAATAAAAGGAAAAAAAAAAAAAGTTAAGGAGAAACTATAAGTCAATAGATGAAGAAGTTAAGCGATATGCTGCACCTATCTGCGACAAAAAGTATGTTGCTATTGTTCAGTTGATGGTGCAAACAAAACAAGTTTACTTTTAAGGTAACAGTCTTTAGAAATTCACTGCTTTCCATGCTTAAGTGTCTTTAGGTTCGCAATCTTTATAATAATCCGTGAGGACATAATTTTATTGCGTTTAGGATGCATTTTTTTTTTTTTTTTTTTTTTTTTTTACTTCTGAAAGCTTTATCGTTCATATTCGACGTTTAGCTACTTTCTGGTATTGGAAATGTCGATCATGCCATTTCTGAGACTTGTTAGTTGCTCCAAGCTCTTTAATAGACGGCTTCACGATGGTTAAGCATATCATGAAGCGCTTACTGTAGTACTTTGCCTAGTTCGGTCACGACCATCTAGTCGTACTGTCCAATTTCTGTTGGTATAACTTTTGTGTTTCTGGTCTCTGTCATTTTATTTGTGAATTGAGATTACTTGAAGTGCTCAGCTGTCTTAGTATAATTAACATATCTAGGATTATTGTCAGTCTATAAGACTTTAGAAATGACAGTACGCTTATCATATATTGCTAGACTTTTCTGTCACGTTTTTCTTGGTTGAGTTTTGACATCATTGTATGTGTCGTTGGTGTAAAGTCGCTTTTGCTCGCTTTGCTTTTCCTTTTTGGGTAACGTAAAAATACTAAAGAGTTCTGCATTGTGCACACTACACCATGTTTTTTTTTTGCGCAGGCTTTTTCTATTTTTGATCTTTTCTTAGTTTTTCATCTTTATGCTCAAACTTTGATCAACCAAGTGATGCAAATGCTTATTGTAAGTCTATTTCTTATTCTTTATAATAAAATGCGGAAAGTCAATCTTGTAATGCGTCGAGTGAATTTTAAGTTTTGTGGCGGAAAGATTGTATGCGCAAAATGTCTAAATAGATCTTCATGTGTAATCAAAAGACATAGCCCTATTCGTAACCTACTTTCCTTTTTAAGCATATATGTAAGCAAATCAATAGATTTTCGTAATGGGAACTTATGAGTGTGAGTGGGAATAGGATCAGCAGGCAGAACTGTGGTCAGGCTCTGTCTTAGTTTTGTGCTATAGAAGAGACAAGTTAATAGCAATCCTTATCTGAGTTAAATCTATTTGAGTAACTTTGGCTTGTAAAATGAAGAAGACAAGTTCTACAGAACTGTAAGCTTTTTTTGAAAAAGCAATATCTCAGCAACTATTTCTAGGCAACACATTTGATGATTATATAAATGTATTAGGCACACTTTTTAATTTACCATGACATCAAACTAATCACTCTGCGGTTTAAAACTCAATTCACATTCTGCAAGTTTATCAAAAGAGAGAGAAGGACGGAAGTATGCCTTCTTTTTAACAACAGGAGCATGTAATCGTCCTACTTTCATCTTATTTTCCTTTTTTTTCTTCTTCTTTTTGTTTTTGCTGCTTTATTTTGAATACTCCACTATTTTGTGCAACCGTAACACAATAAATAATTAGGTGGGAAATCAAGATGGTAGGCATTTGATTAACAATGAGAAAAAATACACAAGGTTTTTATGGGGATTTTGTTTTCCCCTCTCCCCCTTTTTTTATTCTTTTTTATTATTATTCTAAAACAGCATGAATTCATTAAGAAGCGCATTCAATAAAATACCTTCAGGAACAACGATCAAGCTATTAAAAAAAGTGTTTTCTTTACCTGCGCCTGCTGCAAGATTGATATTAAATGATATAACAAAACCACGATCATCACATAAGCCATGGATACGTAAAGTAGCCTGGAATAACGAATGGTCTGGTTGCTGGCTTGGCGAAAACGTAAGCCAATTAGATGAAGAGTCTTTATCAAAGAGAATACATAATGCTGATGTTATTCTCTTTAATGTACATGGTAAAGCTACAAAAGTATTATTATTCGTATGTTTACTGATCGATTTTACGTAGGTGGCGGATTTAGAGTAGGAAGTTGCACAATGTATATGGATACTTATATTGAATGGATAAAGCTACTAAAGTACAACTATGGTCTGGAAGCATTAATCATGTCTATTGACTATCGATTAGCACCTGAATACAAATACCCAAGCCCTGTCGAAGATGTGGTTCGAGCTTATGAGCATCTTACAAAGACACTAAGTATAAATCCTGAAAAGATCATTGTCATTGGCGATTCTGCTGGTGCTTCCTTGGTTCTCGAAATGCTCTTTATCACGCATGATCCAAGCATGTTTGAAATTGTTACAGATGAAACAGGCGATAGCTCAGCAGATAGTGGACCTACTCTCACCGAATTACCTCGACCCGCAGCTGCTGTTATTATCTCTCCTATAGTTACAGATGAGACCTGTTCTCCCTCATGGGAAACCAACTTAAAGTACGACTATATATCCCAATATACCGCCAAAGTGATCAAAAAGGACTACTTTGAGCCCTCAGGCCCTGATTCGCCTCCTGACTCTAATCAAGTACTGGGAATTGCAAAGCTCGAAACTGGCTTCCGTGCCTTCTTGCCTGACCATGTTTTGATGTACATTGGCAACAAGGAAGTCTTGCGCGACGATGCACTTGACTTGGCTATGCGCGCAGAAAATGATAATGTCAATTGGGAGACAGTGATTGAAGACGCCGTCCACAACTGGTTTGTGGTTCCAGAGGTCGTCAAGGACAAGTCAATATGCCAGCGTGCTAACGCTACCTTTGCTGACTTTTGTTATCGAGCTATACGTCATATCCCAAATCAAAATCTGCCGTTTAAAGCAGGGACATACATCACTCGCTACAGTAACACGAGTGTCTCAAGTGATTTCTCCTCATTGAGAAGATCTTCAGAGGGGCTTGAAATGGTCTTAGAGGATGAAGAAGAAGAAAAGCGAGAAGAAGAATATTATAACAATCCTTCTGATTCTGAATCAGGTGCTTCCACAGCTAACCTTGATAAACCAGATACAATTATCGCTGAAAAAGTTTCAAAGCAAAAACCACGAACAGTGTTTGTATAATAAATTATTCTATTGTAAATAAAATCTTTCTCCTTTTACTCGTTTTGAATAAATCCCCGCTCTTTTCTTCCCTTTTTTTTTTTCCTTTTTCTCTCTTTCTTTTTATTTTGCATAATAGGCATGGACCCTATCCCTTATTTATTTCATTCTACTCAAAGCTGTCAATCGTTTAGCAATGAAGACGACGAAGGTTGTAAACTACTAGACTCGTTTGCCATTCTTGTCCAGATCACACTTGCCTCTACAGCTCTAATTACTTTATTCTATAAACGATCGCGAGAGAAACCTCAAAGACCGATGATAGTCTGGTATGATAAGCTTTCCCATTGAATTGAATTGCATGTTTAATTTCTAAAAAAAAAGATTTCAAGGGCATTGGACGTAGCCAAGCAATTTGTAGGCGCAGCCGTCATTCATTTTCTTAACTTGGCAGTCAGTTACATTGCTGGGCGGCCCAAAGGCGGCGGGCCCAGAACCAATTTGTGTGTGTGGTACTTTTTGAATGTCGCAGTCGACACAACCATTGGGGTTGTGATTTTATGGTTTTGGCTCAAATCTATCCAAAGGATATTTACTGTGCTGCATATCAAGGATATCAAGACTGGTCAGTACGGTGCACCACCTCTGAGACATATGCTTCTGCCATGGTTTAAGCAGACATTTATTTTTGTCTTGGCTGAATCGCTCATGAAGCTCTGTGTCTACTGGATGTTTCGCTATTTTCCCTTTTTATTCTCTTTTGGTGAATGGGTTTTGAGATGGACCAAGGGTAATTACAGATATCAAGTTATCTTTGTCATGTTAATGTAAGCCACTATAACGTTTAAAAAGAATTATATTGATATTCATTACATCCAGATTCCCTTTGATCATGAATATTATCCAGTTCTGGATCGTAGACACAATTGTTAAAGTAGCTCCAAAGGACCAGGAAGGTGCCATTCAAGATCAACCCAATAATGATCATGTTGATAACGAGCGTGAACCTTTACTGCCCAAATAAACTGCATACACACACCTAATGATGTACTCTTTGATACCACTTTATAAGCAAGACCCCATTTACTTGGAAAAGTCATCAATCGGAAAAATTCAGATTTATTACCCATAGCTTAGGTAGCATCGTACGTGAGATTAACCAGCGTTTCTGCCTCCCAAAAGATATTGGACATATCTATGCCAGCCTGTTCCCACATTTTTCGTGGTATGCCGATGTCCACTAAATAAAGGGCGCCTGTGGTCCTTGTTGATTTGCACCCCAACTTGGGGGCACCGAGACAGACAGTCCATTGAGGATGAATAAAGTATTGAGCGTGCTGCGGGTGGCCTAAAGGAGGGAAATGGGTTAAGACAAATCAGGATCTTCTTTTTCTTTTTTTACCTGTGTCAGCATCGACGCCACTTGGAAAATCAATGCTCATGATCGGCTTTGGTTGCTGATTTGCCCAGCTGATTGCCTTTGTCCACGCATGAAATTCGGCAATATTGTCCATCAGCTTATTTTCTGACCCAAGAATCGCATCCATGACCAGATCATATGCGCCTTGAATTCTTGAGGGATCATAAACGACGGGTATACCAAAGTTGTGCAACAGCTCTTCTTCACGAGCGACATCAGGGCAAAGGGCTTGTCTATCATGGCAGACGATGCAGATCGTGGCGGGATATCCGCGATCGATCAACAGACGAGCCGTGGCGAGACCGATAGCGCCGATCCGAGTGTTGCCTGCAAGAATAACAATAGAAGACGATAAGTGACTGTGGCGGAGAAGGCGCATGGCCAGGACAGCCGCTCCTCGCGCGCTATTTTCGATCGCCAAGTCTTCAAAACGTGGTGATACCGCGGTACATTTACGCTGAATACGTATTAACTCAGTGACGGACAGCAGTGGGCAGGGTGTACCACTCGTCGCGGTCTTTAAAGCCGTCGATATTGCAGGTGCTCTAATCGACGAAGGAGGAGGAGAAGGTGGTTTTACGGGCGCGTCGAGTACGTTCTCTGTTGGTAACAAGTTTCTTTGTGGTAGTCGATTGTGAGTAACGAGAAGATCCTCTTTTGATGTTTTATCCGAGTCCTTTTGCGTATTAATATAAAGTGGTACTAGGGATAAAAGTACACTTACTTGAATTTCTGCAAATATTTCAGCTTTATTAAACTTGTCCAGGTGCTTTTGAAAATCAAATTCTTCTTCTCGAAAGCTGTTTACGTCTGTATCAGCCCAACCTTGAGCATTTTTGTTATTGTTCATATTTTTCCGATTTTGTCGCTGTTTTCTTTTCTTGCCTAAAAAGGGGTTATTTAACCAATGGAATCAGAGATATGTACTTACTTTTTGACGTTGACAGCGATGGTGTGATCAGTTCTGGTTCATGCTAGGTGTAGAAGAATGGTTAGCAATAGAGCAAATAAGGACCCATTTACCTGTGGGTATGACTCCGCGAATAAATCCTTAATATCTCTTCCGTATACACCGTGGATGGGTGTATGATATGGCAATTGGCCAAAGAAATGGAGTGTGGCTGTTATGCATTCATGAGTTGTTATACATGTATGTTGATCATGATATATTACCATCTTTTAAGGTAATCTGCTTTGTATTCGGGTCAACATCAGATATGGTTCCTTCGATCTTGGCTCCATTATGTAATAAAATGGTTGCTTTCAAACCTAAAAATGCTTCTGCCATTAAAAATATAAAAATTAAAGACGGAAAAAAAAGAGACAGCGAGAGAAAAAGGAAACAATAATAAAAATTTATGGTTAGGCGCGCCTTCAAATGCTTATGTAATTAGTTTCAAAATAAAGTGCTTTATTGACTACCATTCAAATTTCATGCCTGATTTTTCGCTCTGTGCTTTCCTATTGACATTTCTGATTTACTCAACACGTCATCTAGATCCTTTAGTTGACTGTTAGTCCTAATTGAAGCTAACAATCCAGTATGATGTGGCTTTGATGGACTTTGTCTTTGTGGAGATGTGATAATATGTTGAAGTGAAAAAGAGCAAATAACAGATGACCAACGATCTACATCAATTATAAAAACACAGATTGACAAAAATAGAAGTCGTATCCTTCCAAATCCACAGAAAAAGCCGTTGTACAAGGCTTGACATATCTCATCTTTTATAAACAAGCTAGCTTTCTGAGATTCACTCTGCGTCTAATCAAAATGGTCGATTAGTTTATTTTTATAAAGCTCTGTAGAGTCATGCTGTTGATGAGCATGACTATCCTAAGCTTATAGACGATACCCACACGGAAGATTTGTATAGTACATGCCAATATAGCCCTATACATGTCAGCAAAGTAAAAGATACAGATATTTTATGTGAGAAACAGAATCCAAAGATGCTTGTAAGACCTATGCAAACCAAGATAAAGTAAGGTTTTTCATACATCAGTTTAAAAAAGCGCAAACACATCTTCAGTGTCATCTTGACGAGGATACAATTGAACCAACAGATAGCTCTCTTATTTGTAGCCAGTGTGTTACGTTCTACCTGTAACTATACGAATGGGAGTGCAGACGATAGGGAAACTATACGATTATGATCCTTGTTAACGGTTTTATGTAGGGAAAATGATTGCCAAAAATTTACTCAGTATAGGGCGATCTAATTAACATCACGCTTGGTGATAGGAATTTCAATCAAAGTTACCTCAAGCACGGTGAGGAACTTTCGATGTTATACTGAACATTGTTTGTCAGCAAAGACTGAACTAAAAGGTATGCGTATGTAGCTGACAAATGTATCTCCAAGATGGGTTAAAGGTTGACATATTTAGAGATTTTACTGCTGTATTTAGTGAGATTGATACCTGTTTAAAGGGAACAGAAGAATGATAAACAGCTTAGAATCTTTACTGAAAAGAAATATGCTATCAGAAACGTATTCTTGTTAAGGCCTACACTCTTTTCAGAAAGTAAATTCACCTTCCGGGAAAAATGAATGGGTCTGATTGTAAGCTTTTGTTTGAGAGTTATCTGAGTGCGGCTGCTGTTACAAAACGGTTTGGGCCACATGTTTGTACTAGCCAGACGATGTGTATTTCAAATTGTAGGCGATCCTTCAACCAAATGTCGCAAATGGGCATATGGTCATAACCTTGGTTTTGGTAGAGGCAAAAGTTGTCCAACACAAGTGTGATGAATATATACTTTACCGCAATCTTTTGATGATGGATATATTTTTTGCAGAGATTGATAACAACACATTGAAGTACTTCGTTATCATTTCATGGAAAAGAGTGTATGATTAATTGTTATTTGTTAAATTTAAACTTCCAATAAGAAAAAAGATCACTGATCTGACATGGCAAAAAGTGAATCCAAAAAAAGATTTTGGGCCATCAACAAATCAAAATAAAGGACGGCTCATAAGCATATCTTTGCCTTTCTTTTTTCTTTTTTCTTTCTTAAATATTTATATGGAATATAGCTCTTTTAGCCTTCAAGAAAGTAACACAAGTAATAGTGTTGACATGTTTAAGCAACAACAAGGAGTAAATGGTCATGAATCTATGGAGTTCATCAACTTTATGAATCAGTCATACAATACACATAATAACAACAACAACAACAACAACAATAGCATGACAAACAACATAAACCATCATAGTAATAACAATAATAATGGATTATTTTCAGTACCACAATTAACACCTGATGGACATCAAGATAATAGCTTTACAGGTAGTAGCGTACTTAGTGGCCATAATCCTGAGTATAACATGTCACCACTACAAATCAATAACCATGCTGCAAATTATACACCTATACAACATCCTTTACATAATCAAACTATAGACGATTTTGGAGATGAAGAAGTAAGATATTCGTATATATTATATGTATATAAATACTAAATATCCGTATATCATCTTAGGAATTTCTAACACCTCTTGTCTCTCCTGCAATGGCGCCCACATACAATAATAATTATCATTTCAATACAAGCACAGATAATATATTCTCTCCCCTTACATCTCCTGCACTTCATCCTTCGTCATCTGTGATGGATCAACATTTACTCCAGCAAAAGCTGGCCTTGATTGAAAGACAGCAACAACAGTTGCGAAGCATGCAGCATCAATTAAATACCAGCAGTACAGATTCACCCACGACTAGTCCTCTAGTGACTTACTCAACAGAAAGTCGAAAGAAATCATTGCAACCAAAGATAACTGCTGTCCACAGCCCCCAGACAAAATTAGGATTAGTCAAAAAGATACCAGAAAGCAGTCCTCTGGCTTTAGGACCAAGTAACAACAACAGCATGATGGCACCTGCCACTCCCTCTTTATTGATGAAGCTAGGTGCTGGTAATAATAACAATAATAGCACGCCACCTACGAGCACGTCATCACCACTACCAAGTACTGCGGTAGATAATATGCCCGTCTTACCAGCTGCTATTCTTCAAGATGATAACACAGCGACAAATAAGACCAAAGCTGTTTCAACCAAGCGCAGAAGAATTTCACAGACCAAGTTTAGTCACTCGCCTGGACTACCACCTAGTGCAGAGTCACCTGCAGGATTACGACCCTTGACATCACCAAGAACACTCAAACCACTGATATCACCTTCACTCAAACCTAATGGACAACGGCTGTCGACCATTGATGAAGAAGTGGCTAGAACACTGTTGACAACCAAATCCAATTACGAAAACCTTAAAGAGGGCAACGTAAAAAGCCTGGGTCTTGATTTTTCAACCACGATTCAATCCGGAATCGAACATAGACGCTCTGCACATAAAGCAGCTGAGCAAAAAAGAAGAGATATCCTCAAGCAAAGTTTTGATTCACTCAGAACAGAGATAACTGAGGCAATGATAGAAGAAGAATTAGCAGAGGATCAACATATGGATCAAGCCGAGCTGAGGAATAATAAGGAAAAGGATGTTAAACAGATGAGTAAGATTGTGCTACTACAACACTCGTACGAGTACATTGTTCGACTAAAGTCAGATAATAAAAGAAAAGACGAAAAGATGAAGAATATGAAAGAGGAGATTATGTCATTACGTAAACAATTGGGACTACCTGAAATTACAAAGGAAGAACAAGAACAAGAAGAAAAGGAAAGACAAGAAGAGAAAGAGAAAAGACAAGAGCGATTGAAAAGGTTACAGCAACAAACTGCGTCAATTACACACAACAATAATGCAATTATAAACAATGACAAGAAATAAAGAAAAAAAAAAAGGGTCATATTTTCCCAAAAAAAAAAATATTTTTATTCCCTTTTTTATATATTTCTCTCTCTTTTTTTTTTCCTTTTTTTTCTCTTTTCTTTTTAATATAAAATGGGCTTCTTTCAAGCGATATTTCATGGTAAAAAGGGAGACTTGAACAAGCAACTAGAACAAGATGTGATTATGCCCACGTCAAATATACAACAACAACCACATATATCACCTCCTTTATCTTCAAGGCAAAGCCATGACTATTCAAGGTTTCAACTATTTGATGATGGTACACATGCTCATCACTTGTCCTTACCGCCCCCAAACCGAATCATCCATGGCCTCATGGGTATCGCTCATAAATCATTACGTTTAACGACTCAATGGGCAGATCGAAAACCAACGATAGACGAAATAAAAAAAGAACGTGCCGCCTTAGATCAATGCTTACATAGACAATCAGATGACAGATCGTTATCAGACAAATGGGGTATATGCCAGGAAACGATTGGTAAAGGTACATCAGGTGTCGTCAAAATAGCACACAAGTTGGATGACTCGGGTGAGCATTTGTACGCTGTCAAGGCAAGAGCTTATATTTTAGTTTATTACCTTGCAGCATGTAACCCCATTTTTGGATGTAGGAATTACGTAAAAAGACAAACGAGTCTTCAAAGGATTATATAAAGAGACTAACGTCAGAATACCTCATTTCATCCACCGTACATCACACCAACGTTATTCAGACCTACGACCTATTACCTCTTAATGACATATCACCTATATTCTGCCAAGTCATGGAGTTTAGTGGTGGCGGAGACCTCTTTGACATTCTTGTTGATTCTCCGGATGGTCTAGAGGCCCCAGAAGCAAACTGTTTTTTTAAACAGCTCATGCGTGGGGTTGACTATTTGCACGACATCGGTATAGCCCACAGAGATTTAAAGCCAGAGAACCTACTGTTGACCGTAACCGGCTGCTTAAAGATATCCGACTTTGGCTCAGCTGTTTGTTTTAGAGGCACGACAATCGATAGTGATGGTGAAGAAAAGAAGGACGATTGTGAAAAGATACACATGGTACGTGGATTGGTTGGATCAGAGCCTTATATCGCTCCTGAAGAATTTACACAAGAGAACTACGATGCACGCGCAGTTGATGTTTGGAGTTGTGGTATTATCTATTTGGCACTACGTAAAGCAACTCATCCCTGGCAGTTAGCCAAGAGTGGCGAAGACGAAGCTTATGATAAATACTTGAAATTTAGACAATTATTAGACGAAGAAAGAGAGAATGCAAGAAAGGAAAGTGCGATACGAAAACAGAATATGTCTGAAGAAGAAAAGGAACAAGAGAGGTTAAGGAGAGAGCAAGACTTGTTAAAAGCAAAAGAGACAATACGTAGAAAAGCTAAAGAGGCTAAGATTGATACCTTAGAAGGCCTCGACATTCAAGCCAAGAAAATAATTTACAGAATGTTAGACCCTCAGCCTAAGAAACGAATTACAGCTGTAGATGTACTAAATAGTGATTGGTGCGAAAAAATTTATTGCTGTCAGCCTAATGAATAGTTTGTAAAATAACAAAAATATACCTTTCTTCATTTTGGCCCTAAACTTCTTGCTCGTACGTCACTTTCTCTTGTGTTATAATGTGTTTCAATGGAATAAATAGAAAAGGATCGATCTTCAATCTCCAATAATGACTCTTCTTCATTACTACTACTGTTGTATGATAGCGAAGGCTGTGAACCGAATTCTATTGACTGGCTACTGTCACTACTACTACTACTACTACTGCCACTAGATTTTTCAGATTTCCGTCTATAATACCACTGATGTTTCCGTTCTTGAGATTTCAATTTACTTATTTGTCTACTCAATTGACGTTTTTCTTCTTCATATTCCATTAGTTTAGTTTCCATGCTTGGTCTAGTCTCTACATCATAATAATTAATCTCTAGTCTATTTTCTGTCAATTGCCGAATCCGTAACAGTTCATCTATTTGCTTCTCCAAGCATCTTATCTTTTCTTGTCTTTGTATTGATATACGCTCAGCATTTTCTTGTCGTTTATCTAGCAATGATGACTGCCGTTGCAGTAACTGTGGGTTCTCCTTGATTAGCTTTGATCGACTCCTTCCTCGCTTGTATTGATATCCTTCATCCAGTAGCTTTTTCTTGGCTAATTTAAATAATTCTCCCTTTCTTGACAACAGCAATGGATCCTCCAGTGCTAATTGAACGGCCGCTTTGTTAATAGCCTTTTCATAACTTGTCAGTAGTCGATCTTGTCCTTTCCCATAGATCCTTGCTTGAATAGTAATCATGTCTATGGAAGGATCATTCTAGTTTCCCAAGTATATAAGTCATTGGCAATGAGAGCTAGTCTTTCTCTTTTGGTTTTACCTCTGTAGATACTATCTCTTGCTTATCCTATTTAGCAAGAAAAGGTAAATAAGTTGTTTGTCATTTTACTGCCATTACTCACAGGTGATAACTTATTCCTAAGTTCACGTAGACTCTTTTTGAACTTTATGGAGTGAAACGGGAGCATGCCCAAGGCAGATATAAATTCCGAGAGTTCTTGTTCGTTCAATTGAATAACCAATTCCAAGTCTTGCTCAGTTGCACCTGTTTTTATAAAAGCGTCATGATATTGATCGAGCTGGTTTGACTTTAAGAATTCTTTTATAGTCGGTAAGTTGGTCATTACGATAAAACACACATATCGATATAAAAGTACACCTGTTGCCAAAAATGAGTCGCAAGAAAAAAATTAAAGTGTCGCACTTTTAATTACAGGTTCTCATCATATGTCCACTGATTCAGTATTAAACTACATAAAATATAGACACAAAATAAAACATATAGAGTGAAAAGCCAGTCTATATAATCAAACATAGCAATGTGCTTGCAGACGTCTATTCGAATTTGCAGTAACACTTTGATCGAGGAAGAACTCTATCCTGCAAAGCACACATTCCCAGTGAGATCTTCAGATGCAGCCGAAGGGAACCAAAGGTACTGTTTCCACCATTGATTGTGTCGTTTAGACCATCTATTAACAGTTAGGAAGGTGAATCAGGTGAATACAGCTGGGTGTAGGATTACTCAGCGGCGGCTTGTCTGCTTGATTGATCGAGGCATGGATCACTGCTCTCAGGATGCTACAGGACAGAAATATAACATCGAGATTCCTGTGCTTTGATCAAGTGTTTAATAGTTCTGGGTGATTCTTCGCTTTGCTCCAATCAAACTCTTTCTGTTTTGAGGCACTCAATTTCAGTTATTTTGTCTTGAAGATTACTTATCCGTGTTTCGATGCTCGGCAACAGCAAAGACAAAATGGTGTGATGCGTGTATTGACGGAGCATGTGATCCCGCTTGCCTTTGTAATTTTTTCAATTGCCTTGCTCTCCACTTATTCCGGCGAAGCTGGAAGCGTTTGACAAAGAGTTCTTTGCTACATCTTCAGTCGTAAGGAAATCATAGAGAGATAAAATTAAATCTCAGTAGGAGAAGCCATATGAAACTGTGCTTATGTTTAGCGAATATGGATTCCTGGAAATAAACAGAATCATTCATTTCGCCACTTCCAGCAATCAGACGCTGCTAGTGCTTGCAGAGTAATACACCACATTCACAGAACAACGTTCTTGCCAGGAGAAAAAGGATAAACAAGATACACTCATTGCAATCATCTACCTCATTAGGCGATGCGAACCTCCGAAAAGTCAAAGACTGCTATGTCCCATGTGAGGCCCATGCGATGAACTGTATATGAACATGATGCTTATCAATAGATCTAGAGGCATCACGATGATAGGTACGAGAACGGATGAACCGCAGATAACAATATGTATTGCGATATTTAGAGCATCTAGAAGCTGTTGCTTCATCTGTTATGACCCATTTGAGGGACTATAGCGTATATCCTGACCTTCCCTTGATGCTTGCGTCTAGACTTGTTCAAAGTAAAATTATTATTTTTCATGGGTTAACAGGGTTCCGGAGCGCGTCTATCTTTTGATTTATGCATAACTTGCTTCATTTCTTTATACGAGATTATTACTTCATATAGCAACTACTAAAAAATTGTATTTATCTAGTCTTCACTAGCAAAACGTCAAAGGGAAAAAAAAGGGTTTGGCAGAGTAACACAACTAGTGTGTGACTAAGACTACGAAATAAGCTCAAGGACGTGTTATATAAACAAAGAATGCATGAAATTTATTGCCTTTTAATCTTTTTACTATATAAAAATAGAGGTGAATAACTTTACTAAAGTATATACACAAATGATAATCGGAATGGATATAAAAAGCATAAAAAAGATAGGCCAAACTTTTAAAAGTCATGAAACACTTTATGTTGAAGATATATATAGCATCAGAACTGTACTAATGCCAATGGATACAGTCACACCCTTACTAGGCATCGTTGATATTAACTTAACACTGAGAAGCTTACAAGAATCAAAGTCACAGTGGAGTAAATGAGAATGGATTTAATGAATGCAGAACAAAAGCTTGTCAAGCTATTTGTGGTTTAATTCAGAAACTACTCAGGACTTCTATACGAAAGGATGTCGACGAAGCTGATCCCTACTCACAATTCATTGAGTCGTTCTTGTCTGGCCTCTTTGACGGTCCTGACCAGGAGTACTATTTACATTGGATGAATATTAGAATTCTTGAAGCGAAGAAAAGCTTTACCAGTACATCCGTTCAACGTCCTGATCTCTGCATAATGAAGTCTCTTGTCCTCGAGTGACATCATTTGTCGTACTTCTACGTTTATATCAAAGAAGATTACACCCTTTGACGTAATATAGTCAATATATATTTCATACACAAGCCAAAATCATCTTAGATGTTAACATAATGCCCCATATTAAGCCTTCAGCACTGATTCATGGTATCTGTAGTCTGTAGTTGTTGATGACGCATCATATCAAAGACAGTCCATATGGTACAACTGGTTGACAACATTTACTCGTGCATATAAAGAGCCAATTCCCCCTTTCGCCACGAGCCTTTTTCTTTTCTATGTTCATCAATGATTATAAAGAACCTTAATCCATCTATTTGTATTCTTGTACTTTAGAGATAAAGCTATTGTTTTACAATATCACACAATATATTCAAGGATACACCGTAACAAATGCTTATTGATGTTGGAAAGGTAGCTCCACAAATGACTTAGTCAAAAAATGGAAACTATTTTTAGACGAAGCAAAAGGTGATGCCAAAATGCAAAAGTACAGGTAAACTACACAAGGATTGTCTATTATAACATATGTTGCATTATTAACATATTATTACACTAAAGCTCGACAAAAAACAATATCATCTGCTGCGGGGAAGGCATTTCACATAAGCCGTATTTCCCCAAAGAAATATATCAAGAGTATTAGCGATAAAATCAAGATACCAACATCCAAGGAATACAAAGAAAATATATCATGGGTGATATTGAGATGGATGATGAGATTGACAAGCAATTGGGCTTTTGAACAGTCTTTTCTCTTCTACGCAAGTGCCTTAAAATACATGATGCTAACATTAGGTTATTGACTTTATTTAATACAGGATAACAACGTATAAATGTAACGTCTTACCAACCCACAGTGAATCAGTGTTTGCAGACTATTTGATTAAGCTTTTTCTAGAAATGGTTGTGTCTCAATTAGATAATATTGATGGTTACAACCCTGGTTTTTTCCCTGGCGGAGAGCCCCTCTTTTTCATGTCGAAACACCTAAAAAAAAGAATGGAAACTATGTTTAGATGATGTGATCGGATTCCAGGATTTTCATAGCATTGAAATGTTGTTGTTAGAAGTATATAAGGCCTTTATGAATACCAACATAACCAAGATCCATTTTGATCATCACAAAGGCATATTCGATATTCTTTCCATGTTGAAAAATGTCGCTGATCAATTTAGATATGGGAATATTAGGTAAATTAATGAGTTGACAACTAGCTTTTATTGATTATTATAATACACATATAGAAAAATTTGGATGCAACATTAATTACCATCAAGGAATTGCAAGAATCACACAAGGTCAATGTAAGAAAGCATAAACACAGTTCATCGCCGCCTCTCTTATCAAGGATTGTCAATCCAAATATCATAAGATTGATCCAAAGCGAGCATAGCAAAGGTATGGCGTTCCGAGGCTCATTTGATACATCGGAATCAGATTAGAGTTTCCTCATAAGATAATATATAAACATGTAGAATCCTCTTATAAATTGTTATTTTGTAATCTTTTTATTTATGATACATTATTCTATATGTATAGATCCTTCAGTTGCTGTCTTTATGATACTTCAAGGAAAATATTTCGGTAAAGAAAAAGCTAGTGTGCTTGCTTGTTTTATTAACATATGAAGGATGGAAAATAATAGGAATGGCGGGTTTTTTTACAAGTTGTTTTCTTCTGTTAAAAGCTCCCAATCATCAGATTCAGAGCTTTTAGATTCATTCACATTCACCATTTCAGGCTTTTCAGTTGAACTGATATCACTGATTTCCTCTAAAACACTGTTAATAGAAGCATCACTATCAGCTATTCTAGGCGTAGTTGATTTTTGAATCTCTTCTTTCCAGGCATCTTTCACTGCTCTATATGGGTTATCGTCACCCACACGCATCCAGCCATCATCGTCCATGTTACTGAGAGCAGCAAATGAATTGGAGTTTTTGAGGCTGGAACTCTTGCCACTTTCAAGGGATGTTATATTTGTACTGTTACTCTTCAACAGCTGCTTTTCACTCCAAGTAATCTCTCCTTTTTGATTTACCCAGCAGCAATCTACACGACTTGCCTTTTGTTTGGTTACATCTTCACTAGCAAATGCAGCCTTCAACGTCTTTTTTAATTGCCAAACGATAAGCTCTTTCTCATCCATAGATACAGCATCATTTATAATAGGTACAACTACCGCATCGTTTTCATTGACCCATGTGGAATTGAAGGGAATGGTGTCATCACCCAACTTCATGAGCGGTACCAACTCAGCATCCAGTTCTAGCTTGGTTAAACCAAAGGCCATATCAGAAAGATAGAGTGCATTCACCGGGTTCTTGGGTGCTCTAATTTCACCATTGATAGCAGCTTCCAGTACAGGTGGTGGGCGGTTCAGGTTAGGATTACGTGCTGCCTTGGACAAAAGCACAGCTGGAATTCTGCATGCACCCAGAGTCTTGCGCAAGATGACACTACGCTTAGGTTCAGCATCAATAGCTTCTGTAGCAATATTGAAGTGGACTGCATATCGATGAATAAATCGACGGTATTCACTCTTCATAGGTCTAAGATGAGATGCCTTCTTGAATGGATCTTTTACAAATTCTATCAACGTTGTTTCCATATGTCTACACCATGAGGCATTTTCGTTGAAGAATTCTCGGAGACTATCATCATAATAACCAAGGTCGTCTAATGAAAGGCTTGGTGTGCCAAAATCATCACGTTTGATATCCAGAGCAAGCGCCAAACGACGGTTACGGTGTACCTTGGCGCAGAAATCGTTACACTCCAACAACGTCTTGGACCCGCTTGATTTAGAGCTTGCATTACAAGGGATTTCCATTGTGTTTTGTCCACATTTACAACTTGCCTTTACTCTAAACGTACATGGTGTGACTTCGGGGCAAGGCGTACCGTGATGACACTTTTCTTTGCAAGGGTGCTTACAGGATCGTTCATTGCCACATGTTTGATTACATGACTCATTACCCATTAAGCAAGGCCCATTATGACATGTCTTCAAACAATGATGTTTACCACAAGGAAGAAGTTTCTCACAAGGGCGACCACAGCGAGGCGACTCACGATAGCAAGGAACGTTTTTGAGTTCAGTCTTGCCACATAAACAGTGTCGAGTCACTAACGCAGGACATGGAGGACAAGGCTCGTTATCAGGATGACAGTTGTGGTTGAGGAATCGAATATGACCGCAAGGGTTTGGGCGTATACAAGGGTGAGGACAGACAGGAAGTGTTGTTCCACAGCGAACAGGAGGCTCAAGGACAGTACGTCCACAGTGACATGAAACTTCATCAAAGGTAGCTTCTAGACAGGGAAGACAATTTCCTTTATGACATTTTGCTTGACAGGTATGCGTGCCACATGAGAGTAGCTTTCCACAGGTAAAAGAGCAGTCGTGAACAGCATCTGTGCCCTTTTTGTTTTTTCCATTCACTTTAGCTGCAGGACAGCATACAACACCGCATTGATGTCGGCCACAGTTTCTGTTGGTTTTGCATACTTTATCACACAAAGGTGGACTGCCTCCAGCTGCTTCACAAACAGCAGAGCAAGTTCTTTCAAAGGTAGTTGCTTGGCATCGGCAAGATACTTGAACAAGGATCTTACAGGGAGGACATTCACCCACATGGCATTTCATTTGACAAGCGTGACCACAAGCAAGTTTCTTGTTACAAGTAGACTCACAGGTTGGAATTGGGTCCGTACAAGCTGTGCGCTTCTTGCTTGTAAGTTCAGAAATTGGGTTTGAACCACATGGACATGTTGTTACTGTATCAGGATCAAATGGACAGGACTGAGCGTCTGCCAAACATGGATGACATCCCTTTTGGCAGCTATGTTGCTGACACTTGTACATTCTATATCAAAAACAAGAGTTATTTTCCTTTTTTCTTTGCGTTTGAATTGTAAACTTACTTTTCACATTTGTGCTCACAATTATAATGTCCAACATGCTCTCCCAGCTGTACTTGCTTTCCTGATCCGCATCGAGTATCTCTTTGACTCTTTCCACAATAGCAAGATTGAGTTTCTTCCACTGTGCAAGGAGGGCAAATGCCCTTGTGGCATTTCTCTTCACATCGATGCTTTCCACAGCCCAGCAATTCATCACAAATAATGTCGCATGAGAATCCTTGTGTTGAGTAGTCTGTATTCACACATCTTTTCTGCTGTGTCGTCTTTCCACAATAACACGTCTTGACTGGGCCTAGCGAGTTACAAGGTGGACAAGGGCCAGGATGACAGGATCTACGATATATCAGTACACGTCATTTAACTAGGTGTGTATTTATCACTTACAAGACACATTCATGAGGACATGATTTATGCTTTTTACACAGTTGATTACAACTATGCGGGGTATAATACTTTGATGGTTCAGGATTGCGTTGCTTACCACAGAAGCAAAGATAATCTTTGGGAATAGCTGTTCGACTGTTCTGACAGCCAGGGCATCTCCATTGTGTGATCATCTTATTAGATGAGGTATCTAAATAACGTTCAGAATCCGATATCTATTATATATGTGTATTCTTACCTTGCAATGATTTATTTGCCCACATCTTTATGCAACCCAAGTGAAATACTGCCCAGCAGCAATCACAGCTCCAAATCTGATTAGCAGGTCTAACTGTATCCATGCAAATCATGCATTCATAAGTCGAGTTTTTCAATTCGTAAATCAGTTTTGTAGCAATATCATGATCACCCGTAGGCAATGGTTCTGCCACTGTTCTTTGCCTTTGCTTGTTCTTTCTTCGATTTGGCTGGCTACTGCTGCTGTTTTTATCTGTACTTTCGTCATCTATCGTCAGCTTAGACTGTGCTCTGTTCTTGAACAAAGCAGGCTTCAATTCACCGTTCTTGCTGCGGTTGTCACGTCTGCCTTTGTTTGAAGGATTATTGGGCTTTTTGTTTTCTTCATTATTTTGTGCACGGCTTTCATTACCGTCCGTAACTGGTGTCTCTGCTTGTGGCTTCTTCTTGTTGTTCCAACGTCTATTGTTATTCCTCTTCTTCTTCTTTTCCTCTAAGGTTGGTTCTGTGGTACCTTTTTCTTGCTGTTGCTTCTTCTTTTTATGAGTTTTTTGACTTGAAGGAGTGCTATTAACGGGGGTATTCATAGTAGTCGCACCAGCTTCAGCGACGTTGGTATGTTGCTCAATACTCATAAGGAACGTAGTTAAAGATGGAAAAAAAAGGGTAATTTTTTATTTAAATAGATGTGCATAGCGGCGCAGTCACTTTTTCATTCGTAAAACTGCTGCGGTCGATCAACAGATATGATTGGTGTACTTTCTGCCTGATAGATTATTTGTGCTGTTTCGAGTAAAGAGCTGTATAATAGCCCGCATAATACCATGCCATGATTAGATTGGACAAATCTCCTATTATTATTAATAATCAATAGTCTTTGCAGGAAACAAAAGTACCTTCTGCTGTAGTAGTGTCTGTTGGGTTGGACTTGCTGGTATCTTTTATTGTTGTATGACGTACTTTCTAATATACATAAACGCTTAGTAAAGTTCTTGTTCTTTTTCATCTCTCGCACCTTTTTCTTTGGTATATCTTGTTCTAAGGCTTCCTTCTTTCGCTTTCTATTGTAGAATGAATGAGATGTATACATTCATTATGTATTCATACCCTTTTGTCTCTGTCTCTGTCTTTTCTTTTACATTTGAATATTGATTCTAGTACATATAATGAATACACACACAGACATACAAGTATATATATTCTACTTTGTATAACTCCACCGTCTTATCCCAATGTTCAATAAGCTCCGTATCATCCCAGAACTCATCATGCTGATATTCACCCCAAAATGATATTAATGAAAGAGAGTTATTGAGCATATTTTAGTATACCTTCATCTGTCCCGCAGCAAATAGGACAGTACCAGTTGGTATTTCTGCATCAGATGTTGATTTGTTTAAAGACATTAAAGAAAAAAGAACCTCATAATGTGACTTTTTGTCTGAAAAGTAAATACTAAAGTAGATGAGACTGCATCAAGATAAAATGGGTTTGAACGAGATTGAGCGTCAACAATTTATGACGCGTTTGTTGATACGTCGTCTTCTTTTTATATTTGACAAGCATGATTGTGCAGCATAAATACCCATATAGTGGCTTAATCTAAGCCACCTACCTGATTCCGCTGTCTATCTGGTTTTTTTTAGGCTAATTTTATGAAAGCGGGGGTCCCAGAAACGCTTTCTTTTTGTAAAGAAAAATGTCTCAACAACTCCAATTCTCAGAAAATGATCAACGTGAACTCGGACAAGTATGTATTTATAAAATAGCCTCAGGACTCGACTCTTATTATTTCTCTCTAGTTCCTTGAAGCCGAGCAAGCCAAGGCTCGTGTCCAACAAACTGTTCACTCCTTGACCGATAACTGTTGGGTAAAATTTAAAAAAGAAAATATTAGAAAGAGAATATTGACATTGTTATAGGATAAATGTATCAACAAGGTTAACAACAAGTTGGATCGTAGTGAAGAAGCTTGTTTGGCCAACTGTGTCGACCGTTTCCTTGACACCAGCATATTCATTGTGAAGAGACTTGAAGAACTGAGAAACAGCGCCATGTAAATAACAGCAAGAAGAAGAGTGTCTCTCCAGTTGTGTAAAATAAAAGTGATGTGATAATATGTGTGTCAAAGCATCAATAGATAAAATGTCCCCTTTATTTTTCTTTTGTATGTACATTTCTACTACTAATGCGCTCTTTTTAATATACCACACAAATAATGAGTACACTAAGGGTAAAAGATCATGGCTCATTACCATTTTGTAATATACGTTATTAATAATTCGGAATTCTAGAATTGTAATAGGACAATAGAACTCTATAATGTAAAAGAGCAACGTTTTGGAATCGATTCCTTACCACGTTAAAATAAAAAAAAAAGAAACACTGGCAGTCCTTAGTTGATAACAACAAACATCGTGTAAGGATACTACAGAACAGGACTTCAAATTCTGTATCACCGTGACTGAAGCTTGCCCTTATTCCATGTGTTTGAGGTTACTGGATTCACTTTTTTATTATTTTCTCTTTCTCTCCCTCTTCTCTGTAATGTCACAACATCCTTTAGATGACTGTACTTATTCAACACCTCAGGGAAGCGTCGACTCATTACCTCCCTTGACAGACGACGACCTCTCGGGATTTGTCAGAAAGCTGTCTAGTGCTTACCCAAAGGATGATAAGATCATTCGTGCCGCAAGTCCTCACGGTCGTAGATACCTGAAACCTATTAATGGTATTCAAACCAAAGGATTTGCTCGCTCGGGTAAGCTGGGTTGAATAGGGTAATGAATTGTTTACTGAGCTTTAAATGATATAGCTTTAAGAAGGTCTTCTGTTTTGACTTTAGGCTCTATCGAACGATTACAAAACTTTTACGCCAAGAGAGAGCTCAAAGTGAACAAGTAAGTGACTCAAATCAAATAGCCCAGCTGACATACTACTAGAGGTGGCACCTTGGGCTTCCAAAAGACCTTGACGGAAGAACCAGATGATTTTGACGAGCAGCTACCAACACCCAAAGCACCACCTCCAAGCTGGATAGACCTGGACGTTGAAACAGATTTAGATGTACTATTGAACATCTGCTTTGGCGATATACAACATACCTTGACCACTTGGTCCATGGTGGTGGGTCCTCGACAGTCCTCGTCGTCATCAACCTCCTCCCATCCACTATCTTCCGATAGTGCGGATGATTCATCCAGGGCAGCAACCCCTACAGAAGGAAATTTCCAAATCTTGCCACTCATTCAGTCCGTCACCAAG
This sequence comes from Rhizopus microsporus ATCC 52813, assembly GCF_002708625.1. Lineage (NCBI taxonomy): Eukaryota > Fungi > Mucoromycota > Mucoromycetes > Mucorales > Rhizopodaceae > Rhizopus > Rhizopus microsporus. The sequence goes on along the minus strand of NW_019671917.1, from coordinate 278,176 downwards.
ATGCTCGATTCAGTGCGCAACTATACTGTTCACAGACACGATCTCTCTGACTCTGCCCTGGCAAAGTTAAGACAAGCTTCCTTGGCTCTGCTCGAAGCTATGAAGGACTTGGAAAATCAGTACAGAGAAGAAGGAAACGATGAGGAAGGATATCTGTATAAGGCGTCTGAATTTAACCTGCTGGAACGGGAACGACAGGCCATTCACAACTATCTACGAGCTGTTGAAACATACGCATTTAATCCACCTCATCATATAGGAAGTCCACCCGCTGTGTTTACTCCTGAAATTCAAGCCTTGATGGGCAGGACATCTATTTTGAGCCTGTCGGATGATGAATTGAATGAAAATAATACCAAGAAAGTAGCAAACAGTATACCCGTGTGGCTCGAGCGCGGTTCCTTTCCTAACGATTCCCTAGGTAAAGTCATTTTACTGTAGTACAGACACATGTAACTAAATTATGATAAAGGTAGATACCACGCTTTACTTGTTGATAATCAAGCAACAAGTGATTCCAATGAAGAAATAAGTATACCAGATCCAAAAGAAGACGAAGATGCTTTTCTGGGATGTTTAGCGTAAGTTGCAACGATGCAACTATATGTTTATTTATACATGTGTATGTAGGGATGGAAAGGCTCTCTGTATCGCATATAATAATATAGTCAAACGATCCAAGCGTCCCTTTGGATTCATCAACAAGATCCACAGTGACACTCGTCGAACTTATAGAGCAGTTGAAAACCTTCGATTCTTTACTGCGTAAGCGTATTTCATTCTCCAAAATTACTTGTATTAAAATCATTCTATAGTGCCTGCAAATTCCGATTTGAGCTCACCTTTGACGAATTTGATCCTTCTGAAATAGCTCGAAAGACAGATAAGGGACTAGTCATGATTAAAAACATAGTAGCCGCGTTCTGTGATTGCGTCATTTGTGAATTACGAGAGCAAGTAGACATGATTCAAAAGCAAAAATAAATACACAATTCATGTTATACCAGCCATCACGTTTTTCTCGTAATAAATGACAACGTGCGAAAGGGGAGTACATTGCACGTTTTTTCACCTGTCAAACAGAGAAAAGGAAGAAGGAAAGATTTATTTATTACTGTTACAATGAGAAAGTACAAATTATTCAGTTTTAAGCATTACTTAATTTCTGACCGTTAAACAAAAGACGGTTGACTGTATCGTGAGAGATGGAGGAAATGACGCCCTTGGTAGCCAAAGTGGTTACTTCGTTATAGACCTTGGCAGGTGTAGCATTGTTGATTTGTCCAATCAAGAGAGCGGCGACACCAGCAGCGTGAGGGGAGGCCATGGAAGTACCAGACATTCTGATAGTAGACGTCTTGGATTCGATGTAAGAACTAAGAATGTTGTCACCAGGAGCAAGGATTTGAACACATTTACCATAGCTGCTAAAGTCAGTCATGGCGTCGTTCTTATCAGTAGCACCCACAGTGTAGACATTCTTGTTACCAGCAGGCAAAACATCACAAGCATCAACAGTACCCCAATTTCCTGCAGCAGCAAATAAGGGAACACCAGAGGCAACGACGGCATCGATAGCCTTGTTCAGAGCAGATAAAGCAGAATCAGTTACACCAGCAGTCTTCATGCCCAAAGACATGTTAATCACAGCCTTGCCTTGATGATCCTTGGCATGTGTAGTCACCCATTGAAGACCAGACAAGAGACTAGAGATAGAGCCCTTACCGCTTTCGTTGAGAACTTGAACAGCAATGAGATTGGCCTTTTTGGCAACACCATACGTCTTACCACCGATAATACCAGCAACGTGAGTACCATGACCCTCACCAAGTGGAGAGGCACCATCATAAGCAGACCAGCCCCATGAGGCACGACCTTCGAATTCAACGTGTCCGATGTTCATACCATCATCGATAACATAGACATAGGCATCAGACCCTGCTTTAGTATTATAGATGTAAGGTTGAGCAAGATTACGCTTGTGCTGAGAAATACGGATCAAGTTCCATTCAGCATTGGCTTGTTTGGCATAATCAGAGCTGCTGACAACATTCTTGGTAGGGGTAGCTGAGGAAGAAGTAGTTGTCTTGGATCCCTTGGTAACGGTAGTCGTATGCTTCTTGGTAGTCGTGTGCTTCGTCTTGGTAGTCGTGTGCTTCTTGGTAGTCGTATGCTTCTTCTTGGTGGTTGTGTGCTTCTTGGTGGTTGTCTTCTTCTTCTTATTGACCGTTGTATGCTTCTTGGTCGTTGTATGCTTCTTCTTGGTGGTCGTGTGCTTCTTGTAAACGGCCTTTTTGACGGAAGTCTTCTTGTGGGTCTTTTTCTTATAAGTCTTCTTCTTGACAGAAGCAGCCTCAAATTCGTCATCCTCATAGGTATCAGGGTCAAAGTTACCGCGACGTTCGATACGTTGAGATGAAGCTTGTTTGGCACGAGCGTGATATCTCTTGTTAAGTTTGCTCTTCTTGTTACTGGGAGTAGGCAAGTTAAACTCGATGTCTTGATCGGGAATGATCTTCAAGATGTTGTCAGCAAAGAGAAGAGCAAGATCTCTGACGATATTGATATCTTCAAACTTGACAGTGATACCCTTGAAGTGTTGACCAAAGTTATAAGCATCAAAGACATGGAGTTGATCTGTTTGATCATCACGTCGAACAATTTTGTTCTTCTTGACTTCTAACTTGTCATTGCCCATCGATTGACTGAAGATCTCAAAGGCACCATCAATAAGCTTGGGGACGACTAGATGAGAGTGAATAAGGATTAGTCATGATAATTTAAATATACTCTATTACGTACAGCTTTTGATACTTGTGTCAGGACTCAATTGAATGATATAGTTGCCATTACCCTTCACGGTACTAAAGTCTTCAAGTATATCGTCATCCAAGCCAGCGGAAGCGACAACAGAGATACAAGTGATGGCAAAGAAGATGAATGTTTTAGGACGCATTTGAGATAAAAGGAAAGTCAGGGGGATGATTTCTCTGTTATTGAATGAAAGGAAAGGGTTTGAGAGAAAGAGAAAGCTGAGAGGAAAGAAGTAAAGAATATAAAGCTGATTATATATATAATTCAATTATTGATTTGTGTTACTTTATTAAATAGGGCTCCATTCAGAACTTGGTTGCACTTGAATGAAAATAGCATGTTTTGAATAAAAAGAGAGCTTTTAGACTATTATGTGCCTCTATTCCCGATTTACCTTTATTCTAGATGGTATGCTGTGAAACATTATTCATTCATTCAACTTATCATCTTCTGGTCTTTAAATCCGAGTTTGATAAGAGTAGCACCAGAGCCAAACAAGGAATACGATCATCAACGGTTCATCTAAAAATAATTAGTTTATATCGTACAGAGTATAAAGTGTTCACATATCAACAACAGAAAGTCAAGAAACGACAATCATACTACCGTCTCACTTTCTTAATAGAGATTAGTCTAGTATACATGCAATTTAAATAAATAGGACAATCATTGCTTTAATATATTCGTAAGAGTTATTGACAGGTCAAAAAAAAAAAATTCAAGGGTGCTATACAATAAGAAAAAAAAAAAGACTTTTATAACCAAAGGTTAAATTTGTCCTAGATTGTCCCGTTCGTCGTGTGAATTATAATGATTTTTGTGAAGATAAAGTTGGATGATCTACACACTAAAAAAAAGCTTTTATACATTCAATTGGAACAAATGACAGATAGTAGTCGCCTTGAGTTTGATCTCACTGTCTGGTTTTGTTCCTTGTTGTACATTTAGGCATCTTGCTTTGCCTTATGTAGCTATTATTACTGAATTCATCTTGCTTTTGAGAAGGACATATATCACCTGTCTATATTACCAAGTACAACAACAGGTTCTGTGATGAATATATTCGAAACATGAGAAACAGATTGTCTTTATGTACAGTGTACGAATAGAAAAGACGGTCCCCTTTACAATAGAAGAATCGAATTTAAAAGATTTGACAGTTTATACGGTCATGTTCTAAAGACAAAGGGCTGCCAGCCTTAATGCTGCTCCTTGTAAAAGATGCCTTTTTTAATTTTAACATTATAGGGCTGGAACTTGAAAAGCATTTGAGCTTTTACCATGTGCCATGTTCGACCTTGTAATGTATTTTTATTAATAATGTTAGTTTTATAAAATATTGGTGCAAAGGTTAAAAATAAAATGTGCAAAAGGAGATGTAAGAGACGGAACACAAAAGAAAAGCATCAAGGAGAGAGAATATATACATGTACATAATTAATATACTTATAACTTATCCCGAAGGTATCTAAATGTGTCTTAGCGATAAATAGGGCAAAAAATCATCATCTACGCGTATTCTAATTCTTGTTGCTCCTAATCGTCTGCTCTACTTCGACATCTTGTAGGAGCAACAGCAACCCAGAGAAAACTACGAGGAACAATGCCATGACGCCGAAGCTCCCAAAGGGTGTGCAAGCAGTTGATGTAAGCAGCAACATCCCTGTTCCATAAGCGACGTCAATTTGGTTCTGCCAAGGCTGGTCTACAATATAGATTGGTGCACCTACAAGCAATGTTCAACCAGTACATTTAAATAAGCACTTGATTCAAGACTGAAATCGACTACAAAATGCATTCTTGGAAACTGTAAATTCGCCTCGAATCTTTAAAATATTTCGTTTAATGATTTACTGAAGGATTCCCAGTCGCTATGCTCATCAATTCATTATCTTTCTTGTCTAAAGACAATGACTTGCCTTGATGAATTATGATATTTCCAGTCAAGATATATTATAAAAATCTATATTCTTACTCAACAGTAACAGCTGATGGGAAAATGTTAATAGAGATGAAATATATAAAATAAAAACACAACCTTACAAAAAGTTGAACAAGACTGAAACTGTTTACAAGACAATGGGCACAACGGCTTTTGAACGCATTTGGGCACTTGTTGTAGCAATGGTATGATTTCTTGGGAGTGTATACATTTAATTTGCAATACGGTTCTTGTCAAATTAAGATTCTAATATATGTGGTTCCATGCAGGAGAATCAAGTAAGACCGATTATGATATCCGAATGTGATTTTGATGGGATATTAGAAAGAAGAGTAGCCACGCTTTTTGAGTTATTTAAAATACATTTTGCTTTTTGCTGTAATGAATAAGTATATAAAAGGATCCGTATTAATGATGAATGGCCGCCTTGTATTCTTCATATTAATACAAGGATTGCCCTGTCTTCATACTCTGCTTAACTATCTTCCCTGTATTTTTCAGGACTCAATCAAGGTACTCTCGTGTCAAACTGCGTGTTCATTTACAAAATAAATGTCAGCAGCAAATGATATTTGAGCGGAGTATATAAAAGCCTTACTCTACGCCAAACTGTCGTTCCCCTTTTTTTTTTCTCGGTTCAAGCTTATTTTTTCTAACTGCTTTACCTTTTATTTTGCTTAAAGGTCGCGTAGAGCAAATAGAAGAAAGCTTTTATCTTTTTTTTTTTTTTTTTAAAAAAACTCTTAAAAAGTTTGTTTATACCTTTTTATTCATTAACAAACGAATAAGAACAAACTTATGCTCGAAGACGAAACGACACTAAATCCGACATCTTCTATTGCTGCACCCGGTGCATCTGAAGTACTTCTTGTATTTGACCATCATAAACTTCAAGAATACTTTGAGCAACTTTTACCCCTGGTGCTTGGTGCTGATGTATCCGACCTTGAAAATACCTTGTTTTCTTATCCTGATACAGGTGAGAAATTTAAACGTTTTGCTAATGATCCCCAAACACCAGCCATCTTCATTTACAAGGAAAGAGACAACGTTAAAGATGAAGGTAAGTCATCCTCTTTTTGCTATCTATTTATCTATAACAATTTTATTAGACGAAGGAACCCCTGCTACCTATTCATATACCGTTTCTCATGAAATAACATACCTCCCGACTCATGTTGGTTCGTTAGCTGTCATCAAACGCTCTGCTACGCTCGATCAATCTCGACCTCTACAAAATCAGTTGCAACTAATTAATCTTCCTGGAGCTCCGAACGCTAGTGAACCCGGCCAAACAGGCGCTTACGAATTTTTGCATTCATACATTCATTTAGCTGTCAGTCCTTACTTTGATGCTTACGTTAATGCTAGATATGGTAAAGCAGCAAATGAAACTAGTACCAAGAGCAAGAATGAAGAGAATAAGATGGGTGTTCCAATGGCTAAGAAAAAGATGGCAGAACTTGAGCTTAGTTTATTGCATCTTCAACAGAATGTTGAAATTCCTGAAGTATCATTAAATATTCATCCTGTTGTTCAAAAGGCAGTTGATAAGGTAAGTCAAGTTCCTTGTTTTGTACACACTCTTTCTCATTATGTCATATCAAGTGCCGTGAACAAAGCAAGAGAGTTACAGTCGAGGCAATTGATCCTGCTCTCTTTTCTGATTCTTCGTTCCTTAATAAACTTCAAAGTGATGTCAATGTTTGGATTAAGGAAATCCAAAAGGTTACCAAAATGTCCCGTGATCCTGCAAGTGGCACAGCAATCCAGGAAATTAACTTTTGGCTTAGTATGGAAAGTGCTCTTGAAAAGATAGATGAGCAATTGAAGAGTGATCAAATAAGTAAATATCAGGATCCAAGCGTAATATAATGATTAACTGATGTATCTAGCTTTAACCCTCGATATCTTGAAATATGCCAAGCGTTTCCATGCGACTGTCAGTTTCATTGCCGATACGGGTCTAAAGGAAGGAATGGAGCGAGGTGAGTTGTGATAGATTGTTTGTAACTAAAGATTCTAAAATGCAGTACTAGTCCACAAGTACAACCAACTTATGAAGGACTTTCCTCTTAATGAACTTCTGTCAGCTACGGATTTGGACAAGATTAGAGAATCCCTTCACTTAATATTTGGACATCTCAACAAGAAATTGAAGCTATCGTAAGTGATGCTTAGGAAAACAAGAAAAGATAAGTAGCTAACGCAATGCTTTAGACCTTATCCAATTCGTCGAGCTCTTCCTTTAGTTGAAGCTATTTCAAAAGATCTCAACGACCAGCTTTTGAAAGTGCTCGGTAGTCGTCGTATGATGTATATGGAGTATGACGATTTCGAACGTACTACAGGAGGCGCAGAGTCAGTATTCCAAACATGGGATGACTTGATCAAAGAGTTTACTAATGTCGCTCGTGATGTTACTCGTAAACGATCTGAAAAGTTCTTGCCTATTAAGATCAATCCAGCACACGCAAAACTCCAAGAACGTGTCACTTTTGTGCAGGCCTTCAGAAAACAGCATGAACAACTGCATCAAACTATTGTACGTGTTATGACCAGTCCTCGTGCAAAGAAGGCTACCGTTGTAGAAGATGGACAAGTTAAAAGTATTATGGAAGAAGAAGAAAGTGTAAGCATTAGCGACATCAACGCCGTAGAAGAAGTAAAACTGGCCTATGAAAGTGTCAAGAATATTGATGTGCTTGATGTCTCTCCTGGTAATTTATTATCTTGGCTGTGCCTTTTCATTACTGACTGTTGTTTACTGTAGAGGGAACTGAAATTTGGGTTCAGGCAGAGACTGCTTACAATGAAAGAGTGTCGCGTGTCGAAAACCAGATCATTGCTCGTTTACGCGATCGTTTGGGCACTGCAAAGAGCGCTAATGAAATGTTTAGAGTATTTTCCAAGTTCAACGCACTCTTTGTTAGACCCAAGATTCGTGGTGCTATTCAAGAATACCAAACACAGCTCATTGATAGTGTCAAAGAAGATATCAATAAGTTGCACGACAAGTTTAAGATGCAGTATAGAAACTCTGAAGCCTACCACATGGCACAGCTTCGTGACTTGCCTCCTGTCTCAGGTGCCATCATTTGGGCACGTCAAATCGATAGACAACTGTCTCTTTATATGAAACGTGTTGAGGATGTTTTAGGTAAAGGATGGGAGCTTTATGCTGAAGGGCAAAAGCTTCAGATTGAAAGCAGCAGTTTCCGTAAAAAGTTGGATACTCGTCAAATTTATGACAATTGGCTTCAAGAGATTACCAAGCGTGATTTGTCTGTGTCTGGACGTATTTTTGAAATTTCACGTAACCGTGTTCAAAAGAATGCACTTCAATTGGGCATCAACTTTGATGGTCAAATCATTGCCTTATTCAAGGAAGTCAGAAACTTGTTATGGCTGAACTTCCAAGTACCCCACACTATATCTAATGTAGCAAAAGATGCCAAGCGTGTCTATCCTTTTGCCGTTAGTCTCATGGAAACTGTCCGAACTTTCTCTCAAACTGTTCATAAAGTAAATCGAAACCCGGAAATTGCTACACTAGTAGCTGGTTATCGAAATGAGGTCCACAACATGATCACGAAGGGTATCAACTTACGCTGGGATTATTTTGTCAGCTCTTATGATGCTCATCACCGTCCACTGTCATATCTCTCTGGAACTCCTTTGGACGCTCGTGAAAACAGACATGTCATGTTTGTTCGTGAATTTGCCAATGTTGTATCCGTGTTCCAGGACAAAGTTGATGCATTGATCGGTTACTATGACGATATAACAAAAGGAATTGACGAAATGAAGGCTTGCCCTTATCAGACAGAAAAGTTTGAGGACACACTCGGCCGTATTCAAAAGATAGTACGTATGAAATTCAATTTCATTTATCTGATCTAACCTTTCTCCTTGTAGATTGACCGTTTGAACCTCGAAAACTACTCAAACCTTGACCAATGGGTTTCCGGTTTGGATAAACGTATCGAAACTGTATTGATTGCTCGTTTGCAGCAAGCCATTAAGGCATGGACGAACGCATTCATGGGTGTTAACGAAGAAGCCGTTGTGCCTGAAGTCAGTATGTCAAAGTCTAGACGCAAGAGAAAAGCTGGTGGCCAACGTGATAGCATTGCTCCTGTTGAAGAAACTACAGTAGCTCAGAAATCATCAGATGTTAAGCCTGCTCTCCAGGTGCTCATCCATGAAGTCCGTATACGTAATCAAGTCATGTACCTTGACCCTCCTATCGAACAAGCTAGAACCAGCTGGTGGTTCCAACTTCATGATTGGTTGGCTGTTGTCTGTCATCTTCCTCGTATTCAAAGCTCACGTTATGAAGGTGGTCTCAGCGTTAAAGATAATCCAACCATCGAAAAGACGTATTCTAGTCTTTTGACCCGTATGGGTGATAATTCTCTTGAATACGCTTATCAAATTGTTGAAGACAAGATTCGTCAAGTCTCTGATTATGTTAACATTTGGCTACAGTATCAGTCCCTGTGGGATCTGGAATCTAGCCACGTCTTTTCGATCCTTGAAGATGATCTCGGTAAATGGCAGCAGATTTTGTTAGAAATCAAAAAAGCTAGATCTACATTTGACAATTCCGAAACCGAGCAATCATTTGGTCCACTTGTGATTGATTATGAGCAAGTGCAGAGTAAAGTGAACCAAAAGTATGATCAATGGCAACGTGAAATCCTCAACAAGTTTGGCTCACTTTTGGGAACTTCCATGAAGGACTTCCATACTTCTGTTTCAAAGGCTCGTTATGAACTTGAACAGCAATCTATTGAAAGCAATTCTACTGGTGAAGCTGTAACCTTTATTACGTTCGTCCAAGATTTGAAGCGAAAGGTTGCCAAGTGGAGTCTGGATGTGGAATTGTTTAGACAGGGTCAGAAAACTCTCGAACGACAGCGTTTCCAATTCCCAGGAGATTGGGTGTATGTTGACCAAGTGGATGGTGAATGGAGTGCTTTCAATGAAATCTTGAGCAGAAAGAACAATGCTATTCAAGAACAGGTTGCTGGATTGCAAATGAAGATTGTTGCTGAAGATAAGGTTATTGAACAAAAGATTCGTGATATATGTGCTGAATGGGAGAAGACCAAACCTGTTCAGGGCGAGATTAAGCCGGATATTGCAACAAACACTTTGTCTATTTTTGAAGGACGTGTTACTCGCTTGAAGGAAGAGTATGATATGGTTTGTCGTGCTAAGGAAGCATTAGACCTAGAACAAACATCAGAAGCACGTCTGGATCCTGTTCTTGAAGAACTTCGAGATCTCAAATCTGTGTGGACCGCTCTTGCTCGTGTATGGCAATCTCTGAATGAAATTCGTGACATTCCCTGGTCTTCAGTTGTCCCCCGTAAGGTGCGTCAGAGCATTGACGAACTCGTTAATTCCACAAAGGAAATGCCAAACCGTATGCGTCAATATGCTGCTTATGAATACATGCAAGATACCCTCCGTCAGCTCTTGCGTGTGAATCCCTTAGTAGGCGACTTGAAATCTGAGGCTCTTCGTGAACGTCATTGGCGTCAAATCTTTAAATCTCTTCGCGTTGAGGGACGCTTCACTTTATCTGAAATGACTCTTGGACATTTGTGGGATCTTGATCTTAAGCGTAACGAAACTGTTATTAAGGACGTCATCATGCAAGCTCAAGGTGAAATGGCACTTGAAGAGTTCTTGAAACAGATCAAGGAAACATGGACGGGATACGTTTTGGACCTGGTCAACTACCAAAACAGATGTCGTCTTATTCGTGGATGGGATGACTTGTTCAGCAAATCGAGTGAACATCTTAATTCTCTTACTGCTATGAAGTTATCACCATACTATAAAGTATTTGAAGAAGACGCTTCATCTTGGGAAGATAAATTGAATCGCATTCATGTCCTTTTCGATGTTTGGATTGATGTTCAACGTCAATGGGTTTATCTTGAAGGTATCTTTAGTGGAAGCGTAGATATCAAGCATTTGCTCCCTGTAGAAACGTCTCGTTTCCAAAGTATTAACACTGAATTCTTGACCGTCATGAAGAAGGTGTACAAGTCTCCATTTGTGTTGGATGTCCTTAATATCCCTAATATTCAAAAGTCTTTGGAACGTCTTGCAGAACTACTGAGCAAGATTCAAAAAGCCTTGGGTGAATATCTTGAGCGAGAACGTTCTTCATTCCCTCGTTTCTATTTTGTTGGTGATGAAGACTTGTTAGAAATCATTGGTAACAGCAAGGACATATTGCGTATACAGAAGCACTTCAAGAAGATGTTTGCTGGTATTGCTACCATTTTGTTAGATGAAGAGCAAACAGCTATTATCGGAATGGCCTCAAAGGAAGGCGAAGAAGTTCGATTCAAGACACCTGTGTCCATTAAGGATAATCCAAAAATCAATGACTGGTTGACTCTATTGGAAAAGGAGATGCGAGTATCACTTGCTTTGCTTTTAACTGACGCTGTCACTGAGCTTGAAAACATTTACAATGCTGAAGAAATGAGCTCCTCCGACTTTATGGAATGGATAGACCGTTATCCTGCTCAGCTTGTCGTTTTAGCAGCTCAAATTATTTGGACTCAATCTGTGGATAAGGCACTTACTACCATTGATGACGCTGGTAATGGTGATCTAGCACCAATGCAGCATGCTGTTACTCTTATCGAAAGAAACTTGAATATATTGGCTGATGCAGTTTTACTTGATTTACAGACCATCAAGCGAAGAAAGTGTGAGCATCTTGTCACTGAACTTGTACATCAACGTGATGTTACTCGACAACTTGTAGCCGACAATATTTCATCACCCAAAGATTTCAATTGGCTTTATCATATGCGATTCTACTTTAACAACACCGTCGAGAATCCTATCCATCGACTGACTATCAACATGGCTAATGCCCAATTTTACTATGGATATGAGTATCTCGGTGTCGTTGATCGTCTTGTTCAAACCCCATTGACGGGCCGTTGTTACTTGACTTTGACACAAGCTTTGGAGCAGAGACTCGGTGGCTCTCCATTTGGACCTGCAGGTACTGGTAAGACGGAATCCGTAAAGGCTTTGGGTGTACAGCTTGGTCGCTTTGTCCTTGTTTTCTGTTGTGATGAAACATTCGACTTCCAAGCTATGGGTCGTATCTTCATTGGTCTTTGTCAAGTTGGTGCATGGGGTTGTTTTGATGAATTCAATCGTCTCGAAGAACGTATCTTATCTGCTGTTTCCCAGCAAGTTCAAACTATCCAGTTAGGCCTTAAAGAGGCCACTACAAATCCTAATCATGAAATTGAATTGGTTGGTCGTAATGTACGTGTCAATACTGACACAGGTATCTTTATCACTATGAATCCTGGCTATGCTGGTCGTTCCAACCTGCCTGATAACTTGAAGAAACTGTTTAGAAGTATGGCCATGACTAAGCCTGATCGGGAACTGATTGCCCAAGTAATGCTCTACTCTCAAGGTTTCCGTACTGCGGAAGTTTTGGCTTCAAAGGTTGTGCCCTTATTCAATCTTTGTGCCGAACAACTTTCTCCTCAGTCTCATTATGACTTTGGTTTGCGTGCTCTTAAGAGTGTACTAGTTAGTGCTGGTAACTTGAAGCGTGATCGCTTGACACAACTTCGTCAAGAAATCGAAAAGGGCGAAGTCGACCAGACTGAATACGCAAGAATCTCGGAACCTATTCCCGAGCAACAGTTGCTTATTTCTAGTATTCGTGAAACAGTTGAACCTAAACTGGTCGCCGATGATATTCCTCTTTTGACTAGCTTACTTGCAGATGTGTTCCCTGGCGTTCATTATGCACCTGGTAACCTTGATCGTCTCAAGGAGGAATTACGTAAAGTCTGTGAAGAGCGTCGTCTTGTTCCTGGGGATGCATGGATGGAAAAGGTCATTCAGCTGTATCAAATTCAAAACATTCATCACGGTTTAATGATGGTTGGTCCCTCTGGTGCCGGTAAATCTACTGCCTGGAAAACATTACTTACTGCCTTGGAGCGTGTTGAAGGCGTAGAAGGCATCGCTTATACGATTGATCCTAAAGCAATTCCTAAAGATGCTCTGTATGGTACTCTGGACTCCACTACTCGTGAATGGACTGATGGTCTATTCACTCATATCCTTCGTAAGATTGTTGATAACGTACGTGGTGAAAGCCAGAAACGTCACTGGATCATCTTTGATGGTGATGTTGATCCTGAATGGGTAGAAAACTTGAACTCTGTCCTTGACGATAATCGTCTTCTTACATTACCCAATGGTGAGCGTCTTAATCTACCACCAAATGTACGTATCATGTTTGAAGTCGAGACCCTCAAATATGCTACTCTAGCTACCGTTTCTCGTTGTGGTATGGTCTGGTTCAGTGAAGACATCATCACATTACCCATGATATTCTCCAACTACCTCGATACTCTCCGCAATGTACCCATGGATGAAATTGAAGAAGAAGGGTCTTCTTCTCGTCGTCGTACGGAAAGTGGAGGCACTGCCGCTAACGGAGCTACTGCCACTGAAGGCGGAGTATCACCCAACTTGCACACTCAGAGAGCTATTGCCGATATTATGGCTCCTGATCTTTCTGATGAAAACTGCCTGGTAGCTAAATGTTTGGATTATGCTTTTACCCTTGAGCATATTATGGATTTCACTCGCATGCGTGTACTTTCAACCTTCTTTTCACTTTTGAACAAGACAGTTCGCAATGTTTTAGAATATAACGCTCAGCACTCAGATTTCCCTATGACAGGCGATCATTTAGAAGGTTATATCACCAAGCGTATTATCTACTCTATCATCTGGAGTTTCACTGGTGATGCCAAGCTTGATTTACGAGCTGTTCTTGGAGACTTTGTTCGCGGAGTAACCACTTATGAACTGCCACCCACCACAAATGGCCATACCATCATTGATTATGATATTGCTGTGAACACAGGTCAATGGGTGCCTTGGGAATCAAAGGTTCCTGTCATTGAAATCGAAACCCATAAGGTTTCTGATGCTGATATGATTATCCCCACTGTCGATACTATTCGTCATGAAGAAGTGCTTTACTCTTGGTTATCTGAGCACAAGCCTTTGATCTTGTGTGGTCCTCCTGGTTCTGGTAAAACCATGACATTATTCAGTGCTCTTAGAAAGCTTCCTGATATGGAGGTAGTGGGTCTTAACTTTTCAAGTGCAACAAGCCCTGAATTGGTTCTCAAGACATTTGAACAACACTGTGAATATAGAAAGACACCTAATGGCGTCGTTCTTTCACCGCTCACCATTGGTCGATGGCTCGTTGTATTTTGTGATGAAATCAATTTGCCAGCTACAGATAAATACAACACGCAGCGTGTTATCTCTTTTCTCAGACAACTTGTTGAATATAACGGTTTCTGGAGAACCAGTGACAAGTCCTGGGTTACCTTGGAGCGCATTCAATTTGTCGGAGCATGTAACCCTCCAACTGATCCTGGCCGTGTTCCTCTTTCACATCGTTTCCTTCGTCACGCACCTTTGGTTATGGTTGACTATGCTGGTCAACTTTCACTCATGCAAATTTACGGTACATTTACACGCGCTATGCTTAAACTTGTACCCAATTTGCGTGGTTATGCCGAGCCTCTTACTGCTGCGATGGTTGAACTGTATTTGGCTTCACAGAGACGATTTACTCCTGATATTCAAGCTCATTATATCTATTCTCCTCGTGAACTTACCCGTTGGGTTCGTGGTATCTATGAGGCCATTAAACCTCTTGAGACTCTTACTGTTGAGGGTCTAGTTCGTATCTGGGCACATGAAGCTTTGCGTCTCTTCCAGGATCGTTTGGTAGATGAAGAGGAACGTAAATGGACCGATGACATGATCGACTCTATTGCCAATAAGCACTTTCCTTCTATCAATCATGAAGAAGCGCTCGAGAGACCTATTCTTTTCTCTAATTGGCTATCTAAACACTATATTCCTGTTAAGCGTGAACAACTACGTGACTTTGCTAAGGCTAGACTTAAGGTCTTTTATGAAGAAGAACTCGATGTTGCATTGGTGCTCTTTAATGACGTTCTTGAGCATGTTCTCCGTATTGATCGTGTCTTCAGACAACCTCAAGGTCACTTACTGCTTATCGGTGTCAGTGGCTCTGGTAAGACTACGTTGTCTCGATTCGTTGCATGGATGAACGGTTTAAGTGTTTTCCAAATCAAAGCGCACAACAAGTATACTGGTGCTGACTTTGATGATGATTTACGTACTGTGCTTCGTCGCGCTGGTTGTAAAGGCGAAAAGATTTGTTTCATTATGGACGAGTCCAACGTTCTTGACTCTGGTTTCCTTGAACGTATGAATACACTACTGGCTAATGCCGAAGTTCCCGGTTTGTTTGAAGGTGACGAGTATGCTTCGCTTATGACAGCATGCAAAGAAGGTGCTCAACGTGATGGCTTAATGCTTGATTCTAACGAAGAACTCTACAAGTGGTTCACTCAACAGGTGATGCGCAACCTTCACGTCGTGTTTACCATGAATCCTCCCGAAGGCGGCCTTGCTTCACGTGCAGCCACTTCACCAGCTTTGTTCAATCGTTGTGTTCTTGACTGGTTCGGTGATTGGCCGGATCAAGCTTTCTATCAAGTCGGTATGGAGTTCACAAAGACTCTTGATCTTGACATGCCAAACTATGCCGCTCCTCTCAACTTCCCTATTGCCTACCGCAACTTGCCCATTCCTCCTAGCCATCGTGAAGCAGTTGTCAACGCGCTTGTCTTTGTCCATCAATCATTGTATGAGATCAATGCTAAGCTCAGCAAGCGTCAAGGACGATACAACTATGTCACGCCTCGACACTTTTTGGACTTTATCTCTCATTACGTTCGACTTTATAACGAAAAACGTGAAGATCTGGAAGAACAACAGCGTCATCTTAACGTTGGTCTTGAGAAGTTAAAGGACACTGTGATTAAGGTAGAAGAGCTGAGAAAGAGCCTTGCTATAAAGAAGAATCAACTTGAATTGAAACAAAATCAAGCAAATGAAAAGATTAAACAGATGGTTGAAGATGAAAAGGAAGCTGAACGTAAGAAAGCAGATTCTCTTGTCATCAAGAACAACTTGAAGATTCAGACACAGGTAATTTCCTAACAAAACTAATAAAACATATGTTAATGCTATGCTATATAGGAAATCGAAGCTCGTCGTGCTGAAGTTGACAATGATTTAGCTAATGCTGAACCTGCTGTAAAGGAAGCCGAAATGAGTGTCAAGAGCATCAAGAGACAGCACCTTACCGAAGTGAGATCTATGAGTAATCCTCCCGAAGCAGTCAAGCTTACTATGGAGTCTGTCTGTATTATGCTTGGACACAAGATTGACAGTTGGAAGACAGTGCAAAGTATCATCCGTCGTGATGACTTCATCTCTAGTATTGTAAATTACAATACAGAAGCCCAAATCACTAAACAACTACGTGATTTCATGCACAAGAACTATCTCAGCAACCCCAACTTCGAATTTGATGTTGTCAACCGTGCCTCTAAGGCATGTGGTCCTTTGTACAAATGGGTCACTGCTCAATGCAACTTCTCTGCAATTTTGGATAGAGTTGGTCCTCTTAGAGAAGAACTTAACCAGTTGCAACGAAGCTCCGAAGAGACTCAGCTTCAGGCTGTGGAAATGGACAAGGTCATTGCTGATCTTGAAGTTAGTATCCGCCGCTACAGAGATGAATATGCCGAACTTGTTGGCGAAACACAGATCATTAAGGCTGAAATGGAACGAGTGAAATCAAAGGTTGACAGAAGTATTACCCTTCTTAGCTCTTTATCATCCGAAAAGGTACGTTGGGAATCTGCAAGCCAAGCGTTTGAAAGCCAAATGGGTACAATTGTGGGTGATGTTCTCTTGGCTGCCGCCTTTATGGCTTATGGTGGTTACTTTGACCAGCAATACCGTGATATCCTTATTCAGAAATGGATGGACCACTTGTTGGCAGCCAATATTCAATTCAAACAAGAAGTATCTTTGACAGAATACCTTTCCTCTGCTGATGATCGTCTTTCATGGCAAGCCAATTCACTTCCAGCAGATCAACTCTGTATTGAAAATGCCATTATGCTCAAGAGATACAACAGATATCCATTGATCATTGATCCTTCAGGACAAGCTACAAACTTTTTGATTAATGAATACAAGGATCGCAAGATGACTGTGACTAGTTTCTTGGACGATTCGTTCATTAAGAATCTCGAAAGTGCATTGCGTTTCGGTAACCCTATCTTGATTCAAGACGTTGAACATCTTGATCCTATCTTAAACCCTGTACTCAACAAGGAATTGCGTCGTACTGGTGGCCGTGTCTTGATTCGATTGGGCAACCAAGATATTGACTTTTCA
This sequence comes from Rhizopus microsporus ATCC 52813, assembly GCF_002708625.1. Lineage (NCBI taxonomy): Eukaryota > Fungi > Mucoromycota > Mucoromycetes > Mucorales > Rhizopodaceae > Rhizopus > Rhizopus microsporus. The sequence goes on along the minus strand of NW_019671917.1, from coordinate 261,027 downwards.
CCTGCGTTCACACTCTTCCTCTCAACACGTGATCCCTCTGTCAACTTTGCTCCAGATATCTGCTCTCGTGTCACTTTTGTCAACTTTACTGTTACTCGTGGCAGTTTACAAAGCCAGTGTCTGAATAAGGTCTTGAAGGCTGAACGTCCTGATGTTGATCAGAAACGTACCGATTTGATCAAGCTTCAAGGTGAATTTCAACTTAAACTTCGTCATCTTGAAAAGTCTTTGCTGCAAGCACTTAACGAATCAAAGGGTAACATTTTGGATGATGACAAAGTCATTGATACTCTTGAGACGCTAAAGAAGGAAGCCGCGGAAATTACACGCAAGGTCGACGAAACGAATACGATTATGCAAGAAGTTGACCAAACGACGGCTATTTATACACCACTTGCACACGCCTGTAGTTCCATTTTCTTTGCTATGGAACAACTCAATCTGGTCAACCACTTTTATCAATTCTCTCTTGACTTCTTTTATGAAATATTTGAATATGTCATCCATGCAAACCCCAACTTGAAGGGAATCAGCGATCCTGATAGACGTCTTGAAATCCTCTCTCGTGATCTATTCTCTGCTGCCTATAAGCGTGCGTCTCGATCTTTGATTCACGAAGATTACCCAATGTATGCCGTCTTGCTCTGCCAGATCCGTATGCGTGGTGTTCAAGAAAATGTGGATGATACCGAATTTGATTTCTTGTTAAACGGAGGCGACTCTGTTGTAGGCAATACTGTGACAGCCGCAAGCTTAAGCTTGCCTAGCTTCATTCCTGATGAAATTGCTCAGCGCATTAAGGAGTTCTCTAGCCTCAATTGTTTTAGTCATTTAGTAAACCATGTCTCAATGAACGAAGATGTTTGGAAACAATTTATGGAACACAACCAACCGGAAACAATCGTGCCTCTATGTTGGGACGGTGCTGGAACAAACAGTAAGTTGTGAGAGAATAAGATTAATAACGGTTAGCTAACATGATGATAGATTCTGTAGATGCACTTCGCAAGATGCTAATTGTCAAGTGCTTCAGACCTGATCGATTGCTACCTGCTACGACTATTTTTGCAACTGAAATATTTGATGGAGAATTTATGAATACTGGTGAATTAAACTTGCAACAAATTGTGACAGAAGAGGTTGGTAGCTCTACACCACTTGCTTTATGTTCAGTTCCTGGTTATGATGCAAGTTATCGTGTTGACAACTTGGTTGCAGAGACAAACAACCGTTGTACGTCTGTGGCTATGGGATCTGCTGAAGGTTTTGGATTAGCCGATCAAGCTATCTCTGCTGCTATCAAGACTGGTACATGGGTTATGTTGAAGAACGTTCACTTGGCGCCTGCATGGCTCGGTCAGCTTGAAAAGAAGCTTCACAGCATGAAACCTCATCGTAACTTCCGTTTGTTCTTGACGATGGAAACGAATCCTAAAGTACCTGTCAACTTACTTCGTATGTCACGCATCCTCATGTTTGAACCACCACCAGGAATTAAGGCCAACCTCCAAGAATCGCTACGTAGTATCCCTCCTTCTCGATTGTCACGCGGTCCTACTGAACGAGCTCGACTTTACTTTATGTTGGCATGGTTACATGCAGTTGTTCAAGAGCGTTTACGATACGTTCCATTGGGCTGGACTAAAGTCTATGAATTTAATGACTCTGATCAAGACAGTGCATTCAACACGATTGATAAATGGTTAGATTCTGCTTCAGCTGGTAGAGCCAACATATCACCCGAAAAGATTCCTTGGGATGCCATCAGATCGTTGCTGAAACAGTCTATTTATGGTGGCCGAATTGATAATGAGTATGATCAACGCTTGCTTGATTCTTTTGTCAACACCTGGTTCAAGCCTGAGTGCTTTGACATTGATTTTGAAGTGGTAAAGGGCGGAGAAAGCCAAAAGGGATTGACTGCTCCTGACGGAATCAAGATGGATCAATTCCTCGACTGGGTAAACAAACTTCCTGACCGTGAACCGCCCACCTGGTTAGGATTACCATCCAACGCAGAACGCGTACTGTTGACACTCAAGGGTAACCACATGCTGAACAAGGTCCGCAAGATGAAGAGTCTTAGTGATGATGATGAGGCTGCTTACTCACAAGACGGTGGTCAAAAGACATCAGGGGCACCTTCCAACTCCAACCAACCCGCTTGGATGCGTGCCCTTAGTGCATCCATCACAAACTGGCTGGCACTATTACCATCTACGATCAAGGCTATGCAACGTGATAGCCATGGTATTATGGATCCTCTCTTCCGATTCTTTGAAAGAGAAAACCAAATTGCACGTAATTTGTTACGAGTCATTCGAGAAGATCTCATGTCTCTCCAAAAGGTCTGTGCTGGTGAACTGAAGCAGACGAATCACTTGAGACAACTGTTGACCTGGTTAAATAAGGGAATAATTCCTGACCATTGGAAGCGTTATAAGGTGCCCAAGAACATTTCTTTGAATGCATGGCTTGCAGACCTCAAGACGCGTTTAGAACAAGTCGAGTCAGTTGCTCAAGAACAGACATTTGAACATGTTGATATTGCCATTGGCAGTTTATTCACACCAGAAGCCTACGTTACAGCCACCCGACAGGCAACTGCACAGAAATATAAGTGGTCGCTTGAAGAATTGATATTGGATGTTGATATTGGAAAATGTAAGCAGATGGATTCTATAGGCTATCACATTCATGGTATGAAGATTGAAGGAGGAATATGGAAAGAGAATGAGATTCGCTTGACATCCGAACCAAGTAATAAGCTCCCGAACACAACGATTCGATGGATAAGAAAGGACCAAAAAGAAGACAATGAAAACATGGTTGAATTACCCGTCTATCTTAACTCTGATAGAAGTGACTTATTGTTTACTATTCGTACTTGTGCAAATAAGGAAGAAAAGGATAGAATACCTCAAAGAGCGGTTGCTGTTGTCATTTCATTCTAAAATATATAAACACACACATTTTTAACAATAAAAATATGCATTGAAAATAAACCATTTTCATTGTAACTCTTTGCATCTTTTTGATTTTATAAACTTGTATAGAGTCGATCTATAAATACTAAATCAGCTAATGTTTTATCAATATTTGTATTATTATTAAAGATGTACATTAATTTTTCTTTACTAGAGGGAATGAATGATAAAAATTATTCATTAGTTTAGCAATCGTTGTTTTTAAAAAGGGGGAAGTAGCCACATCCTAAAATAGTAAAGTGTTTAAATGCTCAACTGACGAAATCGAAAAAAAAAAAAAAAATACCCCATACCATTTTTTTTTTCTCTCTTTTTTTTCTTTTTTCTTTTTTCTTTTTAAATATAATTAAAGGAGAAAGAACGTTTATTTCTTATTGTTTGCACGTTAATGGAAGACGATTTATTTTCAACCACCAATGTGTCTTTACTTGACGACATTGTACCTTTTCGGCCGTTAACTAGTTCACCAGTGTCTCTTAAACATGTACACAATAGTAGTAGCAGTACAAGTAGTAGCAGTAATCACTATAATCATGGCAGTAGTAGTAGTTCAAGTGAACAATGGAATGTTGTAGATACACCCTTGGAAGGCTCAACAGAGTTTATAAGAGACAAATCAGTCAAACCAACCCAATTTTCTATGCCTTTAAAGCACCAAGAGAATGTAAGAATACATACAAAATATATGACAATGTTCTGATCATGTTGTAGACTGTGGATATATTAAAAAAGGAAAACTTTGATCTAAGATTAAAGATTTATTATCTGGAGAATCGGTTACTTGACTTGTCTCCTTCTAATGTTGAGGCTGCCTTAAAAGAGGTAAACAATAATATAAACAAAATGAAAAAAATGAACGCATGATTCATTTATGTGTGACACCAATATTAATGATGATCAATATACAGAACGTCGATCTGAAAGTAACAGTTCAAAAGCTTACTCAAGAATTAAAAAAGTATAAGAAACTTATATTGGAATTGGAAGCAGCCATTGAGATCGTGAATCAACCATGTCCAAAGCAACATGGTATGTCACAAGCAGAGAAGGATGAATTAACCGCAGCTATTATGGAAGCTAAAGTATGCCGTGAAGAAAATGATAAACTATCTCAAATGCGCGCTGATGTACTTGCTGAAAACAAAAGATTACGTGATGAGCTTCGTTTTATCAGAGAACAAAAGACGGAATCACCACAGCCAAGGGCTCACAAGGAAGATTATCCCACAAACACAAAGAGATTGGAAGAGGTTAAAAAAAAAGTAGATTGTTGTTTATATTTTTCCTATAGAAACTTAGGTCACAAGCATTGGAAATAACTTCATTAAAGGATGAAGTAGAGAAAAGACAACGACAGATGGATGATTTACGTAACCAATTAAAGCAATCTACAAAAGACTTGAATGAGACAAGACAGCAACTTAAATTAAAGACACTTGAATATGAACGATCAGTGAAACACGAAGATGATAACAAACTGATGGATACCATTCGTCAACTAAGAAAAGAAAATGACTTGTTGATTAATGAAATACAAGAAAGAGAACAAGATGTAGCAGATTTGGAAGAGGAGATACAAAAGGTACACTTTACAACTGATAATATATATATGTATATCCGGGGCTCATTATACTCTTCAACGTAGCTTGTCACTGTCTTGGATGAAAAGAATAAAGAAGACGGAGACAATGATCTTGAAGAGAAAATAATGACACTTGAAGCAACGATCCAAGAAAGAGATGAAGATATTGAAGTATTAAAAGATCATATCACAAAGACTCAACAAGAGTTGGAAGAGAAAAACGAAGCAAATAAAGAGCTCTTGATTGAATTACAAGAAGCTATAGAAAAATCGGAACAGATTCGAACAGACTATGAAAATCAAGTAAACCAGATTAATGAACTTGAAATTGGTATCAAAGAAAAGGATGAGAGAATGGCCGCATTAGAAGAAGATTACAAGTCGCAGTTATATACAACAGAGAGAGAGAAAAAGTTGATTGAGGATGACGTCAAAGAGTTAAAGCATAAGCTCCGTTTAGCCCTTAAGCAATTAAAAGAAAAAGAAAAGGAAGCTGAGCATGTTGAAGTAAGTCGAAAAAAGATGATCATAATTATATATTCTTTAACATCACCCTCTGAGCAGAAATGGAAAGAACGAGTTTACAGTCTGGAAGAACAACTGAAGAACTTTAGAGGTGTGGTGTATAGACTGAAGAAAGCTCAAGATAACAATACGATGATAAAAAATACGCTGGAGCAGCCTTATAGAAATAAGGTAAAAAAGGGCAATGAGAGTAATAGAGTGCATCTAATACAATACACGTAGACAAATATCAACACATTGGAGCAAGTGTTGAAAAAACTAAATGATGAGTTAAGAAAAGAACTTGATGATAAAACCAGAGAATACGAAAGAGAAAAGGTGCGAACAACAGAACTTCAGGATTTGTACAATCAGCAACTTGAAATAATCAGAGAACTTGAAGAGAAATTGAGTAAAAAGAGTACAATGTTGGCCTTGTCTCTTTCTGAATATGATGTAAAAGATATAAACAAAGACAAGCTGCATACTCTAACACTTTATTATAGGAATTACAAGCAAATAAAAAAATCATGGACAGTATTCTTGTTAAACAAGTAACCGGCACGCAAACATTCCATGAAAGAATAGAATCAGCAACGATGAACCATTAGTGCATATATATATATCCCCTTTTTATATACATATATATAATACTTACATACGCGCACACACACACATAATTATATATATACACGGCTGTGTACATTATATTTAGCATATTTGTAAATACTTGCATTACATTTTATTATTCGCAAAATGATGGGAAATAAAATAAAATGACAATTTCAGACAACAAAAGGAAGGCTCATAAGAAGTAAAAGAAATGACTTGTAAATCAGCTATTACATGAATGTTCAATACATTAAAAGAGAAGCAAGAAAAGTGATTAAACGTGTACAAGATTGATTCCAAGAGTATACAGACTGATGCTTTACTGTCAAGATAACTTGTATGACGCTCTCTTACATGGTGCGTATTCTAACAAAGCTGTGTCTGGAATAGGGGAAACCGAATTTGTTTATGCTGACGAGTTATTTAACAAAACGAAGATTACACGCTGCCCTCAAGTGTGAACCTTGTGGTACGGTGTGGAATCGTGATGTGAACAGTGCATCAAATATATATGGTATCTTTGTTTACAATTCAAAACATCATAATGAAAGCCCTCCCCCTTCAAAAGAATAATGGTGCTCCCTGGATTTAATGCGCTGTCTATAACGGCAGTGCATTCCTTAACACCTCGGTAAGTATAAAATGAACAATACTTTATTTTTTATTCATTAGTCTTCTAGTTATATAAACATATAAATTTTGAATAGATATTTTTTTCAATCTTGAGCAACAGCTTCGATATTGTTTTTCTATGGTCTGTAATACAGCTTTTCTCGCAGTAAAAAGTTCATGCACCATGGCATTTCCTCTTTAGGACATTTTACACAACAGCTTCAAGATTCTGTAAAGTATAAAATTGTCTTCCTTTATCTCTCTCTTTCTTTTTTTCTATTCTTAAAAAAAATGGCTCCTCTTCTTACACCTGACATCACTTCTAACGTCCAATGGATCGCTCAAATGAACGTTGACGTTGAGCCTACTCATGGACGTAAGACTTCCATCATCTGTACTATTGGTTAGTAGTCATAAATACAAAAACTCCCAACGCGTCTCTCATATTATGTTTTTGTAGGCCCTAAAACAAATAGCGTTGACTCCATTACCGAACTTCGAAACGCTGGTTTAAATGTCGTCCGTATGAACTTTTCCCATGGTTCTTATGAAGTAAGCGTATATTAGGGTCCAGTTCGTTACGGGTACTCACTCGTTTCACAATCATAGTATCATCAGTCTGTCATCGAAAACACTCGTAAAAGTGTCGAGCGTAAGTTTAACCTATAAATAGTAAGATCAATACTCACTTTTGCATTATACATAGTCTATCCTGGCCGTCCAGTAGCTATTGCCCTTGACACAAAGGGTCCCGAAATCCGTACGGGTAACATGAAGGATAATGCTGAGGTAAGACAAAGAGCAGAGAAGCCGACGTGTTCTAATATATCCTCAAGATCCCAGTTACGATTGGACACGAAATGACATTTAGCGTTGATGACCAATACATGAATGAAGGAACGGACGAAGTGATCTATATTGATTACAAGAACCTACCCAAGGTGATTGAAGTAGGCAAGAAGGTCTTTATTGATGATGGTGTCTTGTCCTTTGAAGTATTAGAGGTAAACGAGGACAACATCCGCGTTGTTGCAAAGAACAACGGTAAGCTCTGTTCTCGTAAAGGTGTTAACCTGCCCAACACGCCTGTTGACCTTCCTGCCTTGTCTGAGAAGGATGTTGCTGACTTGAGGTTTGGCGTTGAACAAAAGGTCGACTTCATTTTTGCTTCCTTTATTCGTCGTGGTCAAGATATCCGTGATATCCGCCATGTCTTGGGTGAGGATGGCAAGAATATCAAGATTATAGCCAAAATTGAAAACCATCAAGGTGTTGAAAACTTTGATGATATTGTCGCTGAAACAGATGGTGTCATGGTTGCTCGTGGGGTATGTATAAAATATATATACATGTATTTTAATGAATCAATTAGTGACGTTTTATATAGGATATGGGTATCGAAATCCCTCTTGAACGTGTCTTTATTGCTCAAAAGATGATGATCACCAAGTGCAATCTGGCTGGCAAGCCTGTTATCTGGTAAGTTAAAAGTAAACATTATCCTAAAAGGGCCAAGAGTAAATCCTGTCTTGCCTATAGTGCCACTCAGATGTTGGAATCCATGACAGTAAGTGTATAGACTAAACATAACACTCAAGCTTACTTAAACATTTATCAGTATAATCCAAGGCCAACTCGTGCTGAAGTGTCTGACGTGGCTAATGCAGTTCTTGATGGTGCTGACTGTGTCATGCTTTCTGGCGAAACCGCTAAAGGTAATTATCCGATAGAGGCCGTCAAGACAATGCACGATATTTGTAAGCTGGCAGAATCCGTGATTTGCTATCCTGCACTTTTCAATGAACTTCGCAGCCTTACGGCTTTACCAACAGAGACGACAGAGACAGTTGCCTGTGCAGCTGTTGCTGCTGCCCATGAACAAAATGCAGGCTGTATTATTGTATTGACAACTTCTGGCAAATCGGCGCGTTTGATATCCAAATACAAGCCTCATGCACCCATTGTTGTCGTTACACGTAACCCTCAAACTGCTCGGCAAATCCATCTCTACAGAGGCTGCTTCCCTTTCCATTATCCCAAAGCTTCATCAGCCATCACTCCTCGTTTGACCACCTCACAAACACTTTTGAGTCCCGCTGAAAATGCTCCTTGGCAAGAAGATGTTGACCATAGAATTAGATGGGGTATGTGTTATAGAGTTGGATATTAAGCAAATGACTTACATTTTGTATGTAGGCATGGAGCAGGCTATGAAGTATGGTTTACTAACTCCTGGTGAGCCCGTCGTTGCTGTCCAAGGATGGAAAGGCGGCCTTGGTAACACGAATACCCTTCGTATTATTTATGCCCCAACACCTTAAAAAAGAATATATTTTTGTCATATTCACTGCTTTCTAATTGTGTAGTTTATACTTTTCATTCAGTTGCTTACTCCTTCTATAATTGAATTAGAAGCTGTTAAGGCAAGCTACTAGCTGCTTCTCTTTTTGCAAAGTTTGTCAACAACTTCACATGAGTAGTAACAGTTATTTTGTGACTTACAGTAATTCCTGCACATTTAAACTTTTCCGAACTTACAGTAGTAAAAAAAAAAGTTTTGTATTTTTTTACGACACAGTCATGTCAATTGATCCTACCAAATACTCTGACCCAAAGTACGATAAGGATGAGACTAGGGAAAGAATCAAACAGACTTACAAAGTTATTTAGTTACTTTAAAGTTTCATTAAAGACACCAATGGCTATTGCCATTGCTGGTGGTGCTGATTCAGGAAAAGTAAAATGAGATATAGTGTTTTCATTAATTATTGTATTTATCAGTTTATTTAGAAAGCATTTTGTGATGCACTGACAGCCAGAATCAATAAAAAATATCATGCTAGAGTAGCACTCATCAGCTTAACTCAATTCTATCGCGAACTTACACCAGAAGAAAGACGAAAGTACGAGACAGGCAACTATTATACAGACCATCCCAGTAAGTTGAGGAACAAGCTATTCTCTAGTGTTCAGTGTATGCTTATATATATTAGACGCTTTTGACTTTAAGTTACTCGAGAACACATTAAAATCATTATTGTCTGGCAAACCTACTTCTGTTCCTGAATGGGACTCGTCTAACCATACAAGGTAAACAGAGCATTTTTAATTGAAAAAAGGTATTTACCGTACAAAATAGAATGGGAACCTACATTATTGAACCAGTCGATGTCATCCTGATAGAAGGAACCCTTTTACTTTATCAAAAGGAAATTACGGATTTAATGTTTATGAAAGTGTTTATTGACGAAGACAGCGATGAAAGATTAGCGAGAAGAGTACGAAAGAAGAAGATTAGAAATGGAAAAGAGCTATCACTCAAGGAGATCTTGATGGATTATGTGGATCGAGTTAAACCAATGTACGAAGAGTATATTTTGCCTACAAAGAAGTTTGCAGATATTGTCATACCAAGAGGCGCAGAGAATACGATCGCCTTACAGGTTATGACAAATCGTGTTGAAGAATATCTTGATTCACGTCATGAGGACAAAAAGGAAGCCACAGTAAACCCTGGTGCGGCAGAGATTTTGGCACAGCATATAAATAGCTCATATAAAAACATTCCTAAATAAATATAAAAAACTGTTCTGCAAATATGACACAGTGCATCAAACACCCCAATTCGTTTGCAAATAGCTTTTAGTTTCTAATACTGATAATTATTAAAAAACTAAAGGGAAGCTGTTTTTTTGGTACAATAAAATGACCACATGGTATATTGGTTCTTATCACTGACATAAATGGCTTTAATTGCATATTTGCTTCCAACCCGCGATTTCACACAGGACTGAAGAAAACCAACAACAGCTGAGGATTGAACCTCCTTTAATGATAAGCTATTAAAGACTATTGATTACTTCCTCTAGTTTCACCTTGTTATTTGAATCATATAAATGCAACACTACCTAGTTCTTCTTTTTCTCTTTCTCTCTCTTTGTCAATATTGATAAAAGAAGTGGATTCAGTTAGAATGTTATCAAGGTATATTGTTCTTGTATAGTTTAGTTATTTTGAGACACAGTGAAAATGTTATTGAGAATGTATCACTGTAAATAAAAATAGCTTACGTGTCCTTTCGCGTTATATGCTCTTTTTGGAAAGTAAATTCGCCTGTGATCGAAAATAAATGCATTCAGTGGTGAGAACAAAATTCATGCTGTACGAAATGTAAATTCGTCGTCGCCAAGGGTATTTTCGTAGTATAAGCCTTGACATCCATGGAGATACTGTATTTCCAAATAATAATGCCTCATGATCCTTGCTCTGACTCGCTTGTCCCGCCCTCTTGCTCTCTGGCATGTATCTGAAACGTTCCCCTAATAGTCTCTTCTGACGCCCTGGGTTCTCTCAGTCCTCCGTTCCTTTTCTTTTGTTTAAACTATCCTGGGTAGTTATCGCTACCCTCCCCAGAATGCACCTTGGTGGTAAGTAAAACTAATATCAGGATATATATTCTAATACTAACATACTTTTTCTCTCTTTTTCTACATATACTCATTATCTCTCTTTCTCTCTTGACATGATGTCGTTTTATTCAAACATATTCTTCTTTGTTGTCTTTTTACGTAAATAATTTTTTATTTTACGACAACCTTTTATAAAATTAACGTCAATAATTAGTAAAAATACAGTATGATTCATTAGCCTTTTCTTTATGCTTTGATGAAATCAGTACTTTAAATTACCAACTAGATCTTTTTTTTTAATATGGAACCGTAGCTCAGGCTTATTAAAGTGATGATATGATCACTCACAAAATGTTTTTGGGTTTTTAAATTTTGGGATGTTTTTGGGGTGGTTTTAGTAGTAGATAAAGGAAGAAAGAAAAGATATGGATATATATTTTACATATACATAAAAGGATTAGTCAAGTGAGAAGAACGGAGGAGCTTGATGGGCTTGTTCTTGATTGACGTAGCTTTCTTGAATAGAGACAGAAATCGATCTGCGAGCACTCTGTGTGATTTAAACGGCCATAAAAGGAGTGTCATTGAAAATAAACAGCCAGTGTGAGCGCCATATCCCCAGTAACGCTAGGCCGAAAATCTCCTCAGGATTCAATATAGGTGAAAGGGAATCAAAACGAGGAAACTGTAGTTGATGCAGTGCAGAGTGGACACGGTCTGCGGAAAAGGCATGCTCGCCAAAGTATGCTATATAAAAATCCACACGGTTAGTTTCTCAGGACACGGAGACAGGAAGTGATCCATAGATTCGCTGGAATGATGGCAAAGCATACATGAATCAGGCCAAGCGGACGGGATTATACGGTGTAGAAGAGAACGGTAAGGCAATTTGTCATGTAGTAGATGAAGCCGCGCGTTACGACCTGGGTGAGGTAGAGGAATGTCCCAAAAGCATGTCCAACTGCGAGGCCGTAAACGGACTGATCCAGAAGACAGCTGAGAGCCACGGGCACAGAAAACATGATATCGTTTGGAATTGAGTAGGAGAGAGGAGCCTTTATGAACTAGGGATAGTGACTCCAGAAAAGGATCAGCACCAACACCATGGCATAGGCTTGGCACAAAAGAGCCTGTGACAATGTTAGCGTAACGAGATGAGATAAACGGACGAATTAGGAAATTCGACAGGAGGATGTCGTCGTGTTTGACCAGTCGTAGAAATTTTCGGGAAACGCTTGGAGAGATATCCAGTTCAGAATTAGTTTTGGCCCGGAGACATCCTGTTGTTGTATTCTCTACATAGATTAAGGGCAAATGTAGACGTGTTAGTGAGCGATATATAGTGAATCGTGGCGTGACTCGAAGCACAGCGGAACGGGAAGCTCCAAGCAGGTTCGTAAGAAGGTGGGAAAAGATTAACCACGCGAAATAAAAGCGTAAATGCCGAATCCAATGAATGCCGTAGGGCCTTGAAAAGGATTGCCTGCTGATAGCCAGCGAGCCTTGGAAGGACGATAGGGGAACGCATATATAGGGCGAACCAAAACACCGAGAGAGGGGTCATTGGGGATGGATTTCAAGAGCGGTATTAGCCAACGCATCTGGAGCGCGTCTTGCTGTATTTCGAGGCCAAGTACCCAAGGCCACCTTGTGAGCGAGGAAGACATATATTCGCTAGGCTGATCTTGGGAAACATTCGATGGCATAATAACGATGACATGACGGACTTGATTTGCGTAAAGAACCGGGTAGGAACGGCGGTCACTCGGAGGACGTGCCATAACCGTGAGAGGATGAGTGTGTTGAGAACTGTAGCACTACCACAGGCAGAAAGAGAACGATGAGAATGAGCAAGCGCAACAATGGTTCGAAGGCCAATACCAACTAGGCCCGTGAATACCTCTAGCTCTTTATTCGTATAGTAATTTAAGGTGTCTGTTAAGTTTCATCAAAAATTCGGGCGTAGTCTTTAGCGTTCATCTTGCGCGGCTGTAGCTCACTTGTTGGTAGACTCCAGTAATATTTAATGCCATCCGAGCCCCAAACGTTTACTTTCGACTCTATGTGTCAAAACCCAATTCAAACGCTCTTCTCTGCGCTTCTTGGATAAAAATGGTAGCCAAAACGATCCTTGAGAATATGCACATACGACTTCTATTTTTGTCAGCCTGCGATTTTAATATTGACTGAGCGAGTGTGTAAAAATCCCATAAAAAAAGCGCAATTTCCATTTCGGTAGCGGGCAAAAACTTTTTTCCCAGACAGACTTTATTTGCTACATTTTACTTGTTCAATGATGCCATTTACCCCTTAATTTTGGCATATCCGGAGTTTATTTGCCAACCAGAACCAGTGGAATATATAGTGGCTGAATAGAAGTGTATACCTGTGTGTCTGTGTGTTCATCCTTGTGTTGATATAAAAATCAACGTATAACTTTATGCTGATTATTCTTGTACTTCAAAAGTATAAAATATTAATTGTCTTTAGCTTTATATGCTTTAATCTCGTTCCTGTTTCATATTCTGCTTCAACGACTGATATATAAGTAGAAAAAAGTCGATGTATCTCTGCATAAAATTAAATAACAATACAATATAAAATAACTCAATGCGTCTTTATCGCTAAAAGTACTGCTGCTCTTTTAATTGTAGTCCAAAAAGAAATCATCTCATTTTTAATTTCAGATGATCTTATAATTTAAGATTGCTCTCAGTTAAAGCACACTGAATCACATGGATGAATGGATTGGCAGTTGATGGACAAATATCTGGCTGAACATTGTGTATACCCCCTTGTTTCTTTTTTTTATTTCCTTCTCCGCAATAAGCTATTATAATAGAAATTTTTCATTCCACACACAAGAATAAATTTCTTTTTTCTTTTCTCTTTTTTTTTTTTTTCTTTCCTTTTAGATACCAAAAATATAAAAAGACAAATAAAAAATCGATATAAATATGGCACCGATATTGTTAAAGGTCAAAGGTAATACAGAGTCTTTGCCATTTGGTAATCTTGATTCGCCAGATGATCTTTCAAAGACTTGGAGAGTGTGTACTAAAGTAAAAGACTCGCTTGAAAATGGCTCAAGGCTTGAAAATTTATCATGGAGGCTATGGTTTGCGCATAATGTGAATCAAAAAAAGAAGAAATTCGCTTCCCCTACTGTCTCTTTCAAGATCCCTGATGACTTTGATTTTAACAGAAAAAAGAAGAAGAAAACCATTCAAGAAAAAGAGATTGAATACAGACGAAACTTAAAATTACAACAACAAAAACAAGCACAACATATCTTACAGGAGCAATTTACATTGCAAAAGTTCACTTCAGATCAAGCAGGTGACCAAGTCATCGAGTTGGATGACATTTTTAAAAACTATCTGATACCTTCGACAACACCGCCTCATCCTCAACAGCAATCACATCAACGACAGCACCCATCGACACAACAACAGTTGAACTCAGAAAGTTTAATGCATCAAAGCTGGCCGATAGAAGACTACTCACTATCATGTATGCAAAATTATTCTCAACAACAAGCATACTGTAATCAAAGCTCTGCCCTTTATGTCTCGGCGGAAACAATGCCTCCTATACCCATTGGTACACTTCATAATAGACTATTAGCAACTTTACCTAGAGAAACATTAGAATCTGCGGAAAGACTACTACTATCCTCCACAGACAATGAAATGCTCATGCAGTCATCGCAACAACCATGCTTCATCCAATCAACCCCAAACACACCCTTCCTTTCATTTTCTTCATCCTCATCCTCGTCTTTTGTGCATCAACCACAGCTATCGCAGTTGTCACAGCAACAACAACATCTATCACCACAGCAACAGTTGCCACAACGATTACCGCAGCAACTACCACAGCCGCCAGTACTTCTTAATCAACCCTCATACCACTCCTACACTCAGTCTTCATTAACTGTGAATACCGAGACAGCAGACAGTATACCTTATCAATCAAAATCATTGCCACCCTCTAGAGCCCCCTCACCTACCTCCCATTCACCCTCGCCTTCATCGCCCTTGTCCGTAAAGAAGAATTCGTATCAGAAGCGAGGACTTATCCATAGTTCACCTGCTGATGGAAAAATACCTATTTGCAGCAACTGCAGTACAACAACGACGCCCTTATGGAGAAGATCCGCTGATGACGAGCTACTATGTAACGCTTGTGGACTCTAGTAAGAATTAAAAATACAAAAATAGTCAATAATTTTTTTTTTAAACTTATTTTGTGTACACCTAAAACAGTCTAAAGCTGCATAATGCGCCAAGGCCAAAGCATCTAAAGCCGCAATCCTCGAGAAAGGATGCAAGAGATGATGACCATATCGTTCAACCAGTATGCTCGAATTGTGGGACATCGACCACACCGTTATGGAGACGTGATGTGGATGGTTCACCTTTATGTAATGCATGTGGTCTTTAGTAAGTTGATTCCTTTATTATTATTTTAGACTATAACTTATTCTTATTTAAAGCTTAAAACTCCATCATGAAAAACGGCCTCTGTCGATGAAGACAGACAATATAAAGAAACGTCAACGAAGCGAACACTCATCGAGCCAAGATAACAAATCTAAAGAAAAAAAGAAAAGTGGCAACAAGCATCCCGAATCACAATCATCATCATCATCAAAAGGAACAACTACTTATCAATTCATGGAAGGCATTATTCATACATCTAAAAATGAAAGCAACACAGAACACGCTCATTTCAGTACATTTGGTATTAACCAATTCAATTGTAAAGCTTAAATTTCTTTATTCTCTCCTTTTCTCCCCTTTCATTCCTGTCAATCTGTTTGATGCATTAAATAAAAAGTTTTGTTTTTAAAAAAGTGTAGATATAAAATACATTCATATTCTGTGTCCTTTTGGCCCATAACACACATGCAATAATGACTTCTTTGGTATAGAATAGTTGGCTCCCAGTGAGAACTTTCCCTCCTTTGGACCTTGTAGGATGCGTTCCTTTTTTTTCTCACGGTTAGCTATTGCATTAAATATCAGTTGATGATTATAAATATATATGGGGCTGGTTCTCTTTTTTCTTTTGTAATATTTTCAAAGATTCTTTAGAATCATCCTTTTATTCTCTATAAGCTATGGGTAATTATTCAATGCTCATAATTGTAAGAATACAGTAGTAAAAGCTTTTTGTTTACAGAAATTCATTTTCTACAGTCTTTATTGACGTGATTGATCTCCGACCTTGCCTGGATCCCCCGTAAATTTGTTTGTTTTCTTTTTTTTTCTGGCGTAAAGGAGAGAAGCCAAGGTTGTTTAATATTATTCAACCAATAGAAAAGGTCCCTATGTAGGGGGATGTTGGTATCCCCAGAGGAGAGACCACCCAGCGCTGCAGCTAGCTGGCTTTTTTAGGATTGAATAAATGATCAACCAATTACCCTCAGATAGATTTTTGAGTCTATTGAAGAGTAACAACGAAGTTTCGGGCAGGAGATATAGTTTATGATTTATTTACAAGGTATTTATTGTCAGCACAATATTTTAATGGTGTGATGTAATGCTTTATGTCAATATATAGATGTCAAAATGCATAAACAAAAGAAAACAGTCATCTGTATTTAACTCTTTTGCAGTGACATCAAAAAATGAAGTATGACATAGCTATGAAAGAACAATAGGACATTAGTGCTACTTTTGAACTAAAGCGCTTTATCGTAGATCATATTAAAAAGAGCTGAAACTAGACAAACATATTGACGTCCCGACAAACATTCAATTATTACATTTTGTTTTTCTTTTCTCGACTTTTTTTCTTTTCTTCTTTTTCTTTTTCTTTTTTGCAAAATATATAAATGTCAAATAGGATTAATCAACAAGAATTAAAGAGTCTTCGAGAAGGTAAGAATAAAAGGGTTACTACTATGAATAAAAAAAGAAGAGCTAAAAATGGGGTTTGATTAGCATTTAATTTGTACGACACAGACCATGAAGGCGCCATTGATGTAAACAAGTTTGAAAATATAGTAAAAAGTCTAGGCATGGTAGGAATTGACGATCAAAGGATTCGAGAGTTAATAAAGGAAAACGACAGTAATCGTGACGGAAAAATTGACTTTGAAGAATTTGTGAATATAATGAATCAACTCGTCAGTCAATCACCTCTGCCTTCACCACATGAAACAAGAAAGAATGAACATTACTCGAAAAGGATGAGCAGACACGAATTAGACGAATTAAAGATGTGTTTTGATAAATTTGATAAAAATGGAGATGGACAAATATCAGAAGAGGAATTGAGAGAAGTCATGAAAGGGCTTGGAGAACATTTGACCGAAAAAGAGATAAAGGATATGATGAATGACGCAGACACGAATAAAGATGGACACATTGACTTTGAAGAATTTAAACAGTTGATGCCTCCATCATAATTTGTATAACATTAAAAACTATTTTAGCCTCAATTTATTTTCAACGTTTTTTCTTTTCGTCCTCAATTTTTTAAATGAAAAAAATAATTACTTTTTTATTATTGTTCTTTGCTTGTCTAACGCTTCTCTTTGGTGCCTGGTTTGAGACAAATGGCGTATTATTCAAATATTTTAATGTTTTTAATTTAAGCTTGCATAATAAACAGCTTAATTCTGTAAGCATCTCATTTGGATTATGGAATTATTGCGCTTGGAATACTCAATTCATTGCTTGTTCTCCCATTCAAATGAATTATGACATAGGTAAATCAATCATTGTGATGTTATTATAATTCATAACATTGTTTAGATGTTTATTCCGTCATTCAGGCACTCAGCTATTCCACTTCTATACCCATTTTATACAAATCCTCATCAATCACCTATGTTCGATTTATACCACTTCTTTTAGCTTCCTTTCTCGCAGTAGTAGCTATCAGCATCTCGCTTTATCTCATACCCAATAATCCTAAAAACCTCGTTCAACAACGCGCTTTATTCCGAATCGTCAGCATTACCAGCCTCGTCACAGCCCTTGTCGTATCGGCACCTTACGGAATCACCGTACAATCTTACTCTGTCAATGTTCGTCATGCCTGTTCTTTAATTGAAAATTTTACATGCTCAAGCGTATCATACCAAGCAGAGACCGCACTACTGGGTATATCCATAGGCTTGTTCGTCCTTGCCGCCATTTGCTCCCTCATGTGCGCATGCCAGCTGAAACAAACAAGGGATTATAGCCTGTCGGAAGCCAACCGTGTTTCCTATTACAGCAACCAAGAACAGCCCATTGATGAAAAACAACAGCCATTAGACGCGGAAAAGGCGCTGAGAAAAGATAATCACATCATACCACCCTCTCTACTTGCGGATGATACAATCTGGAACATTGAAAATAAAGAGAAAATCTCACTCCGTCCACCTCCCGCATTCAATTCGACTCATACTGGTACCGCCAAAACAAGAAGCATTGTGCAACCAACGTATTACTCGTCTGAGTCCTCTTTTTCTATCCATGACACCACGCTCCTTCCACCTAATTTACCTTTTGCGGGTAAACGACCCTTAAGTAATGGCTCAGATAATACATTTGGTGCAATTGACAGAAGTAGTGACGTCTTGGCAGATGACTGTCCCTCACGCTCGTCATCTTGCACAGACCACCGTCCGGATCTAAGAAGAGGAAGTAGTAATAATACATTCATGTACGCTTCTGGATCTCAAACACAATCGAATCATACGTTGGGTACATTTAATCTTCGACAAAATTCTTCTCAGTATTCTTCGCAAGACAGTAGTACGGACGACTTTCAGTCAATTAGTCAGTCTGGAACGAACAAGACTCTACAACAGCGTATTAATCACTACTTGAGAAAGTGATTTTTTCTTAATGTTACATTTATATATACACACTAGATGTATATAATATTAATTGTAGATTATTCAATAAACTATTCATCCTGTAAATATTACAACTATCTAATAATAACAAGTATGCTCTTTATAACTATTACATATGTCGCGACAATGTTAGCTCCCATTGCATTGAGAAAGAAACATGCAGATCATTTTATCTTAAATATATAAGAAAAGAATTGTGAAGGATTACTTCTATCAAACTCTGCTTTTAGCTTTTGTCTCCTGTCTTTACTATGAAAATGTGGTCTAGCGATAAGCTGATAATGAAAG
Source organism: Rhizopus microsporus ATCC 52813 (assembly GCF_002708625.1). NCBI lineage: Eukaryota > Fungi > Mucoromycota > Mucoromycetes > Mucorales > Rhizopodaceae > Rhizopus > Rhizopus microsporus. Next base: position 242,172 of record NW_019671917.1, on the reverse strand, counting down.
ATAAAGAAAAGTTGATGCAGAATTACCGCTTGTGTACCATATGAAAGTGCAGTATGTGTAACTTTATTAGTGTTTGTGGCGTGTAATGTTTATCTTTAGAGAACATTTGTAAAAGTAGCACAGTGGCCAAAACCGCGGCTGTCTGAACGCATAACATTATATTGCTTAAATGTGGGAAGAGGTACTGAGAAAAATCAGCTTTCTCACGCCTCTTTCGTGGTTGATTACTTTGTTAGTGCTATCGATAATCAAATAACTGTATTATCTCCTCATCTCTCTCTCTCTTTCATATTTCTTCATCCTGCCAGATACATTTTAGTCTGTCTATGGCGATGATCTGCCTTTAGATCACTAGTACAGTTGGTTTTTGGGAGAAGCGCCAAAACATTCGGTGCTTTTACCGTACTATTAAAAAAGCGGCGTGTTTATTTATCATTCAAATCGCAGGACACAAAAGCGGTATTTGTATGTTTTCTTTGATCTTGCACTGCCAAATTCATCAAATAGTAGAGACCCCAAAAGGTCTTTGTGGAAGATAACGCCATCAAAATACAAATGGCCTCTACTTTCGAACTGGCCTTCCTACAAGTGGTCTCTGCTTTTGAACTGCCTTTCCTTGTGTCTGCTTCATAATCTCCTTTAATTTCAAACTACTTTGAAAACAATTTTGGAGCATAGTTCATAAATAACGCGTTAACAACAGGTAAAATTACAGATACTGCCGCGTCTGGGGTCTAATTTGAATCGATAGAAATTTGCTTGATGCTAAACTGCTGAAAAGAAAACAATGAGTTGATCAATGGAGTGAATTGTCGGAGTAATCCTGTAGTAGGAGATACATAGAAATTATGTCTATGCCTATATTCCACTTGATATTAAAACGACACAATTTATTGCAAAAGTATGTTCAAGCCCAGTGGTTATTACAATTAGAGAATGAAGCAACCAAAAACAGTATAGTGTATACTATTATCCACATCAATTCATATCATCTATGGGTTAGCACGTTCCTTTTTTTTCTTTATTGCAGGGTAATAAAATTGAAGGATAGTACAACGTTGCTCAGCCTCAAGGGCAAAACGAGGGATTGTTAACTGTGCCATCGCTCTAGTCAGCTTTGACAAGCAAAGTCTTTATCATCTATTCTTTTCCTTCTTCTCTCAATACAGCGATTAATGATTCATATTCTACAATTACCAACCCATCTACTTGAAATCGTGTTTGAGCATATAATAACAGGGCGAGATTTAAAAAACTGTCGACTTGTCTGCTCAAAATGGCATGCTTCAATCAGTAAACGCATGTTTGAAGAAATGTATCTTGGATAAACGTGGATTGAAAATTTTATGCAGCTTAACAAAATATCAAGACAGAGTAGAGTAAGACCCATTGGTCGATTTGTTGAAACTATGCATCTGTACGGAACAAAAAACATGACATTTGGCGATTTTACGCGGTTTGTCGGCTGTTGTCCAAATATTGAACGATTGATATTATGTCCAACTATTTTTAAAGGTCGCATGTCAAAATATCTACTTGCAATCAATGACAGCATAAAGTGGAATCTTCACTCTATGAAAAATGAATATATGATTGGGATCAAAATGGAATTTTACTACAAATACAAGCACTCTATCAAAAAAAAAAGCACCGTACCATCTCACATCAAAGACTTGCAATTTCTAAAACCATTTCCAATGCTTGAAGGCCTGTAATTATAATCTTTATTAGCTCTTACTACAACGTAAGACTTTATGTTTATCTTTGACGCATACCATTATATCTGATATTTCCGCATAGTTTGAGCTAGAAAAGGACATAATTCTTTTACCTACCCAAGGCTTTTACCTTTCCCTAACTCGACTAACGGTTCAGACCACGAAATCGCTTATACCCAAGAAAACGATTGGCTATATCATCAAAAAATTTGTAAATCTCTCTGACATGTCTCTCACTATTTGTTCGGAATATTCGACTTTGGATTTACTCGAGACGTGCTGTCAATTACTACGTTTTTTGATGATAAGTCCTAAAAGGTCGCTCAAATTGAAAATAGGATTGGAACAGTTCTGGAGAACCCCTGAGGAAATATTCGCCGACATTTGTGAATACTTCAATAACACTTATCAGCTATTTCTAGTGAATCTAAACACATATAACTAATTATACCTTATTATCGATACAGATCACTTAAAATTTAGCACAGTCAAAGCATTCTTGGAGCGATCATCAAGAAAAACAATCAAGCATACACTTGAACTCGACACTTGTGTTCTCAGCCCATCTTTTAAAGCATATCAGCCCACATTGGATATTGACAAGTTAGATATAAACTTGGTTACGGAAAATGTTGGCATGGTATCTTCTGTATGCTCATTTATTCAAAAGTGTTATCGACTACGAGAACTATAATTTTCCGTTGGACTTTTGCAATCATTTCACGGTTGCACCTATAGCTCACTAAAAAGCCTACATATTTGTCAATCCAAAATCCATGCCAACTTCTTTCGCAACCTTTCTACTAGCTGTCTGAATCTAAAGGAATTGCGCTTACGCGATATTACTACTTATAATAATGTACCTAGCGATGACACACAAATAACAGATTTAAAAAATATGAAATTACAAAGTTTATGGCTAACTCTAGATAATATGGTCACATCTGTCACAATCTACGAGAAGCGATCATACTATACAATGCTTTTGATAGATACATAGAAATACCGTTAGAAGAAGTCATACAGATATTGAACTGCGCCGATCCTGAAGGCCATTACTTAGTCTGTTACCATCACGTTAATAAACCCGCATTAAACCCCAGCTTTGATCCGCCTGACTATTAAAATCTCCTTTTTTTTTTAAAAAAAAAAAAAAGAACTATGTAGATGTAGTGGAAGATAGTATTCGGGCAAGAGGCAAAGGCGATATGAAGCCGCTATGGTCTAATTCAAAGATGTTGACGACTACAGTGGTATACCACTGAGTGCCATTGATGATGCAACGCCAGTGGTACTCCCATAGATTAACTACAATCCGCACCAAAGAAACAAAGAAAGCGAGCATTGGCCATACTTCGTCAGCGGTGAGGATCCTTGTGAGGGACGAGGTGGGCGGTAACAACCAAGATCACTTACTCGTGTAAAGTGAGAATACCTAATAAAAGCCTTCAAACTCGCTTTGCTTTTAGCTATTAGAAACCATGTTGGTTCGCATCATCAATCTCTTCTTTTTCCAAAGACCTTATCATGTTTTATTTTACTCTTAACAATGATCCGAATTGTTCGATTGGGTGGAGCACAGGCAAACAGACACAAAGGCAAGCTCAGATACGGTATATTTTATTGTATCTTCAAAAGTATGACAAGGTCATTACCTATAACAATGTAGAACCCCTTTTTGTGCAGGTACATTTCATCCATTATAGCCTTTAGAAAAAAATATCCCGTTGCTATCCCTTAGCTCAAAAGCACAGCATCATTTCTTTGCTCTCCTTTCCTTTTATTGGTGGAGTTCCAGGCTGTGTTTAATTAAACCTGCACCCAAGATGGTGGTTATCTGTGCTTGTGTTTTAGGCGCTTTGACCACTGTTGATGAGCCTTTTTTTTCGAACGGGTAATGTTACGTGAGATCAGTTTTACAGTATTTATTAAAGACATTATTAGGGCCACATTTATCCTGTTTTGTCTATTTTTGCGCTATACAGACGTGGGATCCCTAATGTTTTGCAACAGCAGAGGCCGATATTTCTCTCACATTGTGACGTCAATTTCAACATTCTACTTGCCTCGTTGGCTCCCTCTTAACACAGTTAGACGTAAATCGTCTATAAGACAATGTTGATTCTCATCAACAGTATAATCCATAGAATCGGCCCTGTCATACTCATCAGTAAAAAGTCCAATTTTCATCGTACACAAAAATGGAGTGCGCTTTATGATAAAGATCCCGGTGTAATCATCAAAAAAAGAAAAAGAAAATATGAGGTGGATAAATTCTGATACATTTATATATTCCTCAAGACACCAAGGCTTGTGCGACAACGCATTCAAGAAATGCGACATCAACTCACGCCTGGCAATGTGGTGCTTCCATCAAAGTTAATTAAGCATGTGATGTAATTTAGACATGATTGTAGCACCTTTAAGTGTGTATTCACAAAAGAAAAAATTTTAAACTGCATTTCTTTATCTATTTTCTCCCCCTTTTTTCTTTTATTTTTTATCGTTCAATGATAGATCGTTCAATATCTACTGCTAATTCTTGGTCTCCAGCTGTAAACAAATTTCAAATCCCGACACAAGATCATGAGCGTATTAACAGGTAACATCAGATGGATGATTTTCCATGACAACTAATATCGATCCATTAGTGAACATAGAACAACAGCTAAATTAATGCCACTACAAGATAATGAGTCATCATCGACACCAAGAAAGAGAAATAACTCACTTATACCAGTGGAACTCATGATGAACACAACAGGTGAAGCAGGAAGAGAATGTGCTGCTCTAGCAACTGTCTTTGGTGTACCCGAATATGTTGATTCGAAAATATTTTGGGAGCGACAGTTAGAGAGAACATCTGAAAATAACAAGTATGGTTATGTCGCTGTCAATAATGTCTCTGTCATGAGTCGACCGTTGTCCAATTCACCGCTATTGACCAATACGGAAGACATGGCACAAAGCCATGCCATCTCGTCCTACGTTGACTCTGTACTTGGACAAGTTGCCACGTTCAATCCTTCACTGGGTCCTACTCCAACACCTACAAAAAGCTTCGCATTACCAAAAATTCCTAGCGTGAGCAAATTTAACGATGTATTACCTGAAGACGAACAGGGCTCAGAATTCATGTTTCCTGCCAACCCTTCTTCTATCATTATTCCATCCATGGTTCGATCAGAATCCTATTCATCAATCAACAGTGCTTATTCCTCGCTCCAGAAAGAAAAAATAAATCAACCCGCTGGCGAAGTTGATTCTAAAGAGGATCCCTTCATGCTTGGCACTCCAGAGATATTTGACTTTATTACTTCTGACGAAGATGAAAGGTTCATTATATGGGGACCCGATCCAATCATACTCTCGTCCTCCATGGCAACAGCAACCAGTTTAACGCCAGAGAGACCTTCTTCGTATGCGACCCTTTACAACAATCAACACAGTCGTCCTGAACTCAAGGGGTTCTCGTCCAACACGACATCAACTTTAATTCGGAGTAAGTCAGTTCAAAATGAAAAGAATGGCCGTTTTGGGTCTGTACGTCTCAGTGATTTACGAAAGCCTCTCAAACATTCTTTATCGTCCATCACTCACAAAGACGGGGATAATAACAACAGTGGTCATAGTGGAGGCTCATTCTTATTGAGGAAAGCATTTGGTATTAAAAGATCTAGCAAAACCTATTCGAATGACTCAGCGAGTATATCTACCGCTGACACAACAGCAGCCAGTATCCCAACTTCCTTGGCAGACATACCTAAAGTGATTGAAGCTGCAACAATACACAAACTTGTTGAAAAGTTAACGAATACGCTTGGTAATGAACAAAAGAGGCAAAATACCGATTTGTAAAAGGCTCACTCTATATTAGATTACACTTTTATGACTGATTTCTTTTTGACTTATCGAGACTTTCTTCGCTCAGAAGAGCTTTGCCAGCTTTTAATATCAAGGTTCACTTGGGCCTTACAGAACGATGAAGAAAACAGGCGTATTGTAAGAATAAGGTAAAATCATGAAATATAGTGCAACCTTGGGAATTTCCTAAACAAGTATTCCAGAACATTCGTTGTCCTTCGACACTGGCTCAGTAATTACTTTGTTCACGACTTTATCGGCAACTACAACCTGAGGAAACTGCTGACTGATTTCTTAAACAAACTCGCGCGCCATCCGCTCGTCAAGGCTTCACCACGAGATCAACGAATTGTCAAGACACTCAAACGAGTCGTACGTCGATTAAAAAAGTTGTACTACACACGCTCTTCTGCAGCATCGCGTGTCAAGATTATCGCACCACCACCTCCGACATTTGAACAGGAGCAGATGGGAGAGCTTGTACGTGCTAAGCTTTCTCAAAATGTCATTCGTCGAAAAACAGCCATTCGCGTGGATATGAGTGGAGATCATCATGGGAACATGGCTGTGCAGGACGCACGCTATGCACCTGTTGTCGTCGTTGGCAGTGTTAACATGAAGACAAGCATGATTGAGTCTGGTGTAGAGTGTGCGTCAAAATCATCTCAATTGCGTCGATATCCTTCACAAGTATCTGCACCGTCCGTGGTAACAGCTCAACATCCAGAGGAGTCCCTGTCTTATCACAGATACGACAAAAGTGCAGTTGAAATGCCTGAAGCCGAGACGAAATCACGTAGAGCAAGCTCAATTGCAAGCGTTGCTTCTGAAGACTCGTTAGAAAGTGACATTAGCGCAGGAAAAACGATACCTGACGAAACAGACGATGAGGACTGTCAGTCTCACCTACAAGATTCCTTTACAGAATACGATGAACATGACCTCCATTGGCTCCGTGAGCAACAAGAGACTATTGAATATTTTAAAGCATTGGCAAGACAACAGGAAGAAGAAAGGGAACAACATCTATCTGATGATAACGGTGCAGAGTCATCTAAAGATGACACCAAAACCAAGCCTTCGGAGCTTGTGAACCTCGTAAAATCAGATATCACAAGCGAAAACTCGGCTCCACCCAGCCCTATAACACCAAATGATATTTCAACAGCGAATGAGCATTCTGTGCGCCGTGTACCTTCAGAAAAATGGTGCAGAGATTCGACCACGGAGGACAACCGCCGATCCAAACAAGAATCGGACGTATCTAAAGCTTTACCTGAAGAGTTATTGAAGGAATTGGAACCCGAAGAAGACGCAGTGACGAGAAGCACAAGTCCGTTAGGCTTGTCAAGAAAACTGTCCAAGAAGAGCATCGAGCGACGAAAGAGCGAGAAAAACTTTCAGGATATTGCTTCAGGTCGGTCTTCAGCGGTTTCTTCGACAGCTACCTCCCCGCATCTCATAGGGACTGGTTCAAATCGTGACGTGCCTGAGATGCCTCCATTGTCGCCAGAGATGTTTGGTGACGGTATCTCGGTCACTGTATCCAACTCTAAAAAGAAGACACTTAAAAAGAAGAAAAGTGGGCTAAAGAAGAAATCGTCATTTCAATCTTCAAAGAACGGTGTAGAGGAGTCTGCAGATACGTTTGCTGCTATACCGTACGAACAAACAGAGGATCTGTCTCAAGAACAAACAAAACATCAGGATATAAGCAGTAGTCAGTCGAACAAATCACTTTCAAAACGAAAACTGACAAAAGCCATTTCAAAAGTGTTCAAACAGAGTCAGCCTGAGGATACAACCAAAGATGAACCTGTCAATGCTCCACAAAGCCTCCCGGATAAAAGCAACATCCAACCAGCCTCAGAAGAAAGTTCCAAAGAAAATGAAAAGCAAGAGGTGGGTGGCCGCTTTGTAAGCTTAATTGCTGAGCAACTCCGTAGCAACATCAGTCGTGATGATTTTGATATTGATTGTCAATGTCGCAAATGTACTGGAGACAAGGATTCTACAGAAATTTGTAAACGTTTCAGTGTGATGCTTATCCCTGATGAAGAGCGTAGACGTAGTTTTGAGCTTAGAAGACGACGTGGTGCAAGCGTTGACATGGGCAATCGTATGCCTGCCCATCCGCTTGATGACCCCTTTAGCAACCAACGAAGCAGCAAGACCTTTAATAATGGCCCTGTCTATCTCGGTCAGCTCGACACAAAATCCATTATTGAGTCGTGCGCTGACAATAAGGGAACCAGCACGACGGTTCCACGTATCGTTGATGATTCCGATGATGACCATAGTACAGTCAGTTTTACTCCTTCCGAAAAATCGATTCAGACAGAAGGACAGGCAGGCTCCAGTAGAGCAGGAAGAGCGTCCATGGTGTCCAATAGCAATCCACGACGATCCAAGATTATGGAACTTGATATCCCACCAATATCTCCTGGTGATGAGGCATATAATGATGGTGGAAGATCGGTTATTGGAGGAATCAATATTCCACAGCACATCACCAGCAGAGGCTCATCCGGTAAAAGCTTCATCATGTCTTACCGTACGAGCAAGCTTGCCAGCCAATTCTGCTTTATCGAACGTGATGTTTTAATTAAAGTAGGATGGGAAGAACTAATTCATTGTAAATGGACAAAGATGGATGCTGATGGAAAGATAAATCCAAACTATGCTGAGCCGCGAGAGGATGTTTTGTTTGATGATGGCATGAATACCACCGCTATTAGTTACACAAGACAGTCCGAAAAAAGGCGTGCTCAGGGCCAAGGTATTGAACATGTCATCCAGAGATTCAACACAGTCTGTCAGTGGGTGTCTTCTGAAATTGTACGAACAAAGAATATAAATGACCGAGTCAAGCTTATAGAGAAATTCATTCGACTCGCTATGGTAATTACTTTTTAAAGAGTGGTCCTATCGTCAAACTAATTGCTCTATAGAAATGTAAACTATATTCCAACTATGCTACTCTTGTCCAAATTTTGCTGGGTCTTCAAAGCCCTGCCATTGCTCGCCTCGAAAAGACATGGTCAAAAGTAAGCGTCAAGTACCATAGACAACTCAACAAGTTGACAGAATTCACATCTCCCATGAAAAACTGGAAACATATCCGTGACAGTATGACGGAAGTGGCTGAGGAATACGGAAACTCACCAGCAGAAGTACAGGTAGAAATGCCAGGAACGAGCGCTGATAAGCAAAAATTCAAAAAGACAAGAATCAAAATCCCCTTTGGTGGATGTATACCTTTCCTTGGCATTTACCTTTCTGATCTAGTTTTCAACTCTGAAAAGCCAAAGTATTTGAAACCAAATTTAGAGAACCGCAGGATATATAATGCAAACACGACAAGGAATCTTCCAGCTTGTCTTGATCAGCCTTTGGTTAACTTTAGAAAATACAGAGTCATTGCTACTGTCATCAAGAGAGTGCTTATCTTTCAAGGATTAGCTACGCGTTATTCGTTTGATGAAGATCCTATTTTGAAGGAAATGTGTAGGAGCCTTGAAATACTCGACGCTGCAACAATAAGAGAGTTAAGTTCTCAAATTCAATAACATGCTAATTTCACGCTGGAAGTGATTATAAATATTCTATATACATATATACTATACATACTATTTCTTATTTATATTTTACTATAAACCATAATATATGTAATCCACACTTCTGAATAGTCATTTTTAATTCAACTGCCTTGTACTAACAACATGCTTGATGTCGTGCTTTTAGTCTATTATCAAAGTTGAGCATTTTTATTGACTCTTTTTAACACAAGTATAATGTATATGTAACCTGTCGTCAATACGTTTCGCAAATCGTTCCGTCTAAGGAGCAAACCATAAGGAGGGCATATCACATAGCTGAGGCATTTGTGAAACGCAAAAATTCGTGCTGAAGGGATAGGCGCTTTTGTTCGTCTCCTTAACGAAAATGCAGTAAAAATAAAACGTTTAAATAGCTCCCTCCCTTTCTTTTTCCGTTTGACCTTTATCAACCTTTTTTTTTTAAAAAAAAAAAAAAAAAACATAACATTAATTTATATGAGCCTCTTCGAAATAGATTACGTTTCTGGAGCTGCACGCGAGCTTCAATTAAAGCAACAGCAGGATCAGATAATGAAAGCTTTAAAAGAATTATCAATAAAAATAAAACAAGAGAGCCAAGGAGCGCAAAAGCCTGTCATGAATTACAGCGATATAGAGCACGACAGCTGGTTAACTTTTAGTAGCAGCTATGCAGCCCTTGGAGATAAAAATGGAAACTATTCGCCTTATTATGACAGCAGTCAAGGACTGCATATAACAAAAAGGCGTCCGTCATCATCACTGAGGAGCAGGCAGTGGTCCGCTTCCTCATGCAGTTATCGATCAAGGAGTATACCTTGTTTCTCCGCTTCAAGCGCCCATACAACTATTTACGATGACCATGACGAAAGCAAGAGCATAGAAAACACTAAAGTAGAGATATCAAAAGATGAAAGGCAAGCAGTGAGCATACATTTTAAACGATAACTCTTATTAACGCTCATCAGGGATGTGTATGGCTTCAGAAAGCATACAAAATGGATACATGATAATAGTCTAAGGGAAATTGAACAGTGCAATGAAGTTGTTATGAAAAGACAGCTTGAAAAATGGCAAAAATTCACCCTGAATGCTAATGATGGTTGGCCATCGATAGGGCCTCAGCGTAAGTAGATATTCCCAGAGAGAAAGGAGAATCTAATAAAGTTTTATGCTTTAGTTTTTCGTTTTGTTAAAGACGGAATACCTCGAGAGTTACGACCCAAGGTAGCCTTTTACAAATATAAAACAAGGGAACTTTTCAATTAAAGGAAATTTTGAATAGATTTGGATGCATTATAGTGGAGCCAGTAGAAAAAAGCTGGAAAATCAAGGACTATATGACTTACTTGTTAAGCAGGCAGAAGACGCAGGCAAATCCAATGAATACGCGGCTGTTATAGAAAGAGATCTTTGCCGAACGTTTCCAGACAATATTTATTTTGCAGACGATTCATCGACAACGCAGCCCACAAAGATACATATGCTGCGTAGAGTTTTGTTAGCATTCAGCATGAATTCGCCTGAGATAGGTTACTGCCAGTCATTCAACTTTTTGGCAGGCTTGTTGGTATTACTTTTGGACAGTGAAGAAGACGCATTCTGGATGATGCATACAATTGTCCATGATTACTTTCCAGAAGGCATGTTTGATACCAAAATGATTGGTGCAAATATAGAGCAAACGGTGCTTATGATGCTAGTGTATGAAAAGTTACCAGGCGTGTGGGCAAAGATAGCCAGTAGAAAATGTTTTTGGGAATGTGAACAAGAAAATAATTTGCCTCCAATTACGCTTGTTACAAATCACTGGTTTATGACATTGTTTATCAACATTTTGCCTATTGAGACAGTTCTTTGCGTATGGGATTGCTTTTTTGTGTAAGTAGATGACATGGATCATATGTATGATTATTTACTAGTAAATACTTAGGGGCGGTGGCTTTAAGGTTCTCTATCAAGCTGCATTAACAATCATCAAGATGAACGAGGAGAGTATATGGGAAGCAGAGGATTCAGTAGATGCTTTTCAAATACTTCAAAATGCACCGAAGGAGTTAATTGATGGTCGACATTTTATAGAGGTACACTGAAAGGAGTCAGCCATATAATGCTAATAATACATACATTTAGGTCATCTTTTCATCTCCAAGTATTAGCGATGATATAACGATGAAAGATATTAATAGAAGAAGGAGACAGTTTCTTCAAAGAAAGAAAGAATAGTTGTTCATGTTTAAAGTATTTACACATAAAAGGAGGAATATCCTTTATTCATTGAAATAATTAATACTACAATTGGTATACACTTATCGGTATGCTTTTGATTGCCTCACATCCCCAAAACTGCTTGCTCTTCGTCGCTCGATTTCTGAAAAAGAAGTCGGGCTTCCACTGTTTTGTTGTTGTTGAAAGTAGTGTGGACCTCGTGGGCTGGAAGACATTAACTGAGCTCCTGTCATTGGTTGATTCATGAGCGAAGAGGAAGATGTAGAAGCGCGAGGAACAGGGGATTCATGACCAGGACAAGATGGTCCGCGTGAGATTGACGTTGAGCTTACGCCAAAGTGAGTCCCACTAGAATAAGATGAAGAATATGGAGCGTTCGTAAAGCTTTGCTGTCTCTGCGATGATGCTATGGATAATGAAGAATCATCATTGAAATGAGCCTGGGATATTTCTACAACAATAACAATATATTTAGCCTTGGTGTTTTACACATGTTTATACCACAACCTCTAAGATGATCTTGTATAGCTTTACTGTAAGCATAGTCATAGGCAGTCGCACCGTCGTTGTTTCTTAAATCAATGTTACATCCTTCCGACTTTTTTTTCTAAACGCTTAATAAAGTTCATGTTTCCGTTATCTTCCTTACCACCAAGAGATCCATCACATTGACATGACCCCATGCTGCAGCATAATGTAGAGCAGAGTTTCCTTCATTATCAGTATGATCAAGATCAACAGGAACGGATAATAGAAACTAAAAGGGAATAAGTTATATTCAAATTAATTTTTTTTATGCAGATGCATACGCCGACAATGGTTGTATTTCCATTTTGAGCTGCATATAAAAGCGCTGTCCATCCGTTTTTACTTATAGCATGAATACATTCTTTATATTTGTTGACATATAAAAAGAAGATCTACAGTCGAATGAATTAGAGTAAATAAATATCAAAAACAATGAAATGTACCTCATTGTGATTATACATGGCCGCAATCATCAGCACTGTGATTCCTTCATTATCCTAATTTTATGTTATCTTTTGATATTTATTCTTGTTTACTGCTATTTACAACTGAAATGACTTCTTCTTCATGTCCAATTTCTAATAAATACTCTACTACATTTACATGTCCACATTTTGCAGCATACATCAAGGTTGTGCTAGAGACAGGATAGATGAGTAAGAGTTTTATTAGTTAACAAATTCTCTCTATGTACTATCCGTTCTCCGGGTCAGGATTTTGTATGTTTACCACTTTCTTGACAAGTCGTTTCACGGCTGCAAGATTACCCTCTATAATATATATAAGCAATCTATATACAATACCAACAATCCAAACCTTGTGCTGCCTTCCTTAGTCTAACAGCTGCTGTGTCTCTAATAACTGCAGCCCTCTGAAGATCAAAGAATGAATGAAGTGAGCCTACTCTGTCTTGAACATTCATATTTATTAAAGCAAAATAGGTAAAAAGGCATATGCCGGAGTTAAATAGTGCTTATTTCACCCAAACACGTTTTTCTACCCCCCTATTCTTCTTCTCCTGTCAAAATAAAAAGAGAGTGAAATGAACGAAGAGGTGTTTAATGAAGAAGAGAAATGTATATATCAAAAGTCCCATTTTGAAGATAAAGAGGATTTCATGGCAAATCTCGAGATTATCATTCAAAATAAAGCAAGCACTCAGGATTGTTCAAAAGCACTTGTTCGTCTCGGTGATGTCGTAAAGTTATTCTACTCTTTTTTACTTATAGAGAATTAATATTTTTGTTTTTTTACTATAGTTAGATTTATACCAAGAACAACCTCATTTATTAGATCCTTTTTTGGAATCTTTTATTCAACCTGTCATGCAGACATTACGAGAAAATATTGACAGCTGGCTGCAGGAAAATGGAGCCAATAAAGGTGTGCCTGAAGATACCATTCGCTTATTTCGCTTTTTGTATCTCCTCACAAAAACAAGAGGATATAAAACTATTGGTAATAAGAATAATAACTGTTATATGTCATATATTCTAACTTTTATACAAGTCAAATTTATGCCACATGAAGTAACTGATTTGGAGCCAGTTTTTGAATTTTTATGCAAACAAGACATCACTGGTAGCTCTTGGGAGTTGAGATACATCTGCTTTATATGGTTATCACTTATTTGTATGATACCTTTCGATTTGAAGAGAATAGACAGTGCCAGCCAATCACAAGTAAGAAGATAAAGAAACACGAACAAAGAGGTTGTCTCTTACTTTTTCTTTTTTATCGCAGGACTCGCTGGTCATCAAAATGCTAGATTTATGCAAAAGATATATTAAATCTACAGGAAAGGAAAGAGACGGCGCTAGCTTTCTTATTGCTCGTTTATTATCACGGCAAGATTTGTGTGATGACCATCTTATTCCTTTCATTGAATGGGCAAAGGATAAACTGACCAACACAACCGACGTGTTTGAGGTGGCAGGTATACTTCAAAGCCTGTGCATTGTCTATCAACTCTCACCTCGTCAAACCCTTTTACCTACTCTTGACGAACATGTTATGCCATTATTAACAATGCCAATATTTGACACATATGCCAATAATTCACTTATCAGAAAACTGAGAACCAAGCTAACTCAGCGTGTTGGTCTTGCTTATCTAAGGCCAAAAGTGGCAGCATGGAGATATCAAAGAGGAAATCGCTCACTAAAGCATAATTTGGAAGGTTTAACCTCAACAGTTGTTGCAAATCAGCAAATAAAACACAAAGAGGATGATGATGGCGAAGAAGAAGTCTCAGAGAACCTCGAGATAATCATAGAGATTCTACTGAACGGATTAAGAGACAAGGACACCATTGTAAGATGGTCTGCAGCCAAGGGCATTGGACGAATTACACAAAGACTTCCTCGGGAATTAGCGGAGGATGTGATAAGCTCTCTGCTAGAGCTATTTAAAGAAAACACATTTATAAAAAAAAGCACAAACACTTTAGACTTATCTGCAGTTTCTGACAGCACATGGCACGGTGTGTCTCTTGCGGTTGCAGAACTTGCAAGACGTGGATTACTTTTACCAAAACGATTAAAGGAAGTGATCCCATGGGTCAACAAGGCAAGTGTCAATATAAAGTCTGATATATGTATATTTCTAACTATACATGTAGGGCCTAAAATTCGATATCAAAAAGGGGTCTCATTCAATAGGTGCACATGTGCGAGATGCATGCTGTTATGTCTTTTGGGCATTTGCCAGAGCATACGCTCCTGAAATTATCAAACCCTTTGTTCAGGAAATTGCCCAAAACCTGGTTGTTGTCTCAGTCTTTGATCGAGAAATCAACGTACGTCGTGCAAGCAGTGCTGCCTTCCAAGAGAATGTCGGAAGACAGGGCATATTTCCACATGGTATCGATATTATACAAGTAGCAGACTATTTCTCAGTAGGAAACAGAAATAATGCATTCTTGAATATTGCTGCAGAGATTGCCAAGTAATGAATAATACCTTCCTTAAATAACTATACACTAAGATGACCTAGATTTGAGGAATATAGATATCACTTGATCGACCATCTTATCAACATTACATCTAAGCATTGGGATAAAGCGATGAGAGTTCTCGCTTCGAAAGCCTTGTATAACCTTGCCCCACTAGATCCAATCTACTTTATGAACTCATGTCTCCAATCTTTAGTATGATGCCAACTTAAAAAAGAAAAAGAAAAAAAGGTTCACCCATACTTTCTTTGTAGATACCCTCCTGCACAAGTACAGATATGCAAATATCACATGGCGCCTTATTAGCGATTGCCGAGATTTCATTATCACTATGGCAGACGAATGACCCTAAAGTTCAAAAACTATTTCATCAACAAGCTCCTTTGCTCGTTCCTATTCTATCTAACCTGCCTTTTCGCTCACTTACAACATTTGGCTCTGAACATATACGAGAAGCCGCATGTCATTTGATTAGCTGTCTTTCTGCTACTGGTATAGCATTTGATAACTATCTTCCAGACGTCAAGAAGATCATATGGAGCTCGCTAGAGCGAAAAGAGGAAAACGTTCAAGAATTTGCAGTTGTTGCATTTGGAGCTGTTGCAAAGGCTTTTGGTATTCAAGGACAAGAAATTGAAGAGGCGCTGATAAAGATTGAAATGACAAACCCAATGTATTATGCAAGACGAGGGTTCACACTTGCTCTTGGTACTTTAGACTATGAGCAATATCATGAATGGCTTCATGATGTTTTGATGCAGCTATGCAAAGCATCACAAGTACAGGTAACAGTAGCCAGTGGTTTATAGTTTTCTAAATACTGAATATACTTTAAACATCAGCAAGACCATCAGGCAAATGATGCAGAAGCTAAACGAAATGCTATCCTGGGACTGACGCAAATCTTACGTTCGCTTAATGATCATTTGAAGCAAGGCAAGTTTAAATGAAAAAACAAACCAAAACAAATGTGGTCAAAGGGTGTATATAAACCTCATTGTATAGCCATTTCATATAAGGACTTTCAATATATATTATTGAGCCTTGAAACATGCTTAACAGACTATAGCACGGATCAGCGAGGTGATGTAGGCTCTTGGGTTCGCGTTGCGACGATGAATCTGCTTAGGTTTTTGATGCCATGCATTTCTAAATTAGATACCAAAGGTGAATCATCATATTTGGACATGCAAACAACAACCCGTTTTGTGGCTGCTCTATTGAAACAAAGTGTAGAGCGTATTGATAAAGTAAGGGCATGTGCCGGACAAGCCTTGTATGACCTAATCTCTGATGAAGATATGAACATATCTTCTAAAGAAAGCCTAAAAAAATACATTTACAGGTAATGAAAGAAATAATGGAAACATGGTAGTGATTTATGCTCAATATTTAAACATATAGTGGCCTTAATTGGTCAGCACCGTCAGATATATACCCAACAATGGTCCAATTGTTAAGTATCTCGGAATATAGGTTTGAATTGCTTACTGGTCTCATAACAAGCGCAGGTGGCTTAACTGAGTCTTTGGTAAGAATAAAGAACAAGGGGGCTCACTTCGACATTGATTTTTTATACTGTGGGTATAGGTACGACACTCCAGCACTTGCTTGATAGAATACATGGACAGTTTGCCTATTGAAGGATCAGTGGATTGTTCATTAACATCATTATTCGAAACACTTGTTGATATATTTATAAAATACTTGCGACAAGAGCGTGTTACTTTGCCTCTGCTAGATGTCCTTGGTCTGTTGTATGAATCTGGAACATTATTGAATGTTGCAGATGAAAAACTGTAAATATCTAAACAGCTTATATGTATGCAATCTAACCCGCTCTTTTTAGACACCTGAAGTTATTTTTACAAACCAAGAAGGAGACTTTTAAAAGTAAAAACATTAGAAAGATTCTATCCTCGATTAAAGTGTAAGACAAAAGAACAACAGTGCCTGTGTGCATTGAATGGCTAATTATAAACATAGTTATACCGGTTTGGCATCATTGGATATAGTTGGTATCAGAGTGAAAGCTTTGCAGCAGCTACTTGCTTATTTGGTTCACTCGTTTCCTAGGGTAAATATAAATAAAAATTATTATAAACAGACATTTAGCTCTCTTTTAGGTTCGTATTGAAGCATCTGATCAACTATACACTCTTCTTTCAGTAGCAGAAGAAGATTATACTGAAGCTATGGATATCATTACTGGCACAGATTGGTAAGTTATCATCATTTTTCATTATTGAAACACGGGTTGACTTTTGAACAAATAGGGCACAACCATTAGATATCATCAAGACGGAAAGAGACAAACTCTATACCTTATTGGATATCCCAAAGCCTGTTCTGGTTAAAAAATAAACAAGCATAGCAATAAACAGTTTATTTGTTGTCATCTCTCCTTTTTGATTTTATGCAAAAAAATATTTAATAAAGTGGCTTGTGTACACCTCTTTCTTTTTAATCATGGCCAAACCAAAAAAGAAGAAGCTTGCACATGCACTCCATCGAGTTCTTTCTAAAGCAGAGAAACGGATGATAGCAGAAAAGAAAGCACAGGCACAATTAAATGCCGAAAAGACTAGAAAGAAGCAAACAAAGAATACAATCACGCGGCCACGACCAGAATACTGTTCAAAAGATAAACTACTACTTGTGGGTGAAGGAAATTTTTCGTTTGCTAAATCATTAGCAGAGAATTACCTGATGGAAGGTGCTGAGAACATGATTGCTACCTGTTATGATAGTGAGGAAGTCTTGTATGAGAAATATCAAGAAGCAAAAGAAAACATTGAACTCATACGTGAACTTGGAGCCACAGTTATGTTTAACATTGATGCGACTCATTTTTCTAAAGAGATAAGAAAGAACAAATATACAAAGATTATATTTAATTTTCCTCATGCAGGTAAAATAAGACATCTTTTTGTTCCAATAGGTTATTGATCTTTTCATAGGTGCTGGTATTAAGGACCAGGATAGAAATGTCATTGCGAACCAAAAGCTGTTGACTGCCTTCTTTCAAGCTGCCGAACCACTGTTAGAAAAAGAAGGAGAGATCCATATTACGTTAAAGACATGCAAGCCCTATGACTTGTGGTCTGTCAAAGGTTTGGCTAGGTCACTAGGAGTGTTGGCTACTAAAGGGACTAGACCATTTCATCCTGATGACTTTCCTGGATACGAGCATAGACGTACATTAGGATATAAAGAAGGTGTCAGTAAAGGTGGAAACCTAGAGATTTTATCTTCAGCTCCAAAGACATTTATATTTGTCAGAAAAGAGATGATGAAAAAAGATATTGAAAGAAGTTTGACTGGAAAAAGAAAAAGAGATGAAGAGGATAGCGACGATGAACCATAATAGATCATCTGGACTGCCTTTTTAACGACTGTACATAGAATAAATAGCACCAGGCTCTTGTAACTTTTTTCTTTTCTTTGAAACTGTTTGGAGGGGATGTCGTAGCCCCTAAACAATTAATGCAGCCCAATGAGATGTTGTGTACCCTATACGATATATAAAAGCATAAGCTTAGATCTTATGACACTTTTGTGCTATTAGCAATCTAAACAGAGTATCAGGGGGATGAGCCAATTATACAGCACAGACAAAACCAGGTACATGGGATAGTCAACTATATTTTTATAAATATTTTATGGTATCCTGTTTGCATAACAGGAATTTAAGTTGTAAAAGATTGGACTTGTCAAATGTAGCCCCCATCTTCCCCCTGATCTACGCTTTTACCAGGTACCTGCAACCTGCAGCGAGAATCCCTTGTTTTTATTCCTATCTGTGTTTTTTTTAAAAAAAACGACAAGAATGGGTCATAAAATAACCCCCCAAAAAAAGGAAACTATGGGCTGGATATAGATCAGCCATCAACATGTAGTCCAATCAGAATATTGCCCGAGACAGTTGATGGAAGAGCCACGTATGACGCAGACTGTGCACAGAATCGTGTAACATAAATAATGTACTCTACAGCACATTTTGTCAACTTTTACACCCAAAAGGATAGTGAGTATATTCGTTTGACTTCTTTGATGATATAAGGAAATAATAAGCAATAACCAAATGCTGTGTCAAAGTGAAGGGAGGGAGGGAGAAGGGCAGGTCATACCAAGTTTGAAGTTTAGCGATGCCTTGTCTCCTCAGATGAAATATACTTGAGGGGGGGGGACTTGATAGTAAAATGAAAAGTCTGAGTGAACGTAACGTTAGCTTTATTGAATAAAGCTATATCTACAAGAGGATAGATGGCTACAGATTAAACTCGCTTTTGATGTCCGCCAAGTACTGACTGCTTCTCAGAAAAAGGAGTAAAAAATAAAAAGAGAAAGAGAGAAAGAGAGAGAGAGAAATGGAATGATGTGAAGAATAAGAAAGAGAATAAAGGAAAGCATATGAAATATAAACAAAATGGTTTGTTTGCATCTAATAACATGACTGACTCCATTCGGAACTATCACCGATTCTCTCTGTCTTTTTGTTAAAAAAAAGGGCTGCATCATTTTTATTCAAATTTTTTGTGCCCCTCTTTTTCTTTCTTTCTTTCTCTTTTTCTTTTTTTTTCTTTCTATTAGACTGTACATATATACTAATACTAATAACTATGACTTCAACAGCTGTGAGGTATAACAAGACATTGCTATATATAATCTAGTAATAACCCATAATCAATATAGGGTTGGATTGAGAGTTCGACCTTTGACTGAAAAAGAAATAGTGAATAATTGCACAGAATGCATAACATGTATACCAGATACACCACAGATATTGATAGGAGCAGACAAGTCGTTTACATATGATTATGTATTTAATACAAAGACAGATCAATCACAAGTATATCAACAAGCTGCATCTCCATTATTACATAAATTCATTGACGGGTAATCTTTTAAAATGTATATTTTCTTTCTTTCTTATTTCTTTATAGATTTAATGCTACCATATTAGCCTATGGGTAATAGAATGATTTGATATATGTGATACATATTAATTTGACTATAACAGACAAACAGGATCCGGTAAAACATACAGCATGGGTACAAGTTTAGAAAACACATCAAGTCACGGAAATGAAGGTATTATTACAAGAAAGAAAGAAAACACTTTACTAAAAAATGAAATTGGTGAAACTCAAAGGCATTGTGCCTCGTTGCATCGTTGAATTATTTGATATTTTAAAGAACCGTGAAGCACAGGATCCGGAATATAAATATGAAATATATGTGTCCTTTCTTGAACTTTATAATGAGGACTTTATTGATTTATTAAACAATACACAGCAAACAAAGCGCAGATCACAGCAACAATTACCACAAGTGACAGAAGTGTCCATTAGAGAAGACATAACAGGTCATATATATTGGACAGGTGTCAAGGAAGAAATTTGTTACAGCCCACAAGACGTATTGAACCATCTCGCTCAAGGTTCACTTAATCGTACAACCGGTTCTACCGAAATGAATTCAGTCTCGTCTCGATCTCACGCCATATTCTCAGTCTTGTTAAAACAGCAAAAACCATTGGAAGAGGATGGAAAAAAAATGATCAAGTCATTATCAAGTAAATTTCATTTCGTTGACTTGGCCGGTTCCGAACGTGTAAAGTAGTAGTATCACTTTTTTTTTAGGAAACTTGTACTCATGCTTGTCTTTAGTTAAAAAGAACACATGCTCAAGGTGACCGAGCCAGAGAAGGTATTGCTATCAACTCTGGATTATTGGCACTAGGCAATGTCATTTCTGCTCTTGGTGATGAGGCTCGCAAAGCGACTCATATACCCTATCGAGACAGCAAACTCACTCGTCTCCTACAAGATTCTTTGGGCGGTAACAGTCAAACGCTCATGTTGGCCTGTGTATCACCAGCAGATACCAATTTTCAAGAGACTCTCAGCACGCTCAAATATGCGAACCGTGCTCGCAACATCAAGAACCGGGTAAGCATCAATCAAGAGTTCACCGGATCTTCCGTTGAAGTCAACCAACTCAAAGCGCTCGTGTCCAAGCTTCGGCTCGAGATTGCCGAATTGCGTACGACACAGCCGCAACAACAGTCGTCATGTGACACACAAGAGCTTCAGGAAAGAATCCAGCAGATGTCTGCACAGATTATCCAGCTTACAAGCGAACGAGATACGCTCTTAATAGAGCGCGAAATGGGCGAATTCATGCAAAATGACCAAGATGAAGGCTCTCTCTTGGAAAACATCGGCACCACCCGGGCCGTAAAGACACATCCCCTTATTGAAAAGTATCAACAGACCATTCAGGACCTTCGAAATCAACTCCTGGATTCACAAGCCAAAGTGAAAGCCATGGAGCAAGAACGTGCTGTCATTCAAAAGTTTTCACAGCCAAGCAAAAAGCCAAGCGTCAGCAGTAGCTCTAGTAAACGTCATGCAGCCCGAATTAAAATGAGAAGAACTGTCATTAGTACTAGTGCAACTTTACGAAAAAAACATAAAAAAACCAAGAAGCGAAAGGAGGACGACGAAGATGAGGGGATCGTCAATGATTTTCAGGAACAAGATGTCCGACAAGAAGAAGTTAAGGAGAGCATTGCCAAAGTTCGAGCAGACATTCGAAAAAGCCTTGAAGTCTTGGAGTTGGTTAAGGTTAGTTTTACATTTACCACAAAAGCATTCCTTTAAACACAATATAGCCCCTAGAAGAATCTTCTTATGAAGAAGAACTAAAAGTAAGAAAGCTATTTTTTATGGTTCAATAGAACCACATTAATATTCTATTTCAGGTCTTTGAGGCAGAAGAAAGAGACTTGCAGCAGCAGCGTCAAGAGAATGAGTTATTTCTTTCTAGCCTTGATGATTACATTCGTAATATTGAGACCCTTGTGAGTATCCCCTTTCTCTCTATCTCTCTTTTTACACAAGCATTAAATATTTTTTAGGAGGTACCCGTTTGGAAAAATGAAGAATTCAGGGATTCAAGGCAATCTCAATCAAGTGATGAAAACACTGTTCAGAGCCGTATCTCTCAACAGCCATACGTTGCTCCTTCAAAATACACTGAAAAGCTCTCAAAAATGCTCCATCAAATTCAATCAGATATCAAGGTCAAAGAAGAACTTGTCTCTCATCTTGAAAAATCAGAGACCGAATTTGCATTTATGCGCAAAAAATTTGACGAAAAAATCAATGTCCTTCAGACACAATTGGTCGAAATGCAAAAGGAAAAGGATATGGCCTTGATGCGTACAAAATCCAACATGGCCATCAAAGCAGATATCAAGCAGCAAGTTGAACCTGAAATTCGCCAAGAATATGAATCCAAAATAAAGCAGTTGCAGGCCAAGATTCAAGATTTGACACGCAAATATACGAGTGCGACAACTAGCGTGCAATCCGCTCGTAATCAGAATGAATCCGCTTTAAAGACACTCAAACTGAACATTCAACGTCTAGAAGCAGAGAAGAAACGACTGGCCCAGCGCATGAGGGCAGAGGCTGAGCGTGTTCGAGAACAATTTTCTAGACAAGAGCGCAAAATCCAGCAACTTCAACGTCAGCAAGCACAGTACAGCCAAGCAAAGAAGCGGCTGGAACGAGAACATGAAGAACAAAAGAATGTTCTCAGAAAACGCAATGAGGAAATCATGATGAGTACTAGCCAATTGAAACAGACAATTGCTGTTATGAAGAAAGCTGTTCGCGAGGGAGGCATCCTTGACGAGAAGATGTTGGCGAAGCTAGCACCTATCCTCGGTGGTCACTTTGCAGTCATTGCCCGTGGTGGAGGACATGGGTTCCCCAAGAAGAAGAAGAAAAACCCTATTCCTTTGACCATCCGTATCAGTCGTAAGAAACAGTTGTTAGACAGAGCACTTGCGCAGTATATTCAAGGAAAGCAGGCCATTTTTGAAATGGAACAATTACTGTTACGAAGAGAACAACTAGTCAAAGAAAAGCTAGAGCTAGAGGAAGAAAGAGAACATGTATACGAAGTAGAACGAGACCATGAGGAAAACACAGGGCAGCCTATGGACATGATTGCTATTGAATTAATGGATGAACGTATTGAGGACATCTCTGCTGAAATAAGCTATCTCACCTCTAGAGTTCGCTGCTTACAAAAAGAAGCAGCTGTTGAAGATAGCTTGCAGCAGCAAATGCCTGCTGCGCTAATGGATCATCGAAAGACAGGAAAGCATGTCACATTTGTCGATGAGATTGTACCAGAAATAAAGCAAGTAGAAGAAGAGTGGGTCGATATTGATATGTTTGAAGAGCAATACAGTTTACCGATGAATACAGCACCAGAGATTGCCTATGAAATGACATGCAAGCTGATCAAATCATTTGAGCAAGATGAATATCAAAGCATTATTGAAGGCTTAGTAGATGATGTTATGGAATTGAAAATGAATGAATATGAAAATCATAATACTTTAAAGAGCATGGAAGAAACCATCATAGAGCTAAAGCGCACTATTAATACCTTAAAAGATACCACCAACACTACTACTACGAATACTACTACTAATAATAATCATAATAATAACCATAATAATAATCACAGTCATAATAATGCCGATAATATTAATACAGATGAAGACTTACTCAACTTGATGAGAAAACGCCAAATACTCAGTTTACCGAATTCACCCATTGCATCACCTCATAACATTCTACTTAAAAAGAGAGATTCCATTACGCCTTCACCAGATAGATTTTACAACATGATCCAAAAGAGATTATCTAGAGAAGAAGAAGACGATGACGCAATTGAACAATATATATTTGATCATGAATCCAGTACATCATCTATTCGCAGCATTCATTTAAGACGAGGGTCTAATGATGATGAGGACAGTATAAGACGTCCAAGTCCTATCATCAAAAATAAGTCAGTATTCGATCGACTAGCACAAACACCTACACGATCATCCAAAGCCAAAATGAATAATAGGCACAGTAGTAGTAGCGTCGAAGAACTGAAGAAAGGTTGGGATATAGAGAATGTTCATAGACCTCAAAGTGTAACTACTGGAAGATTTTAACACTAAATAAAATTTACTTTTATTTGAACAATGCATATTATACAATTTATATATAGGGGAAATAGGAGAAGAGAGGGGGCATAGGATTATATATACATATTAAAATGTTGGCTTGGTAATTTTACTTGGTGCACACATCAGGGGTAATCTTTTCCTTGGTAACTCGACAACGATTCTCTTACGTTTGCTATTTTCTGAACATGATTCATCACAAAACCATGGTTCATTCGATTGAACAAACTCGGATGATATCTCTTGTTTGAAACATTTTTGGTGGTATGCCTTTGGACAGCCTTCACATCTTACCAGGACATTACCTTCCCAAGATTCTTTTCGCTGACAGACTGTACAGTAAAGTTGCAGCACAGGTCTATCTCGCTCTTCTATTGACTCTCTTGTGAATTCCGTCAGGTTTAGTCTGGGTAGTTTGCATGCGAATCCGTATCCTTTATAGTCACATCCATGTTTATTACATAGTGTTCTCTTTCCCCATGGTCCTGGTCTCCAATTGACACCTTCTGTTGTCCCGCAGTATCTGCACCAATCAATATTTGCTTTTGTCAGTTTCTGATAGATGGTAGGGTAGGATGTGGGTCTAGCATCAGCCAAGGGTAAGTCGTGATGATCATGCATTTGTTGTTCTTGTACAGTGTTCTTCTTGTCTTGTTTCTTGCGTTCATATAGCTCATATTCATCATCTTCCGAATCCTCTTCCCAAGAACCGATTGAGCTCGTATCATCCTCTTGTTGTTCAAATGATTGAAATTCGGTGTTATGTGATGATTCTTCATGATCAGATTCATCAAAGTAGCTACTGTTATCAAATAGCTTCAAAGTAGGAGAAACTGGTGGTGTTGATAAGTCTTGTAGCCTTTGCTTTTTGTTATTTTGTTCAAGCACCGAATCCGACCATCGTCGCTTGTTTGAAAAGGCATAATCGATAGCAGGTGGTGTAGGCAGTAGGTCAGGGTTACCATCAAACTTCCTTGACTGATTCAAGTCCAGACTGAACCCAGGCTTCTTATCAAGTTCGAGACCAAAATCAAAGAGATTTTCTTGTTCGTCGAGAGAAAAGAGTTCACTTGGACTGCATTTAGTACTTTCTTCGTCATCATCGTCATCACCACTTTGAGAACTAGTGGATGACGTTGAACAGCCAGGTGACATTTCTCGATCATTCATAGCAGGTGAAAAAAAGACGTCCTTGACAAGATCCTTTTGTTGTTCAATAGTGGTATCATAAGTAATGGTAGCATTTTCGAGTGTGTGGTGAATAGGTACATGCATAATAGGCTGATACTAAATAGTATTGGTAAATATAAAAAAAGTCATACGTTTTTTATAATACTTACAGCTACTTGTTGTTGTTGTTGTTGCTGTCTGTAAAAAGTGTAATAAGCATAAGTGGGTTGATTATAGACAAGTGTATTAGACATGGAAGGTACAACAATAGGAGATGTCATTTCAGGGGACGATTCTTTGTGAACACTGCCCGTAGAAGGAATTCGATGATAAGCTGGTCGATAAACAGAATAAGATGATTCTTGTTGAGGATAAGGTTTGATCATTCTAGAGAAGCTCATAATAAAGAATGGAGAGATATATAGATGCTAGTATGTATATGTATAAATATATAAAATATAAACAAGAAAGGGTGATGAAGAAAAGAGAGAGAGAGGGAAATAATTTATATACAAGTAGTTAGAATAAAGGAGCAAGTGGCACAATAAAAATGATTGGTCGATAACCTAAAATAGGGGATAAGGGAAAGGGAGGAGAGGCATAAAAATCGTGAACTAAAATTTTTTATAGTAACTCAAACCTTAATTACACTAAAAAGACCAAAATAATGCAATGAAAGCCAAAGCCGAATAAGAAGAAACGTGCCACTGGTAAATTTCGTCCTACTTTCATTTGTCAGTGCTCTCCGATTAAAAGAGAGATCACAGACCATCCAGAACTGATTCTGTGCTTAAGGAAGCCCTTGGATACAAAACATCTTTCCGTCTTGGTCCCATAAACACTATTCTTAAAGGTAGAGCTCATTCACGTTCATATACCTGTGTAGATCTTCAATTTGGTCTAATGCCGCTTTAAAATTTTCGAGGCACATGCAGCGTTGTACACCTCGTGCTTCGCTCCTGTAAAACAGAGATGCGCAATTATCCATGTAAAGGGCAATCCATTAAACAAAATAAAAGAGTGTTCATGGTGCCAACAGTTACACTATATCCACTTTAGATTATTTTTTCTTAATCTAGTGAAGGATATCCCAATCCGAATGTTTGGATTCTTGAACGATGTTCTTAACGATCTATTATCAGTAATGAAAATGATGTGATTTTCTCACTATATTACCAAGGTAACTGCTTCCAAGACAATGCTTCAAGGGCAGCTAGATTTAATCCACACAAGAATCATTCTTTTTCCTCATTCCCTTTCTCATCTTAATTTTTTTCTCCTTGTGCCTTTCACCATAACCATCTTGATGGCAATTTCATATGGATTACCACTCTTTTTTACTGGTCTATGAATAAAAACTCAGGTTTCCTAATATGACAATACCTCTCTTCCCCTTATCAGCATTACGGCATCTCCATAGTGATTCCAGGACAGCAATTTTATAATATTTCTCACAAAATTCACAACTAATTAAGAATCGTAACACAGCATTGCCTAAAAGCGAAACGAAACCCTGAGATTTAAATGGTCAAGATCAAATATGGGAAAAGCTTGAAAAAAGGCGCTGAGCTTAATTAGGTAAGCCACTAATGAAGACATAGCAACCAACAGTTTTTCTTCTACAAAAGCACATGACATAAGAATGGAACGGAGCTCACGAACATTTTTCAAGTACAACTTTTGAAAACGCGTAAACCGAGCAGTAAGACATTATTTGTCAACTACAATGGCATTAAATATTCTACATTCAACTTGAAAGCTTAAAATCCTATGGGAACATCATGACCCAATGAACTGATTGAAGATCTCTTGGTGTTGCACAGATATAAATAACGCACAGCTAAAAATAATAAAATGCATGCCCATTCTCTCTCCGACTATCTGATCCTCTCACGCATACAGACAAAGTGCGCGCAAAGGAGAAGAAATAGAGATATGAAAGGATTATCTTTGTCGTATACTCCGCTTTGTTTATCTATAGGACTTGATAAGACACAGTAGTAATACTACTGGCAGGTGCTGATCTCTTTGGCATAAGCGATTTAATTAAAATCTATTATAGCCACGTTTTCTGAAAATCTTTACCAAATAGAGATACCAAGTCTGGATTTAAGCATGTTTGGATGCTTTTTTAAAGCACAAGATGCCAGCTCGTGTGTTATTGTTGAAGAAAGTTGACTGTCGGTAGATGAATTGTATGCAGGCTAGACTACCGTGACAAGCCTAAAGTAACTTGATTTTTTTTTACATTGAAAGCATTGTTTGCGGTTACCTTCGAAAAAGGAAATTAAAATGGATCTTGTTCAAGATCATTATTTCAGATTTATCTGTTGCTTGTTTATTATTAGAAAGCCGTCTTTCCAGTTCATAGTCAGGCAAATCGTTTCCCCTTTTTAATTTTGCCCTATCTATTTTTGAAACATGCATGTAAAATAGATCACCTTTTTTTTTTTTCTGTTAACCTTATGCTCACTTTTGGTAATGTCTCGCATCGCAAACTACTTTTTAATATCTTTTTTTTATTAGATTTACCCTTATTGCTTTCCAATAATAAAAGACACACTTCTCATGTTTCTTTTTTTTTTAAGGTACGGAGAAAGCGACAAAGTGGCATGTGGTTATCAAAGTGAACAATGCTCGATTGATTCTGTAAAAACGTTTGTGGCACGTGCCATATGGTAAAGGGGATTCAAGCTCGTCTATCGATTCGTATACACACATGCACGCATGCCTTATTGTCTGAGTTATTCTGGTTACAATGCTACACGTTTGGCTTACCGGTCTTTTACTTGTAATTGAAGTAACGATGGCAAAAATTTATATATACAAATCATTATTACAACTGTAAGTCACACATTAGCAATGATTTATGTTTTATTGTCAAAAGGAAATAAGGCAGTTGCAATACTTTTTTTTTGAGATGTTCTGAGATTGAACATTATACCTATATTTCCCTCTTGTGCATGGATGTAAAGACATTGAGGTACATTCTACAGATGCTTGCACATGGATAAGACTAAATCGATCTTTTTCTCCGTAGACGTGTTCCCATCAACAAAGAAAGAGAGGCCATGTATTCTACATCTATTTGCAAAAGACGAATTGTATGCTTAATAAAAGTCCATATTCTATGAAATACCAAAATATAGATATATGGATACAGTACCCTTTTTTTAAAAATTTTCTGATAAAAAGTCATTATATTTTTTTGATGGGTGATACTTTAAAGAATAAATAAACTCTGAATATATTGTAACCTGTTGATCTATAATGAATTGAAATATAGAGTATCAGAAGTTTGTTTTGTTATGGTGTCAAAGGAGCTTGATTTTGGCTGAGAGGTCTGAAGTTAAGTTCCTTAGGACGTCATAATAAAATTTTTAGGACATATTTTTCAGGACAAAGTTTCCCTTGCATATGGCACCTACTATAATTCTTGACGAGAAGCCCCTTAATCCAAGCTACACTCAGACACTAGTATAAAAATTTACGTTGAGATACTTATCACTTTAGACGAAGCCTACCCTCTCAACTTGTATTGTTTTTTCTACTTCCCAAATTAGCATTAACCACAGGTTGTACACCATGCCTTTAAGGATTCTTGGCAGATTCAACCAGACCTTGTGGGCATACCTTATTCCAGACGATTCCTCGTAGGACAATTTGGCTTCACAAGCACCAAATTTGAATCTGGTATTATCAGGGGAAACAGTGTGAATTGTCATCTGGTTTCGACCGATTTCCTATCTTTCAAATTGTTCTTGAGTTACCTGTTTTCTTTTGCAGTTGGGATTGCATTTGTTGTATTTCTTGTGCTTGTAATATATGTAAATAAAAGTCAATGACTAGCAACTACTGTTTTTTTTTATCAAGGAATGAGTAAGAAGGATTAGTAAATAAAGGACAGCGGTTGATAAAACCTGACTATGAATTATAGGTGTTGCTGCATAGATCAATTAGCATAACTATAAACCAGTTTTTTTCAAGTAAAATAAGTCGACTATATTTATATTTAACTAGAAGCATTTAGGCCTGTTCTATCAAGTATATAAAGGAGCGTCGAGTTGACTCAACTTATTCTGAGAATACTCACTGTTGTTGTACTAGAAACCTTATTGTTTTGTGAAAAGAGGATTCGGGTTGCACTGGTATTTATGCAACCTTGATTGTGTTTTATTGGTTGCCAGTAAAAAGAACCGCCTTCAATATTCATGTAAAAGCATATAATTTCAAGGCTTCAATATTACAGTAAGTTTTGCTAATATGGAAAACCTTTTCTATTAAAGAGTTGACCCAGAGAGTATATTCTATCTTACTTCACTTACTCAAGATCAATCAACAAATCTATCTTTAATACTACGATAAATCCTTACCCATGCATATCTGCAACGAAACCATTCCTTGGGCAAAAGAGGCATATTATTCTCAGATTTAAATATCGTCTTTCTTTGCTGCTATTCTCTCTGAACTGAATTCCAAAATAATAACCAAGAGAGTTATTTGTTTTAGAGAAACAGCAGAGTCACAAAGACAGTGCATGCTGTTTTCAATTTGCTTATTTAAGGATACGGAATCATGCTAAAAATCCCTTTAACAAAGTAAACACGCGGATTATTCGGCTTTCAATCTGCTAGTTTCTAACATAGCTATACTTTTGCAATGGGCAGTAACAAACTCAACAAGCACATACCCATGTGAATTTGCCAGACAAACTGTAAAACCCGCACGCCGCTTGGTGTTTAACTTACGCCACTGTTTCACAAAAACTTGATGCTGCAAAAATTCCCAAAATAATTAAAAATAGGGCTTATAGCTACACAGAAATGTATACAAAAGACAGAAACAGTAAGATCAATCGTGTTTGTCACGTTCAAAGTAGAAAATGGTAATGCTCCCTTCAGAAAATGATACGACAACGTCCTGAACTTTGCGCTAAAATATCCTTTTGCATTTCATTGAAACAAAGCAGTGTATCAGTAAAGTGTACGGAGCCTTTGTTATATTATTTCCGTTCCCTATAGAAACATAAAAAGCTTCTTTAGACCCTGCGATTGACCTTTTATGCCGTTAGTCGGTTCTAAATAATGACCCGCTGTAAGCTTTAGTGTAACTAAGCAGAAAGTATATTTATACCTTAACTACTGAGCAATTTCAACTTACTCTTTATTTACTTTACCCTCATTTTCCCTCCAATTCATGTATATTAGCAATTCATTACTCCTGCTTGCTGCAGGCGCCGCGCAGGTGTATGCTGCTACATCTACAAAGAATAGCTATCTTCCCCAAGTCTCTCCTTCGTTTCCTAACATGAAGCCTCCAACTGGCGCTGTAACTTCCTACAATCCTGGACCTTACGACACAAGCTCTTCTTTATCCACTGAAACATTAAAGGGTTATCCCGAGCCTTGGTCTTCTCCCGATACCAATCATCCAGAAGTACAATCTGCTTACAAAAAAATTGATTGGTCCAAGGTTCCTAAAGCTCCTATTAGAAAACAGAAATCAAATGGTGAATGGGTCAAAGACAGCGACGGTCCTAATGACCCATACTGCTGGTGGTCTTCCACCAACTGTGTTAACCCAAAGGTGTCTTACTTGCCTCCTGATGTCTACGAATGCCCCAAGAAGGGTGATTGGGGTCTCAATTATGATGATGGACCATTTAATAAGGTTGATGCTGACGACGAAAACGCGTCCAGAGAGAATCCTTATGCTGAGCCTGCCCTTTACAATTTCTTGGCCAAGAACGACCTTCATGCCTCGCTCTTTGTAAGTAAATAATTATGCACACCTTGATCACATCATCTAATTTTTTTAGTACATCGGCTCTAATGTTGCCACTTATCCTGCCGCAGCTAAGCGTGCTTTGAACAATGGACATCAACTCTGTGTCCACACTTGGTCCCATCCCGTGATGACTACTCAAAGTAACATCAAGATTGTTGCTGAATTCTACTGGACTTTGAAAGCCATCAAGGAAGCAACTGGTGTAACTCCCAAGTGTTGGCGTCCTCCTCAAGGCGATGTCGATGATCGTGTTCGTTCTATTGCTTGGCAAATGGGTATGCGTACCATCCTTTGGAATGAAGATACTGATGACTGGAATATGGTTGAGCCTATGAATGGTGGTAACCTCTCTCCCAAGAAAGTTGACGGATACTTCCAAGGTTGGATCAATGCCCAAAAGGCAGGAAAGCTTAAGACTGGTATTCTTGTCCTCGAGCACGAACTTAACCGTGCTACCGTGAACATGACCATGCATTGGTTGCCCACTCTTCAAAAGACATTCAATGTTGTCCCTGCACTGACTTGTGCTGGCATTACTGAGCCCTATTGGGAATCTGGTTTTGTTTATCCTTCAGATAACACATCTCCTACCAAGACTTCAACCACTACTTCCGGCGCTACCCCCACTCCAGGATCTCAATGTACCTCTGGCTCCTATGGTTTAGAAAATGGCGACGGCTACAATGGTTACTGCTGTGAAACTCAAGCTGATTGTATTGATGACTGTATCAGTGGCAAATGTAACGGTCCAACCAGCCCTAGCCAATCCACCACCACTACTACAACATCTGCTACCCCTACCCCTAACCCTGCATGTACCTCTGGATCCTTTGGCTTAGAAAATGGCGATGGATACAATGGTTATTGCTGCAAGACCCAAGCTGATTGTATTGATGACTGTATCAGCGGAAAATGTAATGGCCCAGCTAATCCTAGCAAACCCACCACTACCAAGACCAAGACTTCTACCAAGAAGACCACAACCAAGAGTACTTCTGCAAGCACTGCTTCCTGCATTCCTGGTTCTAGAGGAAAGAAGAAGGGTGATGGAAAGGACGGATACTGTTGCTCTACCAGCGATGACTGTCTCGAAACTTGCAGAAAGGGTCGCTGTGGTCTTTAAGCGCATTTAATACTAATATATAGTCATCAGCCCATTTAATAAAAAAATAATGTTATTTAAAAAGTTTTATTAATCAAGTTCATGTCATAAAGTGAGAAACAAATCCATGTGATGATATTTCTTTGATTATTCCAAGAAAATACAATATATTATCTCAATGAGTCAATATCACACATAAAAATACAATGGCCAACATTATAAAAGTTAAGAGCTTTTATTTTTAAAAAAAAAATGCAAATGAGATATGAATGCAAAGCAGGTATTTGAGGTATAAAACTGTTTAGTTGATGTCAATACGCTTTCTTCCTTCATTAGGAACCTTTGGTACGCGAATCTTCAAGACGCCGTTTTCATAAGAAGCTTTAATGTCTGAAGCATTAATAGGAGCAGGGAATTTGAAAGATCTCTGGAAACTTCCAGAGGCTCTTTCATTGACCCACCATTTAGGAGACTTGGTATCTTTTGAAACTTCGGTAGACTTCTCGTCTTGCTTTTGTCCTTCAGAAGATACTTTACGGTAATGCTGAACGGAGCCGCTCAAGTGCAAGGTATGGTCATCAGTAACTTCAATGTGAATATTCTTCTTGTCATAGCCAGGCAGTTCAACATGCATTTCATAAGCGTCAACAGTTTCGCTGATATCAGTTGCAGGGTGTCGTGTCAAAGAACCCAAGTTATTATTAACGTGCCCAAGCGAACGTCGGGCGTCGTTAAAGAAGCTTGGATCATCCAGAAGGGAGAAAGCGCGGTGCATATCCTTGAAAGCGTCGGCGAAGAACCTGTTTGTAAGAGCCATTTGATATTATTGATTACTACAGTAGACTTGAGATACTTTGAACAGAAGGTGTTGCTCTTTTATATGTTTTTTGATAGAAACATCGAGAAAGGAGGTTTGCTGAGTTTCCTTTTTGATTAAAAAAATTATGCAGCACTCAGTAAGATTAAATAATCTTCTTGAATGTTCCCTCCCTGTTTAAGTTATTTTTCTAGCAAAATCTAATGGATTTGGCAAGAATATTTGATGGGATTATGACAAGTCTAATGCAATTTATAGACATGTGATACACATTGATAAATCATAGTTCAAGCTTAGGCATAAAGCAATACTTTAAAATCACACTTTATTTATTCATCACAGTAAAATGTTCGTGGACTTCTTTTGTAAAGAGAAGCAATTCTAGACATCAAGATTCCCTTAACCATTGTTAATAACAGCTTAAGCAAACGATAAGTGCATCCTATTAGGAATGAATAGAATATTCTCTCTTCTACTTGATCCAAGCGTTCTTTCTACTAAAGCATTTACTAATGTATTATCTCCTTTTTAAGCTCGACAATATAGAAATTTCATTTAAGCATTCATCTTTTGTGATGTATTTTTTCAAAAGACAAAATATCCTTTATGATAAAAGACTAAACATTACATGCACATGGCTGACGCTTTACTGTCGTCAGCTTAACTTTTCCTTTCTTTGATCTACGCCCATAAATAGACAGCTGAAAAGTTTAGGGTTCCGAAGCTAGAACCCTGTCAGAGTTGCTCTTCACTTCTTACATTAACAAATGATCCTACACCAAGCAAGATCTGCAACAAATGTTCGATTGATTCATAGGCTAAAATACTCTACAGCACCAGATTCTTTTCGCATAGAGCCTGCTTTAAAATACTGCAAAGATCTAACCAGGTAGCAAGAAAAGCGTAAATTTGACATTTGCACTCTATTAATCAAGCCCAATATTTACAGACAGAGAGATTACGATGCTTACCTATGTGTACCATTCTTCCCAGCTCACCAAAGAAACACCCAGTACGCACTTCGTGCGTTTAATGTCGAGTTGGCTTCGATTCGTGAAAATGTCTCCAAGCCAGAAATTGGGAAAATGCGAATGCAGTTCTGGAAGGACATGTTGGATAAAGTCTATGCTGTGAGTACTTAATATTTAGTTATAAACAGTTTGGACCAATTGTCTATAGAATAACCCACCACAGCAACCTATTGCAATTGCTTTGGCAGAAGCGCTAAAGACCTGCAAACTGTCATCTATATGGATGAAGCGCATTATCACTGAAAGAGTAAGTTAAATGATTTACAAAAATTGATAGTTAGGTAACAATATGAATAGACGAGTAATTTGGATGATCAGTTTATGACCATTAAGGACATGGAAACTTATGCAGAGAATACTCACTCTAGCTTATTGTATTTGCAGCTTGAATCTGTGGGAGTAAAAGATGTTAATGCAGATCATGCTATAAGTCATATAGGAAAGATGATCGGTATAGCTACATTCTTGCGAGCATTACCATTTCATCTTAGTCAGAGACGACTTGTTTTACCTGCTGAAGTGACTGCCAAGGTAATCCTTTCTTTACATGGATTGTCGAAAGCTTATGATTCTGTAGCATAACGTATCTCAAGAAAATGTATTCCGTGGAGAGATTGAGGGCTTAGAAGATGCTGTATATGATGTGGCTACTGCTGCTTACGATCAGCTATTAACTGCAAGATCTTTACTCAAATCAGTTCCTGATGCTGCATTCCCAGTGCTGCTGTCAGCGGTAGTATTAATAATAGATACTCAAGAGACAGTTAAGCTGATATATTAAATAGGTTCCTTATGTTAAATATCTGGAAAGCCTTGAAAAAGTCAATTTTAATCCATTTGATCCTTTGTTGCAGAAAAGAGATTGGAAAATGCCTCTTATTTTATGGAAATCTTATAAATCAAGAACAATATAATAGAAAAAGTCTAAGAGAGTGTACCTTAAGACTGTAGAAGCTTTTTGTCATCGCTCTGTTAAAGATGCATTGTAAATAATATAGACTCTAAAGTATTTATTATAAAAATACACAGCTAATGATCATCTGAGAGTGTCGCGAAAGAGATTGATTTAATTTAGAGACCACAGATACCTTTTCTACAAGTTTCGATACAGTCATCACTGGAAGAACAGCATGCACCAGTTGGCCCATTACCCTTTCTCTTTCCTCTGTATCCAGCAACACAGCTAGAAGAGGCACCTGTTGAGGTTGTCTTGGTAGTCGTCTTGGTGGTAGTTGTAGTAGCTGTCTTGGTGACAGTCTTTGTAGTACTAGTAGTTTTAGTGTTTGAAGGGCCGTTGCATTTGCCACTGATACAGTCATCAATACAATCAGCTTGAGTTTCACAGCAGTAACCATTGTATCCATCACCATTTTCTAAGCCAAAGGATCCAGAAGTACAGGTAGGGCTAGAGGTAGGAGTAGCAGATGTTGTAGTAGAGGTTGTTGCTTTGGTAGTAGTAGTAGTAGTGGTTGTTGTTGTACCATCTGATACAGGATAAACAAAGTTGGTTTCCCAATAAGGCTGACTGATTCCATTACATTCCAGTGCAGATACAACATTGAACGTGCTTTGAAGCTTAGGTAACCAATACATAGACATATTCACAGTCATATGGTTAAGTTCATGCTCAAGGACAAGAATACCAGTTTTTAAAGTACCAGCTTTCTGGGCGTTAATCCAGCTTTGAAAGTATCCGTCAACGGTCTTGGGAGGAAGATTGCCGCCATTCATGGGATCAGGCATATCCCAGTCATTAGTATCTTCATTCCAAAGAACAGTACGCATACCCATTTGCCAAGCAATAGAACGAACACGATCATCGACATCGCCTTGAGGAGGACGCCAACACTTGGGAGTTACACCAGTGGCAGTCTTGATGGCTTTAATGCCCCAGTAAAGTTCAGCAACAATTTCAGCATTAGTTAATGTGGTCATTGGGTTGTGGGACCATGTGTGAACGCAAAGAGAATGACCATTGTTCAAAGCAAGTCTTGCAGCAGCAGGATAGTTTACAACACTTGAGCCAATATACTAGAAGAAGCTCAGTTCAAAGAAATTACCCTGACGAAGATGATACTTACAAATAGAGAAGCATGAAGGTTCTTTCTGCCGAGAAAATTATAAAGTGCAGGCTCAGCATAAGGATTTTCTAGAGAAGCATAGCTTTCACTCGTCGATACTTTGTTGAATGGACCGTCGTCATACGTTAATCCCCAATCACCTTTTTTGGGGCATTCATAAAGATCAGGAGGAAGGTAAGAGGCTTTAGGCTTCACACAGTTTGTATCTGACCAGTAGCAGTAAGGATCACTTGAGCCGTCAGAGTTAGGGCTAAAGGAGCCATCAGACTTTATCTTTCTTACAGGAGCACTAGGAACTTTATTCCAATTGATGGAGTTGTAGATAGTTTGAACTTCATCGCTGTCGGTTGGGGGAATTGCCCAAGTTGTAGGAAACCCTTCCAATGGGGTGGTATCTAGACTAGATACAGTATCATAAGGACCATCCTGATAAGAAGTGACAACACCAGAGGGTGTAGGTATTTTTGAAGGGAAGACGGGCGATACTTGAGCCAAGTAACTGCTAGTGGTTATAGTGGCGGCATTGGCTTTTAAGGCAACTGAAAAAAGAAGGAGGGACGAAGAAATCAGCATGTTGTCAAAGGAAAATAAGAATAAATTCGGTTAGCTTATGTTTAGCGTTGTATTTAAAGGCAACACATTGTGCTACAAGAGTATCAAAGTAGAAACCGTGTCTTGGCGACCTGCAGTTTTTATTTCCTAAAATAGTGCATTTTTAAAGTTGATGTCTCCTAACTTTTTAATTCCCCGCAAGAGCTGTTGCACAAGATTCAAATGAACGCCAATCTCTATCTTAGGCTTGCACCAGTAGCAACAGGGCCAGGCGTTACTTTGTGATACTCGTCAATAATGTATAATCAAGCTTGTTATGTTTAAATCTATGCACAGATATGGCAAAAGATACATGTGGCAATGACAAGTTTATCTTTTAACAAGGGAGGCTTATACATAATATTTATTATGAAATATAGATTAAATAATAAGGCTTTTTTTTACTGTACAATTATATAAAGGAGTGAAGAGGTAAATTAGAAGCATATAAATTTACTCTTCCTATTCATCAATTCATCCATTCGGTTCTCAAGGATTCTTCTAGCTTTTTCTGCCTTTTCCTTCAGTTGCTTCTGTTGTTCCAGCTCTTCTTCTAGTTGCTTACGCTCTGTAAGTAATTCTTCAGAAAGAGTCTTTTGCTGTGTTTGATACTGTGTCACTTGGGAACGCAAGTTTTGAATTTCAAGGTTACAAGCTTGTTTCTCGCGATTTAGTTGATCAAGTTGTTTCTTTACTTCTTTTATGGATAATTCAGAACGGCTCAACTGTGATTCAAGCTTACTAATCACGTCTTGGTGTGCCTTGACGTCGTCTTCAGCAAGTCGGGCCTTACGCTGTAAAGATCGAATTAACTTGTCGTATTGTTCAGGCGTAAAGTTGGCTGTGTTGGTGGCGCTCATGATATCACTAAAGCTTGTAGAATTTACTGAATCTTGTCTATAAAGTGACGTTGGACTGGCTGCTAGATTGTAGGAATGTATAGACGGTGACAATGGCTCATTGGTAATGCTGCTTCCGAATGCTGGAGATGAAGATGATGACATAGGAAGAGGTGGTAAAGGTGTGGGAATAGGAGGAAGGGGGTTTGATGGAGGAGCAGTCAGAGGAGGAAGACTACTTGAGTTGATAACTGTTCGGCTGCCTCTTAGTGATGACGAGAGACGTGGGGAGCCCATGTCAGATCTTGCTGAAAGACTCGACATTCTTCTTGCTTCTTCTTCAGCGACGTTATCAGTCAACACATTAGTTACTGAGCGGAAAGATCCAGATTTAGAAAGTTTGGTAATACTCGATCCAGACAGGTCTCTTTGCAATTTTTGTTGAATTGTATTGTTATTGCTACCAGAAGGTGGAGGAGATCCCACGCGAGGAGTTTGAGGAGGAGAAGTAAATTGGGCTGATTCCCTGTTGTGCGAAGCTACGCTTCCGATCACAGCACTGTTTCTAGGAATCACCTGCTCCATTTCCTTTTCAAGACGATCATTGGCTGCTGACAACTTCATCAGCTCTAGCTCCAAGTTCTTGGTCTCAAGTGTAAGTTGACTACGCTGCAAGACAAGTTGGGACTCAAGGCTTTCATTTAATCTCACCAGCTGGGAGTTATCCTCTTGTAATTGTATGATCTTTTCAATAAGCTCTTCAGGAGTAGCATTGCTGGGTATAGATTCAGTTGAACAGGTTGCTGCTTTATGGTGAACCTTCAGCTTATCAAGGCCACTAGAGCCCTTTGTCGCTTCTTCTTTGAGCTTTGACCTTTCTACAAATTCAGAAAGTTGTTGACGAGCTTCACGGAGGGATGTTTCGAGGGCTTCTACAGTGTGCTGCTTTTCTTGACCTTCCTTGCGTGCCAAATACAATTCTTCTCTCAGTTTTTCCATCTGTGCCTTCCACAAGTCATCCTCTTTCTTTTTGGTTTGCTCAAGCTTTGTGATTTTGCTTTCAAGCTCGGATATCATGCCGGTCGTATCTTGAGCAGAAGCAAATGCTCTTTCGGTCTTCAAGGAGTTTTCTAATTCAGCAATCTTTTTCACAAGTACCTCATTCTGGATTAATTGATTCTGAAGAGTGAATTCTAGCTGATCCAGCTCGGCTTGCTTTTCAAATTCAGCCTTCTTGTGCGCTTCAATCTGCTGCTCAAGTTCCTCAATACGGTCCTTAAGAGCCTGTAAATGCTGCATTTCGACATTTGCTTGTGAATTTTCTTGTTCAAGCAATTGAACTTTTTCGATTTGCTTATCCAACTTGATTTTGGTTTCTTCCAGTTCGTTTAATAGATTCTTTACCATTTGATCTCCTTGTGAAGCGCGGTGTGTCACTTGTTCAAGCGTTTGTGATAGAACTTCCTTTTCTGCTGACAGTAAGGTAAGTGTACGTCTCTTCTCTTCGATTTCTTCTTCACGTATCCTGTACTGTTGCTTGATGTCCTCTAGTGTTTCCATGGTCTTGTCAGATTTTGCTTCTTGTAACCTTAGGGTGCCTTCCATAAAGTACATGACTCTTTCCAGTTGCTTCTTCTCCATGCCCATGCCACAGACATCTTTGAGCATGCTTTCTAATTGCTTTTGCATATCGGCAGCAATTCTAGTCTTCTCGGCATTCTCTGCTTCAAGACGCTCAAGAGACAAGTTACTTTTATCCAATTGCTCACGAAGCGAACCAACCAGATGGTCCATCTCCTCCAGCTTTGTCTCTAAACCTTGGATGATCGCATCTTGTTTTTCTTCAACTAGCTGGAGCGCATTAATATCAAGCTTGACCTTTTCCAGCTCCTCTAGACGCTGGCGAAGAGTGATCTGGGAGCT
The DNA here is from genome assembly GCF_002708625.1 of Rhizopus microsporus ATCC 52813. NCBI lineage: Eukaryota > Fungi > Mucoromycota > Mucoromycetes > Mucorales > Rhizopodaceae > Rhizopus > Rhizopus microsporus. The sequence continues at coordinate 202,915 of NW_019671917.1, read as the reverse complement.
ATGCTCTTGTTCACGGAGCTGTTCTTGAAGCCTTTGATATTCATTTTGTAATTCCTGCATCTCAACAGAGTGCGTCTCTGCTGAACTAGAAAGTTCCTCGATCTTTTGTTCTAAAGCTTTGCTTCGTTGCTGTTCTTCTACGATCTGAGATTGGTATAACAAATTCTGTTCCTTTAAGCGAGATAGAGTAGCTTCGAGTTTCTCAATTTCCTGTACATGAACTTGACGTAACTCTGAAAGCTCTTGCTTAAGCTGCTCAATGACTTTGAGACGAGATTCCAAAAGGCCAATATTGGCTTGCTTTTCATCAACAGAGGCCATAAGTTCGGACACGTTGTTGGCACTGAGCGAGTTCTTGCAAAGATCTGATTGAACACCACAGCCTGTTTTTTCAGCAACATACTGTTGTGCACTAGATGCTTCAGCAAGACTTGACTTGACAGATTGCAGCTCTTGTTCAAGCTCACGGCATCTTGACTCTGTTTCAGCTAACTTTCTTGCAATGCATTCTTTTTCAGCATCTTGACGTTCATTCAGAGGTGCAGCGGAGTCTAACTGAAGAGACATCAGCTTGCCCTTCAGTTGCAGTGCCTCGGTTTCTGCAGCTGATAAGCGGGCCTCAAGTTCATTAATGTACTGTTCTGTATGCTCGTCCATTTGCTTAAACTTGATAATCTTCTCACGCAACTCGGCCAATATTTGCTGGTCTCTCTGTTCGTTACCGATAGATTTTTGTAATTGCGCCTCGAGTTCCAAGCAGTAGTTCTCTGATGTCTGTTCACGTTCGAGTGCGGATGCTAATTTTGCTTTGAGCTCGTTCAATGTTTGGATCTCTTTTGCCTGGAGAGCCTCGTATTCTGCGATCTTGGCCTGCTGTTCGGTAAGCGCTTGGTCTGAATGGGCCAAAGCAGCTCGTGTCATGGCGAGCTGTGACTCTAGTTTCGAAATGGATGTTTCATACTCCTGAATCACTGGTTCTACTAGGTGTTCAAACTCTGCAGGATCTGGATCTTTAGGCTTTTGCTGTTGTTTCTTGAGCTCTTGTTCAACTAGCAAATTTCGTTCTCTAGTCACGGTGACCTCGTTCTGAAGTTCTTCTATCTGACGGCGAAGGTCTGCAACGATGAGAGCCGCGTCTCCATGATGAGCACTATCAAAATAGTCGCAGGATGTCGTTGTCTCAGGAATGGTTATATGAGTCGTTGCCGACGATGATGGACAAGTCGACGGGCGATGATCTGTGTCGGTAATAGATGATGATGGTGAGACCAGGGCACGAGGAGCGTGACTTGTGAAGCTGGTGATGCGTGTGGGAGATCCTGAGGTTGAGGAAGAAAAGGGTGAAGGTGTGCTTCTGTTATGTGCTTTAAGAGATTTGATTTCAGCTTTTAGTTTAGAGATAATATGTCGAAGATGGTCTACATTATCATTGGTCATCCACTCTTCTGTCTCGTTACGTTCAACCTTATTCTTGATGCTACGGGCACGATAAGCGTACTTGATTGTATTAATTGTCTCGGTCAAGTTGATCTCGGCTGGACTGACACATGCAATCATTAATGTTGTCGAGTTTCCACCAAGGGAGTCTTGCAAGAGACGAGTAAGCTTTGAGTCACGGTATGGAATATAGGTTGGCTTTTTGGAAGGATCAGATAAAGCGGAGATGACATTACCAAGCGCCAGCAGGCCAGCATTGATATTGATGCCTTCCTTACGACGATCTCCTTCAGCAGCTGTTCGTTTGAGTCGCTCAGAGCCAGCGAGGTCAACAAAGTGGAACTTGGAATTAACTACCATCCATTCACCCTGTTCCTCGGGCTCCTCTTGCTTGGACTGTTTCTCCATTTGACCTACGAGCGCCTTAACATTCAAAGTGCTGTGTCGATGAGTAAGTCCTGGAGTAGATCGTACGGTAGATAATGAGGACTCCTTTTTGATATTGGGGACCCATTTTTCTTGCTTTAGTGTAACTGAAAAAATAGCGTGGGATCTTGATGATTTGGCATTCATGTCTGTCGAGCCAGTTGCTCGATTTTCAGTGCCCATTTGTAAATATCTATCCATTTTGATTAGCTTTACCATACTTTAGAGAAATGGCTGTTACTTTACTTTAGCACGTCTTCTGTATTTGAAACAGGGACTTCTCTCAAGCCTGTCCAAATGATGTGTCCTTTAGTGTCCTCTCTTATGGTAACGGGTGAACGCTCATGTGGCGCAGATGGATTAAGAAGATCAATGAGTTCTTCATTGTATATTTCAATAAATGAGACAAGAACTGTGTATCGAGTTGATTTATCGTTAGAGGGTAAACTTGCATTCGAGCCACGTCGAGAAGGAGGCGTCATCATGGATACTGGCCTTAATTTTACATTGGTCGAAAATGATCTTTTTGGTGCTCTTAAACCTGAATGATGCTGAAGAGTAGATATAGTAGTGGATGGGAAAGAGCGTTTTGTGGTGATGGTATTGGATGGTATGTCTTTTTGGATATCATGCAATCTCTGGAACAAGGCTGACATAGCGCGGGGAATGATGCCTATATATAGTATTGAATAAGGTGTTTTAAATCTTTATGTTTAAAGTACCTTCTTGTTCTGGATTCGCAGGTGACTGGTTATCAATGGCTGTGCCCATGGTATAAGTTTTACCGGATGATGTTTGGCCCTATCAATGTTTATTTAATGCTCATGTTTATTTGTTTATTCTTATTAAACTCACATAGGCCAAAATGGTAACGTTGTAACCTAACAAAAAGGAAAGTTTTAGATGGATAAAAGATTAAAGGGAATGTGATTTACCATCAATAAATCTATCTACAAAATTGGATGCAACTGTATTAAATACTTGTTCCTGAGTACTTGAAGCATCAAAAACATGATCAAACTGGAAAGATTTCTGGTGAGGAACAATGACTACTGAATTTTCATATGCTTTTAACACATCGGAATCAGTAGAGTTAGAAAAACGTGGTTGCGCTCTGTCTTGTTGTGTTAAGGGTCGTATTCGTAATGCTATGGAATAAGGTTAAGTATATGTGTGTGTAAGTTAAAAATAGACTCACCAACTTGGACAGCCGTTGTGTTATTATTGTTGTTGTTGACTGTTGGTGTCATGAATCATAAAGGCTTTTTCTTTTATAGAAAAAGAATATTGATATAAAAAAAAAATAGGAGTGAGATATAAAAAAAAAAGAAGAAAGGATGATGTTATCGTGAGCCGTTATTCTTTTTGAGAGGAGTTTTTTTTATATGTTAAATATATAAAGGAGATTACTAAAGTGCGTGTCTGTATCAGAGAATAAAATTCAGGGGGAGATATGCTTATGATACAGTTATCAGATGTCAAATAAAAAAAGGAATGTAAGTATACAAATACGATTTAAATAAAGAAGAAGAAGAAATGAGAAATATACACAACATTATATCAATTGAAAGTTATTTAAGAAAAGCAGAATTTATAATGTTGCACATGGCTTCTTGGTAAAGCAGCCAAATTGATTTTAATTTACTTGTCTTGGTAATCTAATGTTACATTTCAAATCACTTCAGGCAGCACAGATAATATTAGACAATTCAAACGATACTCTTAATCACATTCTAAAGTCTTCTAAATCACTTTATTTCAATCTTCTCGCTTCCACATTTGCTTCTGCTTTCAGTCTTTCTATTCTTATTTTCTCTTTGATTTGGCGATTTAAGAATATATATATATGAAATATATAAAGAATAGAAAATGAACAATTGTAGTTCTTTAAAAGAAACTATGGAAGCATGCATAAAGCACATCTGTTGCCATGGCAAAAGGCAAACCTTATTTTAAAACACCGCATACAAATTTTTACCAATAAAGACGCCTAAAGATCAACATTGGATACACAATTCCTTTTTTTTTCTTCGTGGATAAAAGTAGAATATATAATGAGATCTTGGAACTTTTATAAATGCGTGAATCCATCATCAAAGAAAAGAAAGATGTTATATATCCTACATCTATTCACAATATTCATTCTCGCATCATTGTTAAATACCAAAAAAAGCCAGATCTACGTATATAATAATCAAATACTTTACAACGACATGCCCCCCAAATCTCCTCACTGAAAAATCGTCTTCTCCGTAGGATTTCTTTGTTAAACACTGAACGCCCTTCCTTCTCCTCTCTGAATAGAAGGAGAAATGTCAATGCTATTAAAAACATTGACATCCCTATCCCGCGGTATTATGACAGATAGTATTAAGTACTTTCCATTTGTGGGCTTTTTGAATATATTTGTTTTTACTTGCAATGATTACAAATCTGTATATTGATAATCTGTTCTTATTGTATATTAATTATTTCGCTGCCTACCTTGATAATTGCAAAATCAAAAAGGCGACTTTTCTTTGTTATTTCAGGATTTCATTTCTATCTCAGCCGGCATCCTCTTTTTTTTCCTTTTTTCTTTTCTACACAAATGACTCACCAAGACCTTCAGCAAATCTTATACCCACAGCTTTCCGCGAATACATTTGAGACCTCAACTACGGTTGAAGCAGTAGATGACACTGATGAGCTTAATGAGACTCCTGTTGTACCAGCAACAACAGAAACAACTGTGAGAGTAACAAGGCCACTTCCTCCTATAGATTTTATATTGCCAAGGGCCTTATCTTCTGAAAGAGAACTGTTGGATTTAGCGTTCAGGTAATAAAAGAGTCTGTTATTTTGATATCAAAATGCCCATTCTGTTTATTAGACCTGCTGCATTAAATACCCGTGTAACATGTCGAATTCAACGTTGTAGGGATGGGCTGGATAAGCTATACCCTCAATATCACTTATTCATCGAGCATCTTTTAACTGGAGAAATGCAACACGTAATGACAGCCAGAAAAAAGAGAAAGAGCAACACGAGCTACTACACGATCACGGGTGTCTATCAAGAAAATAGTCAGGTAGCCGAAGAAAATGTAGAACTGGGCAAAGTCAGGTAGGGGCGTGTGTGTATATGAATACAGAGACATGCTCTAAAGTAGTAATTAGATCAAACTTTCTGGGTACAACCTTTGTTATCTACTCTCATGGTAAAAATCCATTAAAACGAGAGATGGCCGGAAAGAAGAAAGATCTACCTATACGAGAAGAATTAGGGGCAGTTCTTTATGTAAATTCTTTGAAGGTCCTTTTTATTAGTTGATTAATTTATTTGTAGGATCCCAACATTCTTGGCTTTAAAGGGCCCAGAAAGATGACTATACTAATGCATACGTTGACAAGAGATGGAAAGCGACCTGAATTTAGACCTACGAAGGAATCTGAGATGTTACTAAGCAAGTATAAGGAAGGTGGTGCGCGAGACTTGTTGATATTGCACAATAAAAGCCCACAGTGGAACGAAGGTAAAAATGATACATAGTGCTTTCACTGTCAGTGCGCCGACGTTTCAATTTAGAGACTCAGTCGTTTGTACTCAACTTCAACGGAAGAGTAACACAAGCATCAGTTAAAAACTTTCAAATTGTCCATGACAACGACTGTAAGATACTTTATTTGTTCAATAGACAATACTAAAACGATATATATATATAATAGTGGATTACATTGTTATGCAGTTTGGCCGAGTCGAAAGGGACTCTTTTACTATGGATTACAAATATCCCATGTGCTTACTTCAGGCCTTTGCTATTGCCCTAACATCGTTTGACGCTAAACTTGCTTGTGAATAAAGTTAAATGTAGAATGCGATCGTTAGGAAGAAAATGAACACTCCCCCTGACCCGAGCACACTGCTTAATTAGGAAATTCCTTGTTACTTAATTTTGTTTTAAATGTCAAATGTATAAATACTTAATCCGTCCTAACCCCGTCTTTTCTTTCTTTTTTTCTTTTTTTGTTCACGCCGTCCCTTTTTACACTAAAATGTTGTCCAACAGAAGCGAACGCAGAGCGATTCAAAGAGCCGAATTAAAAAAGTTGAAAAAGGAGGAAAAGAAGCAAGCATTGAACGGATTGAATTCAAACCGGTTCAACTCCAAAAAGTATCCAAAAGCATCTCATCCTATTCAATTAGCATACAAAAAACGCGAAAATATTCAATCTACAGATACATTTACTATAGAATATATACATCTTGCTCCTTCCTACCACGATACCGATCAAGACAGTGTTGGTTCTTCTTTAAGCAGCAATGAATTTGAGACTGCATTGGTCAGTCCTGAAGAAAGTAGTGATGAAGACTTGAAGGACTACCCTCTTGCAGATAAACTGTCTGGTATGGAATTAGCGTCAGCGGGCACTGGATACCCCTTGATCGACAAAGAAAACGGTGGCATCGTTGTGGCTGAAAGCACAGAGCTTACAGGCTTGAAGGCAATGTCACTTCTTGAACTCACTGATTCCTTTATAGAAGATAGACATGCCGTGAGAGATTTTCAAGATCAGCACGACCGTCTCGACAAGAGTACAGTCCTTCTGGAGTGTATCACCATAGCTGAAACACAGGATTTAAACGGTATAAACAAACAGAGTAACGACGATGGTATCATGGATAGCTTGGACATTTCATTCAACAAAAATACGTCGATTCATGATCAGAATGAAGTGGCAATCGATGGCAATGCATTTAGATGTCAGATTGTCAACCCACTTGAATTAACTGCCGAGCCAGAAGCCTGGAAATCAAAAAGCAGCCTTATATCAGCCAATGACGATGTTCTTGTGGATACCATTAGTGGTAGTTCCGACAATCAATGCACGTTTTTGCCACTGGGTGACTATAATCAAGAACACATGTACAGGGCTTGTAATACTTTAGGAGAGAAAACAATTGAATTGAGAGGAAATCAGGAGAAGGAAGCTAGGGCTGAGGCGAAAACAGCCCAAGGTAAAGCATCCTCTACGCCAACACTTTTATTAGCAACGCCAAAGCCTCAAAATCAAGCTACTCCTAGTGGATCACAAAGTTATACGATAACCTCACTACGTGGCTCAAATTCTGTAGAAAAGAAAAAGAAGAGCGTATTCACTCGTGTGTTTAGAAAAGAGTCTAAAAAGGTATACATTTCTCTTGTTTTTACATTTTGCTAACAAACCCTTTAGGAACCAAAAAAGACCAGTTCAGGGACAAAGACTGAAGAAAAATCAGAAAACAAAAAGAAATGGAAGATATGGAAAAAGCTATAATAAATCAAGCTTTTACTGTTTATCTAATCACACATATGACCGCAGCCTTATTCTAGTTTATGCTGTCCTTTTTGCAAAAGGGACAGGTTTTGAAAGACCGATTTTTTGTGTTTTTCACACAAAAAAGCTTTGTTTCATTCGAATGAATCTAACTGTGCCTGAAGCAGCCGCTACACCAGACACAATACAGTTTAAGCTGGTCTATACAGATAGTGAAGTAAAATAGTAACAATTATCACTTACATTTTATGCTAAACAAAAAGCAACATAAAGGGAGAAACTGTCGTGTTTCGTACTTTCCCCCAAATAAGCTGGATCTATAATAGATTGTCAAAGGCATTTCTAACCATCGTACTTCCACCATTGCCTGAGAAACCGCTTACATCACAAATTGATGACCAAGATTATGTTGAGCGAAAAAGATTACAGGTCGAAAGATTCTTTAAGAAACTTACATCTCGAGCGGAACTTGTGAATCAACAGGACTTTGTTCATTTCCTATCAAGCGATATGGTGTGTATAGAATTATATAATTATATATCAAAGCTGACCTTTAGTAGACACCAACAGAAGTTGGACCACTCACGACTGGCGTACTTTCTTTCCTAAGGTTTAACAAAAAACCAAACGCAGACAAAGGATTTAAATCGTACAAGGCATCCGAGCTTATCGAGGGAGTAAGTAACGATAGAACAAACAACATAAGCTGACTGATCAATAGAATGATCAAGATACGTTTCATAAGCATCAAATATATATTTTACTACAAGAAACCTATTTTGGATCAATAGCAGAGTCCTTAAATCAGCTTATTCAAGTGAGGGAATGTTTAGGCGACGCATTAATCCAGATGGGTGATTTAATAATTGAGACAACACAGAGTAAATACAGACTAGGGCCTGGTGCCAAGCCTGAAGCGAGAGATTTGCAAAGAAACCTTGATAAAAGAATGCAGATATTTGGTTTATTGATGGATGAGCTAGGATTCATATTCACAAGACAAGGAAAAGAAGAAAACATGAAGTTTGGTGATGTGATGATTGAATATAAAAATTCATTGGATCCGTTAAAGGTAAAGTGTAAGCTCTAGTACTTCTTTTTAGTAATAGCGTAGGTCGTTTTTAATACGAGAACCGCAAGTTTGATGGATTATGTTGAACATTTAAAGATCAGAAATAAGAAGAGAGATCGTGCAGATAAATCAAAGCTACGGCTAGGCCTGAATCACCCAGAGGTGAAGCAAGTGATTGCTGAAGAAATAGAGGTAAAGGATAGAATCACAAAGAGCTTATCTAAAATTACGTAAAGGCTTCTCAGTTGTTGGAAGAAAAGAAAAAGAAGTTTGACAAAGTACAAGCAAAGGTTAAACAGGAGATCAAACTATTTGAGAATCAAAAGATCAAAGATTTAAAAAAGGCTATAAAAGATTATGTGAATCTAAGTATACGATATGAAAAAATAAAACTGCAAAATTTAGAGAAAACAGTAAACGAAATGCAGCAGCCCGTGATCAAATCAGCCATTCCATTTATTTATCAACAGCAGCAGCAACAACAGCATAAAGAGGAAGAGCAACAGGACGAACAGGGGATGTCATCATCCTCTTCTGGTAATTCGTCTACATCTAAACAAAAGAAACGAAGACAGAAGCAAAAGCAACATTTACGTCAAAACTACAGTGAATTGAAGAAGCCTCTGCAATCGTCAGCATCTTTGCCAACTAGACATAAGAATGAGCTAGATCATCCTTCAGATTGTTCTGAAACAAGCAGTAATAGCTGTCATAAAAAGGCTATACAAGTGCCATCAAAAGACAGTGAATCTGCCAGTAAAATATCATTATCTGCATCTTATGATGACCGTTACTTAAAATACCCTCTTCATTCTTAATCTATTTTTTCTTTATTCTTTATTATTAAAAATTATCAAAATTTCCATATGTGCTACTTGTCTTTAACTTCTTTTGTGCCGTTTCTTGTTCTTCTTTGCTCATTTCGCTGCTATTTCTTTTCGCCAAGCTCTGCTGCAAGTATTTACCAACTCCACCTTCTGCTTTCTTTGACACGCTCGGTCCAAACCAGCCCATCTTTTCTTCTTTCTCGCGCCTTTTTTGCATTTCCTCATTCTCTGCTTCTGCATTAGCTTCATGAGCCAGTTTGTTTTTCAGTCTTCGCTGATATTCTTCAAATGGATCCACAAACACTTGAATTTCCTTTATCTTGATCTCTCTTTCAGGCCTGTCTTTTTCATCCACAGGTACTGCTTCTAGTTTAGCAAGTACATCTAGTCCTCCTACCACTTTACCAAATACTGTATGCTGTCCATCCAAATGAGGAGCAGCAGCATAGGTAATAAAGCTGGTCATACTGTTTTAGTCACAGCTTTAATATCTTTAAATAACTTACAATTGTGATCCATTGGTATCCTTGCCCTTATTGGCCATACTCAACACGCCACGGGTATTATGAGTGAGTGTAGTCTTGATCTCGTCAGGAAAAGATCTTTTCCAAATACTTTCTCCCCCTTTACCTGTTCCTGTAGGATCGCCTCCTTGGATCTAACATAGAATTAGTCATCGCCATCATACAAGATATACAGCAATTACCATGAAGTTTTTTATGTTTCTATGGAAAATGACATTGTTATAGTATCCAGTTTTTGCAAGTTGCACGAAATTATGACAGGTCCGTGGAACCTAAATTCTGCATAATCAGTTTCCATGGCAATAGAACGCCTTTTTTTTCTACTTTTTACCTTATCACTGTGTAGTTCGACATTGATGTTACCATAATTGGTAATGATGCGTGCATAAGACTTCTTTTTGATCTTTTTGTACATAAACTCTTCTTCGTCAATGAGTGCTCTTGTACTAGCAGTGTATGTACTCAAAGCAGTAGAAGTAAATGACTCGGCAGCTTCACCTGTTGTATAATGTGCAGCATTGTAAGGTAAGGTAGCTTTCTTTTGATGGAATGAAGTTGGTGCCGTCTTCTTTTCAACCGCTGTTTCACTCGTTTCGGTATTATTCTTTTTTTGTAACTCTTCAAATACTTTTTTTGTATTTCCCATCCCAGCAACGTTTATATTGTTGATAGGCTTTCGTTTCTCAAGTTCTTCAGCTAAAATAAATGTTAATAAACTAAAGACGAATTTATAAATCAATAGTACCTGCATTGACCACACGCTTGTTCTTGTTGAGATAATCAAATTTTGACATGTCCTTGTTTTCTAGGTTGTGAGGATCCTTCATTTATAGGTTAGTGTGTAGATAGAATAAAAAGTATTTGCATTACCTGAATCATGATGATATCCTTTCTCGTAAATGGTTCATCAGTTAATAAATCCTTCCAATGCTTTGCTTTGACGTTGAGTTTTTCAATGGTATCATATGCAAAAACATTGCCACTTGTCTTGATAGCTGCGATCGCCGTGTGGTCTGAAAATACTTTATATGTAACAGGACAATAATATTCATCCTTGTCATTCTTGAAAAAGTTGAGCTTGATCAGATTCTTTGCTTCTAACTTTTCTCCAGTTACTGGGTTTGTGCCGTACTTTTTGATATAAGGAATAATATTAACTAGATCAAATACGATTCCTTCAGGTGTACACACAGGATGTTCAAATGGCTGAAGGGAAAGTGAACAGCAATAAAAAGGCAAGCGCTTGAATCCTCCAGAGGATTTGTGTCCAGTAATACCCGTAGAAGCTGAATGTTGACCAACCTCTCCACTCCATTCTGAGTGTGTGATGTATAATTTATCTGTCCATTTACCCATCTTGTTTAAGAAAAGAAAAAAGAAAAAAAAAATGCAGTTGTGCCGGACTTTAAAGCTATTATCACTGCTCTGATAGAAAAATGATAATTTCAGACAACAAGAGACAACAAAATAATGATAAAAGAGAACCTATCAAAAGTGAAAGAATGAGATATAAAAAGAAAAGACTAGTAAATCAGTTATTAAGTTGATATTAAATATTTACATTATAAAGAAGAGGATTTATACTAGAAAAAGAGAAACAAAAAAAGTGAGTAAACTTATAAAGAAATAACCAATATCTTGCCTGAAGTGTATCCTAGATTGGGCTGGTTATCACCAGCCCGAAAACATAAAGAAAGGAAGAAGAAAAAGAAGCAAGCAAGAGAGGGTGGATAGACCAAATTTTGGCAAGAACCAAACTACCCCCAGCTAGCACCGAGTTAGTTTCGATGGGCAATCTGTAATACTACATATCTTACAAGAGTAAAGAATATAACATACCTTAGGGCTAGCTGAGGAATAGTCTGATCTTACTTTTTGGTCCAAAGAAGAAAAGAAAAGAAAAAGACGCCAAGATCAGACTATTTAAACAAAGTCTCTAACAACGTTTCATTTTATTATGAAGCGTTGACCGCATTTATCTTCTCTCAAAAAGACAAAATTCATTACCTTTTTAATAATAAAGAAAGGATTGATAATCAACTGAAGTGTAATAAAGTGTAACTACACTATCTCCCCCAATTTGTTTGAGGTCGTAAAACAAGTGTCAAAATCTGAGTAGAAATTTCCAAGTCAACGAACTATTTGGAAAAAAAGGGTCCTTTTTTGTTTTTGCTCATGTTGGAACCTAACGCACCATTACAAAGAAGTGCTTCACCCATCAGACGTAACCCTCGACCTTTAAGTTTAATTCCTGATCTTGATGTACCACCTTTAATACCACGCTGGTAAAGATATATATTCGATATAAAAAACAGTTGTAAATAAGACAATGTTAACAGGTTTCACGCTATTGATAACCCTCTTATCGACCCAATATCTATCAGAAAGGCAAAGAGCTCTTCCAACTTGAATAAGTCAACTATACCCAAAAGCCCGTCAACGCCCAAGGTTTCTACGAAATGGGTACCTTTTTCGCAACGTGACTCTGCTGCTTTGGAAAAAGCATATCAGGTAAATGCAATCTTTACAACATGACAAAGAATTAATCGTTTGAATAAAAAAAAAAGAATAATGATGTTAGAGCTAAAGTTCCTGTCAATGAAGATCACCTATTTGAAGTGGATGTCTCTCAACGCACTATCAGTCCAGTCTACTGGGAAGGCCCAACCTACGAAGTAAGAAGAGCAACATGGTTTATGCAAGCAGACGGTTGGGTTCCCTGTGAAGAAAATCTGGCAGAACAAATTGAACTAGGCTATTAGTAGGATAGTCTTTTTTTTTTGGAATATTACCTCACTAATCATTTTATATGTATATGCTAGCAAACACAAACCATACAACACAAAGACTGCTTCAGGAACAGAGGATGAATCAACAGAAGAAAAAAAATTAGATGAAATTGTGGACAAAAAATGGAATTTATTAGGCCCTTATCTTGGACAACATATTGTCTACACAGGGAAAAATCAAGCCTGGCTATTCTCGTAAGCGACTTGTACATAAAAAGATCATGTTAATACAAAAATGAACTTATACATCAAATAGGAACAGTACGAGTAGTAAATTTGCCAAGAGTATCATCACACGGCTTACCAACAAGCAAAATTTGGGTGGTACGCGTTTGATTCGAGGATATCCTGAAGTAGAAGAAATAGCGAAAAAATCGAAAAGTACGGCTAAACAGGTGACTGAGGATAATAAAGAGTCGGATAATGAAGAAGAGCAGCAGGAATTACAGGAAGCCGAAGACTATGCAAATGAAGATAGCGAAGGAGAAGTACGAAATATTGACCATTTGATGTTTGTCATTCATGGAGTAGGACAAAAGATGTCAGAAAGGACAGGGCAAACGTTTGTACATGATGTCAATATGATGAGAAAGACCTTAAAGTTGGCTTATCCTGCTGTGATAGCAACTACAGATACACCTCAGCGACCTAATGGCATTCAGGTACTACCAATCATGTGGAGGCAAGACGTCAAGTTTGGAATGGCTGCAGACGACGAAGAGGGATGTGAAGCTGATTTGGGCACTGTGGGTGTGGAAGATGGCTGCCCTACACTAGATGAACTAACGCTCGAGGGAGTACCAAATATACGAACGGTAGTCTCTGACGTGCTTATGGATGTGCCACTGTATATGACGCCTAGATATAGAGAACAAATGACACAGATCATTACTAGAGAAATTAATAGAGTATATCGTTTATTCATTCAACGTAACCCTGAATTTCAAGATAAAGGAAAGGTCTCTATTTTCGGTCATTCCTTGGGTGTAAGTATCTTTTAATAAAGGATCATCTGTTTGCTAATATATACACATACTAGTCTCTACTAGCATTTGATATGCTGAGTTTACAGCCACCTACAGTACCCACCGAAAATGTAGAGGAACCTCGACCTTCGACGAGCGAGAAAAGCAAATTGCCGCCACTTTTGTTCCCAGTTGACAATTTTTTTGCAGCTGGTTCACCTTTAGGTGTCATTCTTTTATTAAGGGGATTCAAAATTGCGTCAAGAAAATCACTGGATCCAGCAAGCATACATCAGGCCTTGTCTGACATAAAAGCGCCTTCAGCTTCGTCCATTAACTTTTGTTATCCAGCTGTAGAAAATCTATACAACATATTCCACAAGGTATAATAGCATACTATTGCTCTTGAAAAAAGTATTCATTGTTATGTTAGTCTGATCCTGTAGCTTATCGCTTGGAACCACTTATTGCTCGTCACTATACAGCCAAACTAAAACCAGAGCCTATACCGTACATGAAAGGAGGACTGAAAAGCGTGATTGAAGCTAGTTTTAATGTGGGTAGTGGAATAGCTAACCGTGCAGGAGCAATGTATGAGTCAATCAAGATCGGTCTAACTACCAACTTATTTATGCGTGGCCTGGGATTAACGAGGCAACAAATATATGAAGATACACATCCTAAACCAGACATTCAGAAAGAGGAAGAGAGTACAGACGACGTTTATAAACTCAATGTAAATAGAACACGGTCCAATAGTGACCCAGCCCATGCATTTAGGACATCATCCAGCAATTTCCAAAAATCAAGCACTATGAAAGGAAGCCCACGTAAATCACCACCAGTACCTTTACCAACAGTGAATTATTCAGCTGGAGCAAAGAAATTGAAAATGCTAAACGTAACTGGTAGAGTAGATTATTGTTTACAAGAAGGTTTATTAGAGAATCCATATTTAAGCGCATTCAGTGCACATATGCAGTATTGGCAGGACTTGGATGTTGCGGCTTTCCTTATAAAGCAAATCTACAAATAAAGATCTCTCTCTTTCTGTGTGTGTACTTTAATCTTGTTCTTCATTGTGTGAGGTGCTTAGAGCATCGTAAAATGTATCTTCATCATTATTACTTTCCTCAGGTGATAAAAATAGTGTGGTATCGATTGTCTCTAAGGGCTTCATTTTGTTTGTGGTAATGATCGTATCAGGATCAATGACTGTGATAGCAGTAGTTGTTTGACCGTTTTGTGTAATGGCCTTGGCTGTATCTTCCATAGATCGTCCATGATATTTCTCAAATAGAACAGCGGGAGGTGTGCATGTCCCTAAAGCACGGCGCATCTGTTTTGTGAGCATGTTCAAGCCGATTTGATAAGAAGCGTTCATCCAGCCAAATCCTTCTCGTGGCACATACTTGAAATCCACGCCAACGTTACCGTATTCTACTTGAACCTTGTGTGTTAAGCTTACAACATCGTACTTTTCGGGTACAACTCCATTAAAGTCAACAAAAGATTTTGTAATTCTAAATAACGATGAGTGTAAGGTGATTAAAAAAAATCTATATTCCTTACATGTATAGCCAGCGATAAGCCAATCTAAGAGCAATAGGCTGCATGTCATAATTTTCAAAAGCACGCCATGCAAGGATTTGATGTGGGGCCCAACCAAAGGGGAAATCCCACTGTCGATTTGGTCTATCTAAGCTGATTTCGCCTCTAGATTCTGCCGTACCTGACACAAGTCCGCCTGTAACCTCAAACTTAGGTAATGCCATACGCACCATCTTTTCCGCTTGTTCTTGACTTGCGCATTTTGCCCACATGGCCCAAAAAGTGGTAACACTTTCATAGTTACTCTGCTCTTCTGCGACTGTATCATAATCGAAATACATGCCAGCCTCTTCGTTCCATAGATACTTGTTGATTCGCGTCTTTCTTTGTTCAGCCCGCTGTCTCCATACCTGAGGGTCTTGTGAAGAACCCTGATAGTCAACAAGATAACCATCGAGATCTTGTTCAATCATATCGGCTATATCAGTTTCGTACTTGTAAAGCAGAGCATTTAAATCAATTGTAGCAAGATTTGCACATCTACCCTCATAGCGGTAAGTTGTATCATGGCCGCTTTCACGGACAGCACGGTCATGTAAAAAGTATTCATCTAGTTCAGGTTCCTGTATGACGCCCTCGTTATACTGTCTCATGTATTCGACTATGCTTAATCCAGTTTTTTTGGCATAAGGCAAAATGACATGGTCGAAATGAGATGCCTCGGTTTCAGGAGGTATGCCTTTACCATCTGGTCTAAAACGAGATAACTGAGTTTTGGGGTCCAAGCGTGGCTCAGCCATCCACACTGTATCATATTCCTTGATGGCTGCTTGAAGCACAGAGCGCAACCATTTCTTGTTTTCCTCAGTCTTTGGCAACTTCATGTAGACTTGCTTTGCCATATCTGTCAAAAAGGGAGGCTGGGAACGAGATAGATAGTATGATCTGTTAGCGTTGAGAATTTTTCCATAATGCTTAATTTCGTAAGTAAAGTTATCAACCATGCCTTGTGCCAGATCAATACGCTCGTCAACCAAGAGACCGAGTGCCTCAAAGTATGAATCCCATCCATACATTTCATTGAAACGGCCACCGGGTACCACAAACGGGACTCCTCGGAAAACAGTGTTTCCTTCTTCGTCTGTTGATGTTTTAAGTGCTAGTGCAAGAATGCCAGGTCTATCGTTGATGCTTTGAACATATTCTGGAGTAATGTCTTTTGGTAATCTTTCAACTTCAAGGCCTAGATGAGGCTTGGTCTGTGCCACATGCTGATAATAATCAAATACTTGGTCCTCGTCATAGGGAACATAAATTCGAGGGTTGTGATTAGCCGATCTGTTCTTTGGGTCCATACATATTTTTTCTAGACCCTCAGCATCCATATGACGCGTAAGGCCATCCCAAAAGTTGTAACGAATCATACGTGATAGTCTGTCTACTGGATTTTCGCTTAGTCTTGCTTCATCCAATACAATATATTTACGACCACAATCCTCTGCCAGAGCTAATTCTTGCAATAGATTGGATAGCATATAGGTGCCTCTAATCTCAATTTTACGATATCCACCAGAATCTGCGCTACCTACAGCAAGCGACTTTGGGCCTAAATCATTGACAGTAATTTGAAAATCGCCATCTGTATCTTCCTGCTCAACCAAGATACGCTGTGTCTCTTTAACATCCAATAAAAATTTTCGAGCTTTATTTTTAGCATCTGACACACGAGGTTAATATCTGATGATTTTACATCCTTTTTTTTTCTTTATTACCATGCGAAGCTCTTCTCTTTCTTTGTGCACTAGTTTCACTAAATTTTGACACTGACTGATGTCCCTATTTTTTATACATGTTGTGACACTTTGTTAAAACAAGATAAAAATTTTTTTGTTACCGAAAATGTACGGAGCCTGTTGATAGCATTGCCAGCGTTATTTCCTGTGGTATAATACGTCTGTGCAGGTGCATGAATATCTATCAAATCCAAGTTTACACTATCCAGCTGTTGCATGGTATAATAGAAAGATAATGTTATGAAGAAGAAAGGGAAAGGAAAAGGAGAGAAAAGAAGAAGAGTAGATGAAATGGAGAATGGAAATAAAGAATGGGATATTTATTTATTTTCGCTTAATGTGTAACCTGTATACTGATTGGTTCATGAAGATGTCGATTATCCATATAAAGAACAATAAAAAAAAGAACACTTTAAGGAGAACTGTCAAAACTACACAAAGGAAGAAAAGAAAAAAAACTTAGGAGATCAGTGATTTACTGCAACAGTAGTCATACCAACAGCCATTACCGTCATCCTAGCTGTAATAGTAACCGTGTAATGGTAACAAGAGTACCGGTAGTAAAGATCACTACAGTTTCATATCTCGTATATATATAAAAAAAATTTATTTATATCATTTGACGTGCATAAATTCTTTCATAAAAGGCAATAACATGTGCCACAAGTTTCGGCTTTCCCCTTTTTTTCATCTTGCAGAATGACAAGTTGGGTAAAAATAGCCATACAGTTTGTCCCCAATAAATTGGACTGTTTTCTATAAAGCATATCCTATCTTGTTTGTGGGGGCCGTATTTCCAATCTCAATTTGTGTGGCCTTTATAATCATGATACCCTCATGTTTTGAAATAACACGTCCTTTTTTGCTTTTCTTTGTGTTTCCTGGTATCTATGAATCATGTGTTGAAGCCAGCCATTCAGCGGATTTTGTACTGAAGAAAATTTGAATTGGGAGCAATCTAAAGATGGAACAAGGAATCCAAAGAACAATAGCGTACGCGACTTTCCCTTGCTAGTGATCGTGATGTCACAGGTGACAAAGACACGTCTAAAAAACCATGGTAAACAGCGGTTCTTTTGGTGTAGAGCAAAATATTTTTGATTATTCATTAGTAACCGTCCTACAGGCCGTACTATTCAAGCTATTGACAAGCTCAAAGGGTAAATTCGAATGACTAATAATTAATAAGAACTCGGTGCATTGATTGATGACGACAGAATGCAGTTATTCACTCAAGCGATACCACTTTCTACGTTGATACATAAAGTAGCTCATCAACAACTAAAACATACAAGCGTTGTTAAAACCTTTATTGAATGCTCCATGTGGCTCATATACCAATTGGTGATAACGAATGGGATGGTTGTTGTGGTCATACTTTGCAATAAACTATACATAAAACAATAGTTGTCAATTATTCCTCAACAGCAGCCACCGCGCTAGAATTTACAGTTTATTTAGAATAGGGGCAAACTAGGAGCACTATGTTCAATTTTAAAGCATTTGTGAAAGGTATTCAGAAAGAATACAACACCCCCAGACAAATAAGACATATGTTTATTCAAATATGTATTTGTTTATGTATTTAAACGAGCACGACAGTAGTCACCTATACAAAGAGTTTATGATCAAAATTATGTGTTAACAAGGTTTGATTTTACCGAGTGCAACCATGACTAATGTTTGCCAAATACCGAGTCCGATACGGGGAACAACGCCTCTGTAAAATCCACTCAATCCATTCTTTTCATAAATGTACTTTGAAATATTGACAAGGTTTGGTTTTTCGGGGCGTCCTTCGCCTTTCAATTGACTTTGCATCTCTACTCGAATAACCTCTAGAGGTTGATTCCAACAAGACAATGCACCTGCTACTACAGATGCCAGTGCTTTGTCAGTTCCTTCTGCTACACCCTCTTCGCCATGTCTTAATTTAACGATGGCTTCTTCAGCGAAACGCGCAATACCAAATCTGGATGCCCAGTTGGTACATTGTCTAAGGGCTACCGCATTCACGCCCTTATTCATTCCTCTGATACCTTCCTTCTTGAATATTTTACCAGCAATTGCAAAAGTAGACTCTGTGCCAGCTGCAAGCCATGGTCATGTGAGAAAAAAAAGAAATGCTTTTGCTTTCATTTGAAACCTACCAGATTTTTGTCTTGTCACTTCGACTGTCTTCATAAAGGTACAAAAGCCCATGGTGCTGTATGCTTGAGCAATACCTCCGCCCATGCCACCGATGATACCAGCCTATCGAAGGCAATTGTGAAACCACGTCCCTTTATATTCCACACACATACACATTGCGCCTGGATTAAAAATGAAGCTTACCAGAAATGGAGAAGCACCAGCTACAAGAGATCGATATTCCAATTCAGATGCAGTAAACAAGAGAACAGCACCTTTTGTACTGGCCTCGATCCAAGCCCAAGGTATGAGCCCTTGGTAAAAGCCAAGGATACCACCACGACTATAGATAGCTTGCAAGCCTTTTAGCATGGGCTGTCCACGATTGGCAGCCATTTGTGTCTTCATTACTTCAAAAGGTTGTCCCAAAGTAGAAGTTTCAAACATGTTCAGAGCTTTATTGAACAGGTTATTTTTAGGGAAAGTGTTTAATATAAACTAGTTACCTGCACCCAGCAAAAGGTTCTTGTAAGAGAGAGGCTTCTTCTCAGGAATTTTGGTGACTGAAACCACAGGCGTAGGCTGAAGGGCGATGGCAGACATTTTTTGTATAAAAAACGAAAGAAATACGTGTATTTGTTTTCGTGTGGGAGCCGATCGTATGATAAAGCCTAATGAATAGAGTGATACAAAGAGGGGGCCCGCAGATAAATAAGAAATATCACATGGAAACGACAATGAATTCAATCACAGTGTCTGCTTCGGTTTCATTTGAGTTTCCAAAGAAATTAAAGACATATTCTTTTGAAAAAAAGACTCCACCGATTTATAACCGTATTCTATATATCTGAACGGTGCTTCTTCTTGGTGGATTCTAGAACAAGATGTGTACTTGTTTGTATAACTTGTAAGGCATTCACATCATTAATATCAAGGAATCAGACATAGTAAAGGCTGTTTGTCAATATCGCCCATTATGGTACAATGCAGTATTATATATCAGTTCAGTATGCGTTTTTTACTAGGCTCATTTGCTTGAAGCATTCCCCATGCCTCACTGGCTATTTTTAACCATGATCTGTTTTCTCACTGGATTGTCTTTAACACAATTTTACTTCATATCAGCTTCTGAAGAAAAAGAGAATAGAGGGACATTTTGAAAGTATAAATCATGTGGGTAATAATAAATATAAACGCATAGCATAACAAAAGCAGCCTTTCAGCAGTTCCAACATGATATATAATCTTTAACTTGGTTAAAGTAAAGCTCACCAATTAGAAGAAATATCCATTCAAGTCTTGATAGACGTTTTTTATATAGTAAATATTTGCATGTAAAAAGTATACACATAGTTGATTCTCATTTTATTATTATAATTATAATTACTTTTTGCTGCCATGATGTCTTTTCTATTATTGGTATTATTGATATTTACATAACCACATTTTTCTTTGTCCTTGTTAATACACTTGTTCAATCACTCCTCCTCCCAGACACCAATCCTTATCCCAGATAACGACCTGCTGTCCTGCAGCGATAGCACGAATAGGTTCCTTAAACTGCACATGATACTGACCGTCTCGAAAGAACAAAGTGGCCTTTTGGGGAAGCTGTCTATATCTTATCTGTGCATCGATTTCTATTTGACCTTTATCTTGAAAAGGAATTGGTGGTTGATGATGAATCCATACCCACTGGCGAGCACTACAACCCTTGTGAAACAGAGCTGGGTGGTCGGTGCCTGGCACAACCACCAATTTGTTTTCACTCATTATTTTCTTTGCCACAAACCACTTATGAGAACCATGACAGATACGAGATGCCTGTCCTATCGTATAAGCATATAACCCTTGATGTTCACCGATCACTCGATCGTTCAGATCAACTACGGGTCCAGGGGGCTGTTCGATGTACTGTTCCAGGAATTGCGCAAACCGCTTACGTTGACCGACGAAACAAATACCCATGCTTTCCTTCTTTTTGGCAATAAAGTCAAGTCCGAGCGAGGAAGCCAGCTGTTTGACGTGTTGTTTTGACTTGATGTCACCTAGTGGAAACAATGTACGACGTAGAGCTTCTTCCTGCACTGTTGACAGGTAATACGACTGATCCTTGTTACGCTCTAATCCTCGCAGCAATTTACCATCTCGGGTAGATCGACAGTAGTGACCTGTTGCAAACCATACATCCTTTGGTATCTTGTCTAATAAAGCCCCAAACTTGATGAAACTGTTACAGGCAATGTCAGGATTGGGTGTCAGTCCGTGCGCATAGTCATCTAATGTTTTCTCAAAGACGTCATTCCAATATTCTTTTACAAAATCGACATGCTGACAGTCTATTTTTAATATCTCGCATACTCTTTGCACGTCTTCCCAGTCTTCTCTACTTGTACAGACCCCTCTTTCGTCTGAAGTATCCCAATTACGCATATAGATCCCTTGAACATCGTAGCCCTGCTGTTTAAGTAATGCTGCAGCTACACTTGAGTCTACACCACCAGACATGGCCAAGGCCACTCGGTTATTGTTCAAAGTTGAATAACTTTTTTGTAATAAACGAGTCAACATGAATAAACAAAGAAGCAAAAAAAAAAAAAGGTAGAGGAATCCCAAATAAAGCAATAACCGAGGCTAATAATAATTCAAACATTAAAAAGGAGCTTCTGGAAAGACAGTTTGAGAAGAGGGGAAAAGAAAGTTTTAATATGTCCATCTTTATCCTCTCATTTGTGTATGTGTAAGAGAAACATTTTTTATTTATATGCAACATCACCAGACAAGTAAAATGTCTATGAGGCTATAAAAACCCTCATGATTTTTTTTTATTTTTTCATATTTTCTCTCTCTTTCTTTCTTTATATCTAATGCTGCCTTTCACTCCCGAGAGATCACTCCCTCCTAGTCCATCTCTATCACCAGCGATCGTAACACCTGCAAATGCAACAACCCATCACTTACACTCTAATGATAATAATCCAATGGCAGTTGATATTATCGAATTAACAAAATTATTAAATCAGGTCAAGAAGAACCGTCGTGAATCTTTTCCTTTTTTACCTTCTCCGCCTTCAAGTAGATCATCATCCACTTCTTTACGGCAAGAGAATGATGACAATAGTAAACAATTACCCTCACAGTTTATATTCAAGAAACCATACTATAATCAATATTACCATCAAACCCATTTTCATCACTCAATATGTAACACTAAAGATCTGGCATGGATAGATGTCATTAAAATGTTTATTGCTGAAGAGGAACAATACAAGGACAACCTGTTTGCGAATCAATTTAAACAAAATATTCAAGGCAGATATGGCAAATGGGGTAAGTCTTATTTTGACGTGCTTTTTTCTGTGTGTGTGCATATATAACTTGAGGCATTTTTGCGTTTAAGGAGTTTCTATTGTTGCATTTGAACTATGAGCTATTTATACTAAATATCTCTCATTCATAGATCGATTTATCGGGAAAGGAGCTGGTGGCACTGTAAGACTGATCCAAAGAAATAAGACATTTTATGCAGTAAAGCAATTTCGTAAGAAATATGCACATGAAACTGAGAAAGAGTACATCAAGAAGTTAACAGCAGAGTTTTGTATTGGGTCGACCTTACATCATCCAAATATCATCCAGACCTTGGATATGATTCAGCAAAACGATCATTTCTATGAGATAATGGAGTATGCCCCTAATGATTTGTTCAATATCGTTATGAGCGGAATGATGTCTACTTTGGAAATCGCCTGTTGCTGGAAACAGTTGCTGAATGGTCTTTTCTATTTACACTCGATGGGAATAGCTCATAGGGATATTAAGCTCGATAACCTTGTATTAGATCATATGGGAATACTCAAAATCATTGACTTTGGATGCTCTACTGTATTTAAATATCCTTTTGAGAAAACGATGACTTTGACTAAAGGTAAAGACGAATATTTGGCTATTGTCTCTCTAATTTTTATGTATATATCTAGGTGTATTTGGCTCCGACCCTTACATTGCTCCTGAACAATATACACACACCGCTTACGATCCCAGACTGTCTGATATTTGGTCATGCGGAATCATTTTTGTTTGCATGACAATACGTCGCTTTCCTTGGCGCCTGCCTCGTCTATCAGATCCTGCATTCAAATCATTCGCAACCAACCATAACCAACAGAAATTTAGACTTCTCAACTTGTTACCAAAAGAATCTCGTTCTGTTATGACAAGTATATTGGAAGTAGATCCATCCCGTCGATACTCATTAGACACTATTCTGAATGACAAATGGGTGAAGCAAATCGATATCTGTACTACTGACCAGCCTGGTGCTTGCCATGTTCATCATGTTTCCGTTGTCAATCATGTTTATCAGCGAGGTAACCTTGTCGCGATTACTCCTGAACCTCCTGGATTACTCGCAGAGAAGCAAAAACGCTCTTCAAAAAAATAGTTTCCTTGTATTATATTTTCTCTTTTTAAAATAAAATAATAAGTATCATTTATATTTTTGTATATAAAAGAGAAAAGGCTCATTTTGGTTATTTGGTTACTTTTTCAACGCATCGTCGTCTTGAACATCCTTCCCCCCTAAAGTAACCAAAAATCCATCGACTTGCCCCCCTTTTTTCTCTCTTCTTTTCTCTTTTTATATATACTTGGCATTATGGCAACTATCGAAACAGCCTATTATGTACCAACATTCTTGGGTTTATCAACCACATTTGGAATATCCTGCGCTATTTCAGCATCATGCATCATAGCATTTGAAGTCTATAAGAGATTTGAATCTATGCAATGTCTATTCGCTCCTAAATCCCATTTATTCAAGTAAATACATAATATAATTTAATACCATATTAGACTAATAAAGGATGCAATAGGAACTCTATTCCAGCGCTTCCCAACTACTTGTTTTCTTGGGCAACTTGTACTTTCTCAATATCAGAACAAGACCTACTTCAAAGGGTTGGATTGGATGCAATCATGCACATACGGTTTCTACGTATGGCAGTTCATTTTCTGGTATTCCAATCGCTCATTGTCTGTCCTATCCTTTTGGGGCTTCATTGGACTGGATCAGCATCTCAGCAGCAAGCTTATTCTGACCATTTCAGATCCAATTCAACATTATATTATCTATCTATTGCCAACATCAAGAGTCATGATCCTGTCGTCTGGACACACGTATTCTTTGCGTACTTTATTTCCTTGACTTGGCTATGGCTCTTGTTTGCAAATCATGTACACCACATTCACTTGTTACACCAACTGCCTCGTCAATTGCTTCACAAGAGGACCGTTCTGGTCACACGAATACCTCCTCATCTACGAACAAAAGAGGCACTCGAAGATTACTTTATGAAGCAAGGACAGGTTGAGTCTGTTGAGTTGATTCCACACAAGACAATACGATCATTAGATACTTTGTTAAAAAAGAGGCAAAAGCTGATAGATGAGCTTGAGCTAACGTTAATACAAATGGCTCGCAAGCGCATCCATTCGGACAGGTCAGATGACTGGGATCAATGGATCCTCCAGTTACAGGAATATCCAGAATATACAACGATTACAGATACCTTGTCCGAAGTGGAAGCTATGGATAAGGATATTATTGAACAAAGGGCACACATTTCTAATGATGTTACTGCTTCAGCATTTGTTACTTTCAAGTAATTTTTTTTTTGTTTATGCAAAAAGCTAATCCTTATTTGCATACTTTTAAATAGACGTAATCAATCTGCTCAAGTCACTTCACAGATAGTCACAAGCTCAAAACCGGGAATACTTCATGTCAGAATGGCACCAGAGCCAAGAGATATCCTATGGAAACACTTGTTAAGAAAAGGAAGAAAGAGCCGACTTTTGGGTGGTGGCAAAAAATGGCTAGTGTCTGTTGCAGTCTGGTAGGGTTTTTAAGCCTTGTGTGTTTTAATTACTTACTTTTCCCCTTATAGGTCACTTACCATCTTTTGGCTATTCCCCATTACATTCATACTTAGTCTTACTTCCATCAGTTCTTTAACACAGCATTTCCCATTCCTCGAGCAATTCATTGTTTCCTCATTTGTAGTAAGAGCATTTATTCAGAATATCTTGCCTACAATGCTAGTTACTCTTTGTATGAGTATATTACCGTCTATCTTGCTAGGTTAAGTAATTATATGGCATCTTATATCTAATAAGCACTTTTTTTAACATTTGTTATACATCATAGAACTATCAAAACAACAGGACTTTATATCATATTCCGAGCTTGAAGACACTGTTCTTGGCCGACATTATCACTTTGCTATTTTCAATGTCTTGATTGTCTTTTTACTTGGCACAACCTTTCTAAGCACCATACTTGATGTTGTATATGAACCCACTATGCTTATTCAACTCCTAGCAAACGCACTTCCTCAAGGCGCAAACTTTTTCTTAAACTACATCTTGTTTAATTCATCAACACATGCAATGGAGCTTGTTCTTTTAGGTTCACAGCTTTTTGGACACCTCTTTTTTGTTTTACCTTTTATATCAAAAACACCACGCCTTAAACTACGCTATACCACGCCATGGTCATTTCCATATTATTATTATTATCCTGCTCATATCCTTGTCCTTGTGATCACACTGACGTATTCTGTTATTCAACCACTTATCCTGACTTTTGCCGTACTTTACTTTGCGTTTGCATTAGTCGTCTACCGCCACCAGTATTTATACTGCTATCTTCGCAAATATGAATCAGACGGATCACGACACTACCGAAGGATGGCAAGGTATACCTCAGACGGCCTCTTGATCTTTCAAATGACCGTCGTGGGCATTCTATATCTCAAGGGCGTCCTGACCGCTGCTACGGCCGTACTGCCTTTGATTATCTTTACCGCTTGGGCCAAAATAAGGCTGCATGCTCTGTTTCATGACAGAACCAAGCACATATCTTCGATCTACGACCCAACTGCATCTTTTAGTCACTCTTCTTCTTGGATAGATGATATATGGAAGCTGTCGTTGATCAAGTCTTGGTATTTTTCTGGCCGATATGAAGGTCAAGAGCAAGGTAATGACGCCACATCCGAGATAACAACAGTCGCGATACAACAGCCTTGTCATAAACCTCAGCAAATGTTGGATGTGATTCATGTCAAAGTGAGTTATACACGCACAGAATATGTCATGACAAATAACCTCAGTATGTATCCGGATGATTCCTGTTCAGCGTTTGAAACGTATCAACATCCTGTATTTTATCAGCCTTTGGACAAACATCTAATCTTACCTCGTCGTTTAAATTCATCCTTTTGGAAGTTAAACGAGTGTACATTAATACCATTGGACAGATTTCATAATAAAATATTTAATGTTTAATTTGTTACTTTTTATAAAAACGCGTCTTGGTATAAAGAAGGGAGACGAAGATCCTGTTGTGGTTTAAATAGCGGTTACTACTTTTGGAAACACTAAATGACTTTGTGCTTTTGTGCACACATGCTAGTTTTCCAATTTTAAAAGCCCAATTTTAAGTTTCCTTTTTTTTTTTTTTCCTTTTCTTTTTTTTCTTTTATAAAGTTATATAAAATGGACAAGTTAAAGGAGGTAAGTAATAATTAAAGAGAGGGAGATAGATAGATAGATAGAAAAAAAGAGGTTTCTATGGTGATGTATACTCATACAATTTAGAAACTCGCTGATCTTCGTTCTCAAGCTGAATCTGCTAATGCTCTTTGTGAAGAATATGAAGCCAAGATTAAGCAACTTGAACAAGAACATACCTCAAAGGACCATGAACTTCTTTCTCTTCAAATCCGTATAAAGAATTTGGAAGAGCAACTGGATAAGACTGAAAACAGTTTACAAACTACATCCACAGAGTAAGTATATGAATACGAGATAAAGTCGCTTATTAAAACCGTATCCAGTTACAATAAAGCTGACTTGAGGGCTGAAGAGGCTGAACGTAAGGTTCAAAAACTCGAACAAGAATTGTTAGATAAAGAGCAAGGCTATGAAGAATTAACAGAAAAGTATAATAATGCCAAGAACGAGTTGGACGAATTGGCTCGCCAAATGGATGACTTGTAAAAGAAATAATAAAGTATTTCATGTTACTATCATGAAGTTGTTATATGGAAATCGACGTAGGGTGAGCGTTATCACAAAAGGTCAAGGTGGACGCGCGTATACAAATAGATATGTTTAGCTGGTAAAGGTCAACTGATGATGTTTATGGACTGAGCATTTAGTAAACCAAAATGAGACGCACTGCGTCATCATCATATATGACCTGTATTAGGATCAAAAAAAAGTTGATTTTCGTGCACTGCTGTGCGATTTGTTGCTACAGCCCAAAACGATGTGTGAAACCATCAAAATTAAATCACCGCATTTGGTAATTTTCTACGTCAGCTGAGATTGTTTCTTTTTTAACTTTTTTTTTGGCCTTTTTTTCTCTTTTTCCAAATAAATAAAAATAAAAATGAGCGTTGCAGGCTCAACATCATCCCATGGAACACACTCTCGCTCACCTTCTCGTTCACGCTCACCGCCACCTTATAACGAAGGAAGATATTCTTCGAGGTATCGTTATGATTATAATTACAGATCAAATCGAAGCATGTCAGCAGCTTTGGACGATTATAGAGATTTGAGAGATAGAGAACGTGATCGTGAAAGAATGTTGAGAGATGATCGATACTTACCACCTCGAAGGGACAGGTATTTTCTCTAGTCGCTTTCTTTAATTCACCTCTTTACTCACATGAATACTGCAGGGATTACAGATATGCACCTTATTACCGTGAAGACATGCACTATCCACCTCCTCCACATTCTTATCCAAAACCATCCCCAGGCTCACTTAGAAGAGATGGTATGTTAATGAATCTTTATGCAGCTTATCTAAACAACATTTTGTAGAACCTAAAGACAAGCTACCCTCTGGCAGCAACAGCGCTTTAAAAGATACTAAAGACGACAAACCAATACCTTCCACGTCTTCAGAACCTTACAACAGATACATGGATTGGCGTGAACGAAGATACAGAGATGACGAACGACGTCGTGGCTATGATAGGAGGTAATATCGAGAAATACATATATTTCCTAATGCGATAACTTATAAATTTCACAGATATATGCGGTATGAATCTTCCGGTTATGGAATGCCTCCATTTGGTAGCGACTCATACAGAGGTGATAGAGACTTGCTGCCTTCACCTGGTATTCCTTACTATGAGCGTGATAGGTTAGATGATAGGGATTATTACAGAAGACCCCCGCCTTCAGATTATGATCGCTATCGTCCAAGTAGTAGTAATATGAATGGCAGAGGTGGTACTGGAAGGCCCAGCTGGAGGCCTCAGCCTGACGACAGAAGGCCTTTAGATAGGGAACGCGAAAGAGAAAAACCTTATGGTGCTTTTAATAACCGAATGAACGACCCCAACAGACCACAACCAGCTATGCCGCATCCACAAGCACCATCTAGTGTAGAGTTACAATCACAACCACAACCATCGCAGCAGCTAGAACAACAAGCGCAGCCTGCGCCGCAAACCCAACATGCAGAACAACAGCTGCAACCACCGCCACCATTACAACAACAAGAGACAGTAGAAATGGAAGAGTCCAAATTACAGACACCAGTAATACAGGAATATGTCAAGACACAAGGTAAGTTTTGATCAGTGGCAATAAAGGAGAAATAACCAACTTTTTTTTTTTTTCTCTATTAATGAAGCACCTAAAGAAGATTTAACAATATCTGAAAAAGCCGAAACTGTAGTAGACGTCAAACCAGAACCACCTTTAGAACATGCACCAATACCGGAAAAGGAACCATCTGCTACAGAAGAACATCCCCAACCTGCTTCTGAACCAGTCAAACAAGAGACATCATCAGAGACACTTTTGACTACAAAAGAAGAGATGACTATCCGACTTCCTTCACCGGCTTATTTGGAAATGACACAAGAACAGATTGTCGAACGTATTGATCATATAGAAAACGAAATCAGCAGATATGAAGAAATGCTAGAAGCTGCCACTAGACGGGAAGAAGAAGAAAATAAATTGAATAACGAAGATATAGAGATGGCAGATGACGAAGACGAAGAAGATGA
Organism: Rhizopus microsporus ATCC 52813; assembly: GCF_002708625.1. Lineage (NCBI taxonomy): Eukaryota > Fungi > Mucoromycota > Mucoromycetes > Mucorales > Rhizopodaceae > Rhizopus > Rhizopus microsporus. Next base: position 174,000 of record NW_019671917.1, on the reverse strand, counting down.
AGCAACTAGAAAAGCACAACACGAAGAAGCTAAAAAACAAGCGCTTCAGGCCATGGATGATGATGTAGCAACTCATCCAATGGAACTGGCAGATTCTCCTGTTATGAGAAAGCGGCCACAACTGTTAATCAACCAACTTCGAGAAACGGATGAATCAGACGAGCTCTTGTGCGAACAAATTCTTCAGGACAATCGCAGGATTGCAAAGGAAAATTCAAAGATAATCGGAAGCTGGCAGAACAAAGATGAGGATGATTGGTCGGATGAAGAAGCATGGTCAAAGCCTCTATACAAAAGTATAGAAGATTATGCTTGCTATCAAGAGAATGTGAAATCATTTGAAAAGCTGCGTTTAAAGATAGCACACGCCCTTTCTATTCAAAACACTGCATCAAAGAAGAAGGAGCAGATGCTAAAGCATGAATTCAAAATGCTTTACGACCAGTGGAGAGATAAAAACTTGGTACTCGACCGTATTAGAAATCATGAACGCAAGGGATCAGAGAAATACCACCGTGGCTCAAACAGAAAACGGGATGATCAAGCTGAAGAATACACCGACAATGTCATTTTTATCACTGGAGCACCAGACGCACTTCGTTTCAAGAATGATGGCACCTCGACGCCTTATACTAACAATGGCCTATACACATCGGATGCTGCTCGCTCAGAGGCTGAGTTATTGGAAATCATCCAGTCTTTGGAATCGGCTGAGATGAGAAATCCTGAATCCCGTGCTAAAAAGACGACAGCCACCATTCCACCCATGATCTTGGATGTTCGTGAGCGCATGCGAACATTTGATGACCGCAGTGGACTTGTTGAAGACCCGTTGACGTATTATCATACTGGTCCAGATACAGGCGATATATGGAATCAACAGGAAGTAACAACTTTTATGGAAAGTTACATGATGTATCCCAAACAATTTGAACGCATCTCACGAGCCATTGGTACAAAGACAGCAACACAATGTGTCTTGTTTTATTATCGTAAGAAAAAGAAGATTGACTTCAAAGCGTTGATGAAAAAGGGTCGACGTGGGAAGGCCAATAAACACCGAGATAGGATAGCTGCTGCCATCCGTGCTGTCACCGGAGAATCGGGTACAACGGCAAGAAAGGCCAAGAGCAAGGGATCTGCTCTGATGGCCGATATTGGCGAAGCACAGAATTCTAGAAAAGCTAAAGAAAAAGACGCTGAGCGCAAAAGCAAAGAACTTCGTGATTTAGAACAGGCAAACTCGTACTGGGATGGTGTAGCTGAACGCAAGAAGTCTAAGCGACCATCTACCGTCACAAGCAGCGCCTCTGACGATCCCGAAATGATGCTGCAGGAAGGCAAACGACGATCGCAGCCACAACAACAGCAACAGCAACGCCGTAAGGGCCGCTCGCCCCGTGAATCTATGTATTTAGCAGATTTAATATATCCAAACGATAAGCGCACAATGGAAGGATCTGGAGAAGAAGAGGATGAAAAGGTGTATTCTGGTGGTGCAACTAAATGGACAGACCGTGAAAAAGAAACCGCTATAGAAGCATTCAAGCAATACGGCAGAAACTTTGCACAAGTGTCTTCATTACTACCTTCTAAAACCGAAGAACAAGTTCGTAACTTTTATCACAACTTTAAGCGAAAGAATGGACCCAATGTATTTAATGAAGAAGACAATACCCGTGAGAGCTCAACGGTCAGCGTATTAAGCGGTCGAACCGATTTGAAAGCTGAAGAAGAGGATGCGGCGGCAGCTCTCGTTGGTATGTTCCAAATGGGTGCCAATCGAGATGATTTACCACGTTCAAGAACGCCTAGTTCGTATGAGGATATATCATTAGGAGCAACGACACCACCACCACAGTTACCATCTGGAGGCGGAATTACAGGTGCCCAAAGACGTCGACGGGTACGCACAGCCTCAGGCAGAACAGAAAGCATGCTGGACGATGACTGGACAGATAGCGATTATGTCTCCAAGACTGGGAACCGCAAAATAGGACGCACGTCATCTTTGTCAGACAAACGATCGTCTTATTCCTCTTATTGGTCAGTATCTGAGCGTAATGATTTTTTAAAGTACCTTGAAATGTATGGCCGAGACTGGGAAAAGTTGGCAAATGCAATGAAGACAAAAACTGTCATTCAAGTGCGCAACTTTTATGCAAATAATGAAGACAAGATGCAGCTCAAAGAGATTGCAGATCGATTCTATGCACGTCAACATGTCATCACAAGTAGTATGACCCCATCCTTTGATAAAAACAACGTTCAACGTTATCAGCCATTACAGTCGTTTCCTTTCCCATCCACAATACATACACCAGTTCCGCCTCTGGTACAACCTTCGCCGTCTAATACACAACACAATTATGGTATGAGTTCAAGTTATTTTCCGTCAGACAATAGAATGTCTAATGCCAGTTACCGAGATACGCCCCAAACATCTCCTCCTTCTTCTCTTGCAGCCCAACAACAGTCATTACAACAACGAACACCAGATACCGTTCCATCAGCTGTTACAAAAGTAGCTGATCTGCTAAACAATGATGATCCTTCGGAAACCAATCAAAATAACTGGGAAACTTGGTTTGGTTCATGATCCTTACAATTTCTTTTTCCCATATTATGTATCATAGTCTTTACAACCAATCATCATGCGTACACTATCGTATATACATATAATATAGTTAATTTATGAATGTAGTAATAACCTTTTTTTTTCTTTGTCTCTTGTAATAAGAATCATTTATATTTCTTCTTTGGTATTTTCTCCTTATTGAGTTACAATGCCAGCAGAAGGAAAAAAAAGGAGAAACAACACCTCTTTTATATACACGCAGAAAAAGCGTATTTTATATACATTTATACAAAAAATATGTTTTAATATCTTCCCCCCTTTCTCTCTTTCTTTCTTTCTTTCTTTCTTTCGCTTTTCTTTTTCAGAGTATGGCCTCTATCCAGCCTCCTTCTAGTTATGGCACACCTTATTGTTCACGTATCCGGTCGATGCATGGTCACAAATTACCTGCCCAGCCTGAGGGCGCGGTTCTGTCATTTGGTGTTCCAAAAGATTTCGACAATCTACATCATCAAATGGGGATAAAGAGCAATAGCTGGTTTACATATGACAGAAAAAAGAGCTATTCATCTACAACGGCGTCATTAGCTACCACAATCGTTTCGGTCGAAGATAAAAAAATAAATCTATCAAAGAGAATGAACCGAAGGTCGTATGCTGCCAATAGTGTCAAGATCAGACAAGTGGAAGTGGGTCCGAGCAGGTTAAAAAAAAAATGAGTGTAGTCATATTCATCAATCTGATATATGACTATAGTTTCACAAAGATACGGCTACTAGGCAAAGGAGATGTAGGCAAGGTCTATCTCGTAAAGCAAAAGGGGACAGATAGGCTTATGGCAATGAAAGGTATGGTTTATCATGTGTAATTCACTAGCTAATGTGGCATAATCTAGTTTTATCAAAAAAGGAAATGGTACGTCGAAATAAAGTCAAGCGAGTCTTGGCAGAACAAGAGATATTGTCAAGTGCGAACCACCCCTTCATTGTATCACTCTACCATTCATTTCAAAGTCAAGATCATGTCTATTTCGTCATGGAGTATTGCTCAGGAGGTGAGTTTTTTCGAGCATTACAATCATGGCCTGGAAAATGTCTTTGTGAAGATGAGGCAAGGTTTTATGCTGCTGAAGTAATATCAGCATTAGAATATTTGCATCTTCAAGGCTTCATTTATCGAGATTTAAAACCAGAGAGTAAGTAAAGCCAAAAACTTGATGTTAAAATAAAAGAGGAGAGAGATAGAGAGAGAGTAATAATTTCTTTATATAGACATCCTGCTCCATGAAAGTGGGCATTTGATGCTGGCCGATTTTGACCTCAGTAAACAATCATTGCCTGTAAGCCCACCTGGGATCTACAGTACTCCTAATGCTGTAAGTCGTATGAATAGGCGCGCATTTATATATTAAATGTTTTTTTTTTGTTGTTAGCCACCCTTAGTGGATACAAGATCATGCATAGCACAATTAAGGACAAATAGTTTTGTGGGCACAGAGGGTAATACAAAGATCCCACTTGCACTCCTTTATTTTAATTAAAATTAATTAGAATACATTGCACCTGAAGTTATTCGAGGGTGGGGACATACCAGCAGTGTCGATTGGTGGACATTAGGCATTCTGATCTATGAGATGCTAGTAAGACTATAGAGCATGTATCTGTATCGATCTAACGTTACCCTTGCTTAGTATGGTACAACACCGTTCAAGGGATACAATCGAAATGAGACATTCTCCAACATTATAAAAATGGATATCAGCTTCCCAACGACTAAAAGAAATAAAGAGACGCAGGCGGTATCTTATCATTGTAAATCACTTATAAAGCAATTACTTGCAAAGCAAGAAAATAGGAGGTTAGGATCTAAAGCAGGAGCATCCGAAGTCAAGGCTCATTCATTTTTTAAACCGATCAAATTTGCTCTTTTACGACATATGACACCTCCTATTATACCTGGAAGTAATTTTGATGTGCCTCTCTATTGTCAAAAAAAAAGTGAATGTAGAGAATCAAGTATAACAGAAGAAGAGAGATGTATACCTTTGTCACTGCAGGATCCATTTGCCAAATTCAATTCTGGTAAGTTAGATATATTTCTTATATAATCAGACTATAATTGTTTCGTAGTTACACTCTATCATGAAGGAGATTCTGATACAGAGGCAATCTCTCTTGATGAAGGAGATTAAAAAAGTGTAAATAATTATGCAAATTACAACTTACACAGACGGTTACAGATTGTGTAAATAAATAAAAACAGTTTCAGGAATTCCCGTTTTAGTTTTGCTTAAAAGGTTAATTTGTAACAGAAAAAGCAAAAAGTTACAAAAGACCCATGACTCATTTTCTCCAATCTTGACTTTCCCCTATTGAAAACAAAGAACCTTTTTACTTTTTCCGATTTTCTTTATGGAAAAAGTAGAGTCCCGTGCTTATTCATCCCCCAATCTTTTTCTTTTTCGCTTTGACCATCTGTTGCTATGGTAACGAATAGGAAAAAAGATGAATGACATATTATTTCCCCCTTTTTGTTTTGGTTTGCTTCAAATATAGATGAAACTAGTTTTATCTAAACATTCTTTTCTTGCTGTTGTACAACAAAGTGTGAATGACCCGCCATTTTAGGCAAGTGACACTACCTTTTTATATAAAAAGGACTTGGCCCGCGCGCGTTTTCATTCCGTAAATCTTCTCTTTTTTCTTTATATAATGAATTACTCGGTTATAAGCGATAAATCACGGCTAATGAATCCCATGACATATTCTACATTTAAAGACATTCCAAATGATTCTGTTGTTAACTTGCTAGCTCAACATTCAAGCAATCATTTGAATTATTCTAATAATGATTCACTCTACCAAGATAACTATGTCTTTGACGATTTATATCCAAGAAAATCCCCTTCTTCCTCTCCTCCTCAGGGGCAACCCATGTATTTCAATGGCAGATTAAGAGCATCATCATCTTATTCTTCGTTTCAAAATAATGACTTATTCCAACAACAACAACAACAAAAGGATGATAGTCATAGTTTTGATGAAGAATACATAAACCAAGCCAAGTAAAAATATATATTTTCTTTTTTCTTTTTTTCTTTTGTTATTTATATGTTTTATTTAGTATGCAAGCCATTATGGAAAAAAGACGCAGACGAAGAGAATCGCATAATGCAGGTAAAATGATTTAATAGACAATATAACAAATAATAAACACTTAGTAGTTGAAAGAAGACGAAGGGATAATATTAATGAAAGAATACAAGAACTTGGAACACTTTTACCTGACTCAGCAGAAGAAAACAAGATGAACAAAGGCACAATACTACGCAAAAGTGTAGAACAAATAAGGAAATTGCAACATGATGTATATCAACATAAGCAAAGAATACATGAATTAGAACTCTTACTGCAGCAATTAAGACGGCCATTGTAAAGGAAGAAAGTGTGTGTGTATATATAAACATTATATATAAATATATTAAATAAACTTCAAATAATTTACAAAAAAAAAGCAGATATATTTACAAGGACTCATGTTGGGATAAAAATAAAACTTTACCCATTTCATAAGTACTGATCATAATCGCACAAGATGGAGCCACTTTAGCTATTCTGGGAGTCAAGCCTCTGAATAAGCCTCGAATGCCTTCTTGTTTATAAACATGTTCAAGTATCTCAGGTACCTTGACATGTCCTGTCGCATTCACTTGTCTCTTTGTCTTGGCTACATCAAAAGGTGTTGTTACTGCCGCAGCAAACTAGTGAATGATAAGTACATACTATTAATAATCAACAATAAACCTTACCATGCCAGAAACAGCGCCTGCCAGAAATGATGCTTCAAGTTCATTTACACTTGATTCAAATTGCTTTTTACATGTTTCATAACCCATCCAATAAATAGCTGAGAATGGTACATCTCTCCATAATGTAGGCGGTAATCCTCTCCATAATGCTCTCAATCCATCCTGACCGACCATATCTTTTATTCCTCCCAAAATATCTATGGAGAGAACAGTTAATAAGTGTATTACATACAAAGTATATAAGCTTACTTTTGAAATCATGAGCACCTACAGTCGCTTGAAGTCTAGTGCGAAACAATTCGATGGGTGATATCATGGTGACAGCAACTGTACGTGCAACCGCTCCAGCTATCAATGGTGCGTAGTCTTGGGAAGGTATAGAATCTTTTAATTGTTCGTATCCAACAAAGTATATCACGTTAGCAGGTATTGACATGACAAGTGCAGGCGATAATCCTTTCCAAAGGGCCTTGACACCTTCATACTTTATTATCTTGTATATGCCATCAAATGTTCCTCTAAATATCAAAGGTTGTTGTTGTGCAATGGCACATTCATGAATATTGGCCATTTGCAACTTGGTTTTTTTAAAGGGTATTTTCTTTAATAAAGTCATGGGTTGAGTCAGATTACATTGACTCAGGGCAGTACAGCAATATTTAGGAACTGTACGTTGTTGTGTCTGTAATCTCATTTTGATGACGTCCATAGGTGTCACCATAAGAGAAGTAATCAAAGCACCAGCACAAGCTGATATCAATTTTTCTATAGTTGTATTATTATTATTGCTGTTATTTGACATCCCCCTCGTTAGAAGAAGAAGAAGAAAAAAAGAATCTGATAACCTGGGGGAATAAAAAAAATCAGCCAATCATTTTCTATTCATTAGTCAACATTTCAAACTCTGTCGATGCACTTTTTTCTATTTTGTTTACTTATTAAATGAGAGATATTCCAACTTCAATAACTGAATTGCAACTATCTTCTCCATTACCTTCCCCAAGTCAACAAAATACAAATAATACAGCCAGAAATAATGAATTTATACCGTCTGAGCATACGAATACCAGTCCTTGTACTTTAAATAGTAGTAGTAATAACAATATATCAGCATCTCATTCAGTTACAAGTACAATCACACTTCCTTCATTACAATCAAGTCCATTATACCCTTTAGCTTCAACGGAGATACCTTTACATTTAAAAAGATTTAATTTTGAAATGAATGGCAAACCATGTACATTTGAAGAAATCAATGTAAGTATTATTATATACAGCCTCTTTTATTTATATTTATACTTATATAAATAAAGACATTGTCAACAAGAAAAAGAACAGCTTCTGTTTGGGAAGAAGAAGACAATGAAAAAAGTTGTAAACGTACTGAGCTAATTAATCAAGTCGATAATGACGAGGATGAGGACCAAGATATCTATGCTGACGACATCATACCCGAAAGTCCCAACTCTGCACTACCTTCACCCATCTCGGATATAGAGCAAGATTGGCCTGTAGAAACAATGGAAGACACATTTGATGCTTTACCCGAGCAAATACAGACTTATGCCCTTTTTCAACTATTGAAAAGATCTCATCGAAATACACTCAAAGTGGTAAGGGACAGTATTCTCGATTGTACTCGGAAAGATATTCTCTTGTCGGTGCCTATCAAGATTGCACATCTCATACTTTCCTTTCTCGATATACCTTCACTCTGTCGGGCCTCTGGCGTGAGCCATGGATGGAGAGAGCTCATTGATAATTCAACAGAGACCTGGCGATTGAAAATGATCGAGAACAACTTTACTCCGTCTCTAAAAGAGGAATATTGTATCCTTCACTCTGTCACCAACCCTTACAAGGCCATCGTCCGTCGACATACGATCATGCGACGTAACTGGACACAGAATAAACACCGCAAGCTGCTACTACAGGGCCATGAAGGTCGTCTGATTACTTGCTTGCAATTCGACGATGAAAAGATCATTACTGGATTTGCCGACAGCCACAGAATTCATTTGTACGACATCAACACGGGCCAACTAAAAAATGTTATGGAGGGGCATGAAGGCGATGTTTGGGCATTAGAGTACGTCGGCAACACACTTGTTACAGGATCCATTGACCGCACTGTACGTGTGTGGGACATCAAGCGGGGCCTCTGTCGCTTTGTCCTTCGCGGACATACCAGTACCGTTCGCTGTCTAAAGATTGTTATGCCTACCATGATAGACAATCGGCTACAACCAAGTGAGCCACTCATCATCAGCGGCTCCAGAGATATGACCATCCGTGTTTGGAAATTACCCAACTTGAACGATCTACCTCTTCCTCTTTTTGATGCAGTCGAAGATGACTTTATCTCGAGGAGGTATTTAAAATATACTCTAAAAGAACATGAAAACGCTGTACGAGATATCGCTGTTCACGGTAATACATTAGTCAGTGGCGGCTACGATTATATGGTCATTGTCTGGGATCTAGTCACAGGTCGATCAAAGCATATACTCAAAGGACACACAATGAAAGTTTATTGTGTGGCTATCGATCCTAAACGAAAGCACTGTATTAGCGGAAGTATGGACTTTACAGTAAGAATATGGGGATTAGACGATGGAGAGTGTAAATTTGTGCTACAAGGTATATTTTCTTTTTATCATATGACCGTTTTAATCACATGGATAAATTTATAGGCCACGCTGTCTTGGTCGGACTGATCGGTTTAGTGGACGATTGCTTAGTCAGTGCTGCCGCTGATCACACCCTCAGGACGTGGGACCCTGCCACAGGTGATCGTCGCCGTATCTTTGCCGGTCACCGAGGGCCGATCACCGCATTTCAACATGACCAGTACAAAATCATATCAGGGTCAGAAGGTGCCGTCAAGATGTGGAATACACAGACAGGCGAACTCATGCATGATTTAATACAAGACGTGCAAAGTGTTTGGCGCATCTCATTTAACGAAAGAAGATGTATTGCTGCTGTCAAAAAGTAAAGTAAAGAAAGAAAATAGGTCTATAGTAATCTAACCTGTTTGTTACTTAGTGATGGAGCGACACAATTGGTTGTATTAGACTTTGGAGTACATGGATTAGAAGAACCATAGATTACATAACAGAAGGATTATTTAATACATATTCTATATTGATTTAATAGATAAATACTCTATTTCTATATAATAAATTATTGAGAGGTACTAAAAAGACCGCGGCCAGCCAAGAGATCAATAATAGGACGGTGTTCTGCCCACCATGCATTATAAGGCTTACGATTTTTCATGTCAGTTTCTTTCATCAAATCAGCCACAGGTCTAAATACAATTGAGTTTCCGTGAATGCCAGCTACTGTCACTGATTGATTGGTATTGGTCAGTTCAACAGGGGCGGCATTGCCTGCTTGTTGTGCCTGATCAAGTGCTTCGGATGCATGGGTTTCAATAAACTGGATAGCTCGTACAGTGATACGGGTAGCGCGGATACGATCCAAGGGAGAAGGTGACGTGCCTTGTTGAATATGACCAAGGATAGCTGTACGAGAATCAAACATGTCCTCGCCTTCGTCCTTGAGTATATTTGAGATGACTTCAGTTGTGTACGTCTTGGAAACATCTTCTGTACGGAGAATGATTCTGCCCTCAGAGCGATCTGGATCATCATCTGCGTACATGGCCTTCAAGTGGTTCACGTCAGATTGAAGACGAGAGAGACTGATGCCTTCTTCGGGGATATAGACCGTATTGGCACCAACGGCAAGACCAGCCTCGACTGCCAAGTAACCGGAACGACCACCCATAACCTCCACAACAAACACACGACGACGTGACGATTGTGCTGACTGAACAATAGCATCACAAGAATCAACAATAGAGTTCAAGGAAGTATCAGAACCGAGAGAGTAGTCTGTACCTGGAACATTGTTGGAAATAGTGGCAGGGATGAGAGTGATTGGAATACGAAGACTAGGATACTGTTGACGTGCCTTTTGCAGTTGATCAAGAGCGGCATAGGCTTCAAATCCACCAATGACCAAAAGGCCTTGAATCTGATGTTGCTGAAGCTGGTAAGTGATCATGCCCATGTCAATGTCCTTGCCTGGAACAGCTCGGTTTGTGCCTAATTCGGATCCACCTAGGTCCGTCCAGCCGTCGACAGACATCCAGCTCATTTCTTTCATGCTACCACGAGCGAGACCTGCGAAACCGTTAGAGACGGCAATGGGTGTGTGACCACGGTTGAGACAGTATCGGACGGCTGTACGAGTAGCAGCATTCATACCACCTGCTGGTGCACCCACGTGAACAACAGCAATACGCATCTGTCTGTGTTTGGGTAAGCCCATTGAGTTATCGTCCAAGATGGTGGTGGCGTTGTATGCTTCATACTCTTCAGCAAATTGAGGATCACGAAGGGCCATGGCGTGAGCAAAGTCCTTTCGAGAGATGGCTTCAGCTACCTCGTGCGTCAACTTGACAGCTTCCATCAGAGGGTAACGAGTGACCTTATTGTTGCTCATACCGATCATGGGTGAGGGTGCATCAGGCGTTGCCTCCAGCACGGCGTTTACAGCTTCGATAGATTGCACAGTAGCCAAGAGACGGTCAAAGAAAGCAGGAGAGCCGCCACGTTGCGTATGACCAAGGATGGTGACACGTGTGTCTAGGCCTAGACGATTCGTCAAGATATCCTTGAGATGGTCGGCCTTGATCGCATTCAGATTCTTGTCGATGGCACCTTCAGCCACAATAACAACAGTCTTTCGCTTGCCAAGTTTTCGATGGCGTTCAATCACAGAGCACATGGTTGATTCCCAATCGTCTTCTTGTGGTGGCTTTTCAGGAATAAAAACAAAATCGGCTCCTGTAGCGATACCGGCCATCAGGGCTAACCAACCACAATGACGTCCCATGACTTCAATAACAAATGCACGAGAGTGAGATAAAGCGGTGGTAGAGACTGAGTCAACAGCTTCACAAATACGATGTAGCGATGTGACAGCACCGATGGTAATATCAGTGGATGACATATCGTTATCAATGGATCCGACAAGGCCAACAATCGTCAAATGCTTATATGTCTCAGCTTGCTCTACATTGATACGGCCGGTTTCCTTTAACTCCTTGACCAGACCACTCCATTCGGATCGAAAGAGGTCAGCACCTGTAAGTGAACCATCACCACCACATACAATAAGTGAATCAATACCATTCTTGATCAGGTTTTCTGCAGCTTGAAGTCTACCCTCCCGCGTTTTGAATGACATGCATCGAGCTGTACCAATTGTAGTACCACCCTATATTGGATTCATTTGTCTCAATGTCAAGCTATTTTCCCCATGTTTGTAAACTTACCACAGCGAGCCATCCACGTACGCTCTTCCAGTCCATCTTTTTCAACAAGTCACCACCGTCCACAAGACCTTTGAAACTCAGTTAGGGACTACTGATAAAAAAAATGGGAAGAAGCGGGAATATATGCATACCTTGATAACCTTCATAGACAGCAAAGATATCACATCCTTTAGTGATACCATAGCGAACGACAGCGCGAACGACAGCATTCATACCAGGAGCATCACCACCTGAAGTGAGTACGGCAATCTTTTGACGTTTCTTTTGAGAATTAGCGGTAATGGCCGTGTTGATGGCTTCAACCGCGTTGTTGGTAATTTCGATTGCCTTGTTGGTAAACACGATTACATTGTTGAGAGGATCTATTGCGTATAGCTTCAAGTCACCATCCTTACTATGATCCTGTACAGGAGTATTAGTAAGCTTTGATTTGATTTCCTACAATTAAAAATAGGTTTAGATAAAAGAAGCATAAATAAAAATTTTAACCATGGGCTTACTTGAAGATTTTCTGTATAGAAGGCAAGAGCAATTTCTTCCAACGACCAGTCACTGTCTGTGCTTGGCTTAGCTTGCTTCTTTGCTTTACTGTTTAATACAAGTTGAATGGTTGTATTTGATTTTGATCTTAGCCAGACAGTTCTTTCTTTATATGCCTTATCAGACACGACATGAAAACCTATAGCTTCGTAAAAGCTGATAGTTTCTTGTACTTCTTGTTGATTTGACGCGTTAAAGATGATGAAAGATAAGCCTTGAGACAGCATTTTTTTTACAAGACGCAGAAAAAAAAAACCGAAAAAAAAGCTAAAAAAAGGACTAATATTTATAAGGTAGCGGTTATCTAATTTTTAAAGAAGGGTTTACATGTCAAATAGAGGTGTGACGAATGTATATGATCTTTTTTACTGCGATAAGCTCATTTAAACTCATATAGCTTGATGTCATAGATGTGAATATCGCCCACTTTTATATATAGTCATTAAATGGGGAGAAAGAATATATATTACATACGTATTCATTAAATACACAAATTCATTTATTTACACTAAAAAAGAAACACAGAGATCGATAACATCGATAGCCAGATAATCCCAAGATAATTCTCTTTCTTTTCTTCTTTACTTATTTTACATAAAACCCTTGACTTTCTAGTATGGCCGTATATAACATTCTCTTTAGCTTCTCTTTTGTATGATATTTATATAATACCAGTTGATTAAAACATGTATGCGCAGAAGGTAATCTATCATCATCTTTAATCTCCATTTCAATTCTCTTTTGATCACCTTTTTTTTTTACCTGTCGCTATCTCCATTGTTACCACAGGTGATCTTGAGGTGCATCTGAGTTGCACCTGTTGCTGGTATACGATCACTTCCAGTTACAAACATGAGTAATTTACGTTGCATCTTTGGCTCCATTGCCTTCATGATGCTCCAAAAGTTACTAACAAGTGTGAGCAAATCATTATTTTGTGTCATTCTATCTTACACTATTGTTTCTTCATTTTCATCGAATCCAATATACTCTGTTTGTCCTTTTAAATCGTCAATTTCTAATGGTTCATCGCTTCCTCTGATAAGTAGCTCTATCTCTTCAGGTCGAAAAAGCTTTTTTTTTTTTTTCATATTAGTTTAGTACTTTCTATCATCTTCACTTACCGAAAGAGCATTTCCGCCACAAACATGATAAAATCCACGTTTGAACGCTCCAAACTGTCGTTCGACGCTTGTGTTTAGCACAAATTCAGTATATAATGATACAAACTGCTGTCTGTTCTCTTTTGTGACCATGATATTTTCGCCATTTGATATCAGGGGTATACATATTCTCTGACCGTACTTGTCAATTTCTGCCACAAAAGAGCAACAAAACACATTTTCAACATCTCCTTCAAACTCTAGTAGCTGATCAAATCCTTTCTTGAGCGCAGGACGAAACTCACCCAGATCGGCCAATCCGACAGGCATGCTTAGTAACTTTTTGTAGCAAGCAGTAGGCAGATGTACGTCTAGAATAGTCGAATTATAAATGGCTAATCCCAAGACAACGCCAACTAGAAAAAATTGGTCTTCGTTTTCAAAACTTGTCGGGTTGAACCAGCAGAGGTTTGAATCTTCATCATAAGTAAACATACCATATTGTGGATCAAATAGGGATCGAACAAGTAATAGGAACCATTCTTTTCTTAGACCTCCAGCGTCCACTCCTTCTTCACCGATAAACTCAATGCGAAGTGATTTTTTTAAATCGAGTTCGTTTTGTGCCAACTAGAGAAATGAGTAAAACAAACAAAAAAGAATGATTCTGCTTACTTGTCTTAGAGAATCCTCAATTAGATTGTCTCTGGAAACTCTCAGGATTAGATACGGCATAGATAACTTTTGATAGAACAACATGTTAAAGAATGCTTCTCTCCATTTCGTCTCCATTTGCTGTTTTGCGTCAAACTCTACAATTTTCATCTTCGATCCCATGCTAATCAGAAACGGGTATTGACAAAACGCAAATTTTCTAGTAACGGATTGCCATAGTTCAAAGTCCCCCATAAGATTGATATAGTCTACCATAGTATTATAGAAACTGCATATGGGCACCTTATTTGTTTGATTGTTTGCTGTAACTAAAGTATGTGTTAAAAAGGTTATAGTTAGATCAATGAAAGGGGCATAATTACACAAGAGTGCCATGACTCGAGCCGCGCTAGCCATTTTCCAATCAGACTCATATGATGTAGGTAATGCCATATGGCTCTTTCTTGCTCGAGATATCCGATGACTTAAGAATGCATGTATCAACTCGATCTTGGCATTAAACTCTTTGACGGGGTATCTATTTCAGCATGAGCTATTTTGGATATATATGCTTCACTTGTATTTTTTTTACCTTGTAAACCATTTTATTAATGCATGGTGACATTCATGATTAAGGCAGCTGAGAATACCAAATATGCGCTTTAATAGGTTATGATGATATTTTGTCTCTGCAGGGAAATTGTGTTGCGCTAACAATGGATTCTAAATATGTATTATTACACTGTTCTTTACTCTACTTTTTTTGTTATTTACCTCGAGTATGATTAATAAAAATCGGATATCATTCATTCTTCTTAGTGGAACAGCTGGTCGTTTCAATAAGCGATCGGTTGCAGACATCATGCCTCGTATAACATTAACAGGCTAGGTGACAAGTTCAATACATTTATATGCATTTATGCATTCTCTTTACCAGACTCAAGATGATTCTATATGCATCTCGCACTTCATTCATATCAATCCCGCTTGTCTCTAGCGTTGTTTCTTCTTCCTATTCAAAATTGATATAAATAACACAAAATATGAAAAAGGAAAGATAATTTTACAGTCAAGAAGCTATGATTCAAGCTGACCCAGCTACTAAATACTGTCTCAAGCAGTTTTTCAATTGGCTCATAGATCTCTTCTCGCTCTTTATCACCCAAATTAATTTTTTTCATCTTTTTCGTCTTTTCCCTTTGCTTACACTCGTTGACTGCCTTTTTTAAAGATCTAAGTGTAAGTGGTTGATTTCCTATTTGATCTCGGATATGAGGTTTAAGGTCATTGATGGTATCGCAAGCAGGGCATCGAAATCGTGATACGACAGTAGGGTATTTGAGGTCACTGTTGAGGGGGGGGGGGAGGTTGTCAGAAAATAATAAAATAATAATGGTCAATATCTACCTATTACAGCACATGCACTTTCCCATAGTTATCTAATAGGATTAGTTTTTACTTTAGAAAACAAGTCAAATATATATACCATATTGTCATTTTCCATCAAATTAGAATGTTCGTTAGAAGAGTTGCAAGTAGGATTGGGTGATGAAAAGTGAGATGACTGTTTAGTCTTTGATGGACTTTTCCTTGAATCTAACGATAAACTTTGAAAGTCTGTCATTGAGAAGAAAGTGATATGCAATCATCCACCAGTGATAGAACAGGAATATGAATAAGATGTATCACGTGAGGGAAACCCCGCGCTGTCGTCAGAAAGTGAGAGACGAAGAAGGGATCATCAAGCCTTTCAGGTAAACAAATATGCAATGAAAATAGCAATCACACAGTTGAATGTATTAAAAGGTGCTTATATATGTATGTGTATACTTGTGTACCTATAGCTGTAAATAATGAAGCAAGTAGAGGCTTTGGCTCACAGTTGCAGATCTGGACGCAAGCCACCACGGAGTATCAATAGACCGTGGTACAAAAGTATCCCCTTTTTCAACAGTAGGGGTCCTTTTTTCACAAACATATAAAATGGCATATCGTGCAGCACCTATCAAAATTGCCAAGCATGTATCCAGCTTGTTAAAAGGACGTCTATTGAAGGAGCCTCCTGTATGGCTTCCCGTAGTACAGTCCATTCCTCCTGGACCAAGTGTCATTCGATCTCAAAATGAAGAAATCAATGTCTCTGGACAAACAGACATTGAAAAGAACTTATTCTCTACACACAAGACAACCAACAGACAACGTTACTCTCAAAAGCATTTACGTACACCTCCACCTAGACCACGCGCTATTGTGTATCCCGAAGATAGATTAAGAAAGCAGTTTTATAAAGATCATCCTTTTGAACTCGCAAGGCCCAAGGTTTTGGTTGAAAACGAATTAGGCGTTAATCGAACTGACTACCGTAAACTCATGTTGGATGGTATGCATCCTTCTCAAATCGATGGTGAAGCGTATGTTTTTACATGATAGAAAGAAAAAAAAAAAAAGGAAAAGTATTAATAACCGTTGTGTAGTGTGATCAAGTATCAACTTCATTTGATGACACATGAAAACATGACAGAAAGACAAGCTTATGCCAAAGCTACTGCAGAATTTTATGAAATTAGAGCACAACAAGAAGAAGAAGAAAGAAAAGCAAAGGAAAAGATGAACAATGCATTAAACAACCTTCAGAATAAAAGGAAATGGACCGAAAGAGGAATATATCTTGAAGAAAGAGCCTTACGAGAGGGCCAAATTGCAGATGCGCAGTTTTAGACTTTATTTGAATAAAAAAAAAGGAAATATATATTTTAGCTTTGTTCCTTTGTGAAGTCTTCGATGTGAGTAAGAGCCAATGTTAAACGGATAGCCAATCGATGTTCAAAGTCAAATCGACTATAGTCTACTGCCTTTTTCCAGACCTGCTGGCTTTTCTCTTTAGTGTCAAGTATCCAGCATGAAATACCTGCCTCCCATAAGGCAAAGGGTACAGTCCAAGTATCGTCCAAGATACAATCTTGATGATCAATAACCCAGTTTAGATCCAAAGCCGTTTCCTCTGGGCGACCAAGAATATTTAAAACGGTTGCCTTGACTACGAAAAGAGAAGCGAATTCATTAAAATAATCTGGCAGTGGTTTCTCTGTAGCGATTTCTTGCATTCGTTCTTCCTGTTCTAATTCTTCGCATTTTTGAATAGCAGTCAGCCCACGATTGAGTCGTTCCAATGATACCTCAAGTAATTCATGTGTCATGTAAGGAAGCAGATTCCAAATAGACATATATTCCAGTGCAGGCACAAAAAAGTCCAAATTTTGAAATCCACTCTTCTGAAACATGTTTACCTTACGAAGCACATAGGCATCTATATCTGATAAGCGACCACCTAACTTCTTGACTACCAACTTGGGAACCTCTGCAAACAAGATAATAGCCTGTGCTCTCTCTCCTATCATTTCATAGCAAGCACCTTGCATATATCGATAGAACGCAGGAGACCCGTATCTTTGCTCAAACAGATAATTGAAGGCACTGGCAGCATGGCTCCAATTACCTGTAATCATGTGATTAATGGCAATTTCAAGTCGACATGCATTCGAAAGGGCTACTTCTGCCCATTCTTTACGACTTAGTTCTGTTGTATGTAAGAAAGACTGTGTCGACAATGGCAGGTCTGAGCCAAGGCGAGCCATGGTGCCAGCAAAGTACAGGTAAAGAACAGAATTTGTATTATGCTGTTGAGCGTCTAATAGCATCTGCTCGGAACACGATGAGAGTCCATTTTCTTTTTTTTTCTTTTTCTTAATATACCTTCATGGCTGTCTTTTTATATGTGTCTGAGAGAATACGCGGGGCAGATGATATGGCAAGTGAATAATATGTCAGCATCCTGAATACAAAGCATTAGACAGGAAGGGTTACACAGTTTGTCATTTAGAATCCTACATCACAGTGGCCATTGAAGACCTCACTCCTTTACTTTCGACGCATTGATTTAACAAAAGAAAGCCTAGTTGTTTATCAGGTTTCCAGCCAAAAGCATAAATGGCATTCAAAACCTTTGCTGGTAATGCAGATAAGATCAAATGAACGGAACCAACACTACGAATATGTTTATATTTTGCTCTTACTGAATGCATTGTATCTTACCCAAACTGAAGGCATGATATAGTATTGGCATCCATAAAGGTTGAATGGTCTGCACCCATTTTTTGATACTCTTGCCAGACATAGCTATAAGAATTGTATGCTATGAAGAGTTATAGTATGGCTCCCTTCTTATGTCATATGTATATACCTCTTTTCAAATACACAACACACTTGAGATAGTCTAAAACTGATTCATGAAGTAAGTTTAAAATAGCAATCTGAAGTGAGCACTCTGCCTTGACAACATGTGCTCTTAGTACTCCATTAGGAGGATATTCAGTGGAAGGACGACTACTGGGAGCTGTCTGAGATATGTCTTCCTTGTTTCTCAAGTAATTATAGTATCCGGCAAAGTAGCTCATCACCTTTGAGGGCCGCTTAAAGGCGTCTATTTGTGAATATGCTATATCATAGGTTGTATGTAGTGCCTTTAATGCCATATTATGATCTTGTTCTCCACAAGTCTATATATATCGTTAGCACTATCCTATTAAAACGATCATTGTTGCTTCCATTTGTTTTCTTTTACCATGATAGCTATCATATATATATATATATAAGTCATCATCATATTGCAGTCCTGTTTTTATTTACCTTTTAAAAATGCCATGGTAGATAATGCCAGGGCACTAAGCGGATCTCTATAGAAATAATAAGGAAATGGGGCACACAAAAGATAACATATATATGTATGTATGTGTACCTGTCTGCCTTCTCTTCAAAGATAGCCTTTGCCTGCATGAATTGATTGTCAAACAAGTGCTTGTATCCCTCCAATATCAATTCATCTAGGAACAAATCAATAAATAAAAATGGGGCACTTATTATATTACCTTCTCTTTCTTGTTCTCTTGGACTGAGTGTGTTGATGACTGTTTCTCCCTTTGAGATGATCAGATTAGCACTTGAACTCTCTAGATTATATTGTTTCCCGTTGGACTCTGATGACAGCTTATCCAACTGACGGGGAATAAACTGTCTCTCGGGTATCTTGTCCACTTGTTCCTTTAAGGCACTTGTGATCTCCTCAATTCGTTGCTCACTTGCGCTCGTTGACATAAAGAGAAAGAAGGAAAGAAAGAAAAAATAGTGGGAAATATGGTGGTGTGTGTAACTTCATATGAAATAACTCTTTATTTTTTTTGCTGCAGAGTTCAAATGTACAACAATGGATTAATATCTGTCTCTTCTAGGACGGTCTCTTGACCTATCTCTGCCACGGTATCTATCCCCACGGTCCCTGTAGCCTCTTGGGCTTCGACTTCTCGAGCGCATGCGTGATCTCTTTCTGTCATCGTCCCTTCTATTGTAACCATGTCGGTTATAGCCACGGTCATGATGACGATCTTTGTAAGAACTATTTGTATTAGTAGCTTTTTGCTCTCTTCCACCAAGCCCTCCGCCTAATCGTCGAGGCCGCCATCCTTTCACAGTGCGAGCACGTTCGACATCTACTAATATGCGTCGTCCAAGAATTTTGAGTCCATCTGCATCTTTATATGCCGCTATTTGTAAAGTGGCCTTAGCTATCTAATATCTCATCATACAACTCGCACTTACCACGCATATCTTTTTCTCTTTCAAATTCTATAAAAGCATAGCAACGAGACTTTCCTTGTTTATCGCGGACAAGACGAATCTACAAAAATAAGTACATGGCTTTACTTGCATGACATTTTTTGTTACCTTCTTTATATGACCATAAACTTCAAATTCTCTTTGTAAATCACTTTCTGTTAATTCAGGGCTGAGATGCGTGACGAAGAGTGTATTAAAAGGGTCTCCAGTGATATTTTCATCCTTCTCGGGATCATCTACCAATACACAAGTTAGACTCTCATTATGTATTTTTTTTCGTTGTTCTTTACATTCAGCCAACGCCTTTTGCAAATCCTCTTCTGCTTTTTTCCTTTTAGCTTCTGCCTAAGGAGAGAAAGAAAAAGTGTAAGATTTAACATGATAATCATAGACTTAATACCTTTTCTTTGCGCTTTTCTGCCAATGATTTCCATGGCACGTAATCAGGATCATGGTCTTTTAACATTGGCACATAGGACGCGATGCCAGTCACTCTACAACCAGCGCGCTTTGAAGGATCTTTATCAAGAGGAGGATAATAAGGTAATGGTGGTCGAGGTGCAAATAATTTGAGTAAATTAGGCGGAAGTTTGTCGGTCATCTTTTTAACCAGAACAAAAAAAGAGAGAGAAAGAAAGAAAAGCTATTTCTGACTGAAATGTAAACGTGACTGTTACTTCATCTTAATATCTCTCTCATTTTTATGACAACTCTTTTTTTTTTTCTTCTTTACATTAATGTCGGAAACGCAAGAGAATAGAGTATACCCTGGCATTACAAAACCTTTGTCTTTAGAGAAGCCAGGCCCACGTGATACTCAATTAACAATAGAATTAGAAAAAACGTTAAATATATATGGTTTATATGATTCTGAAGAAAGAGCCCAGCAAAGGTAGCTTTTTTGATTGTGTAAATTGTCATCTTGTTGACTCTTTTCTTTATTATTACTTTAGATGTCAAGTGCTCCTGTCACTGGATGATTTGACTAAGCGATTTGTTAAAATGGTTTATGAGAAGAAAGGCTATATCGAATTAGCTAAAAAGGCAGGAGGAAAGGTGTTTACATATGGAAGCTATCGTTTAGGAGTAAACGCAACAGGTATAGACATATGAAGATGACTTCTTTCAAAAACTAATACCAAAATACACATTATAGATGCAGATATTGACACACTATGTGTCTTTCCAAAATACGTGGATCGAATTGACTTTTTTACAGTCATGCTTGAACTGTTAAAAACACATGAACATATAACAGATATTACAGTAAGGTTATTTATTACCAAAGATACACAATATTCTTATTCTTTATAGGCTGTAACCAACGCTTATGTACCACTCATCAAGTTTAAATTCAACGATATCCCTGTAAGTTGAACTATTGATGGCTATAAACCCATGACTTATGAATAATAGATTGATTTTATTTGTGCAAGACTGAATGTGGATCAGATACCAGAAGATATTGATTTGAAAGATTCTAATCTACTACGAAATCTGGATGCACTCTCTGTTCGAAGCTTAAATGGAACAAGAGTAGCAGACGATATTTTGGACCTAGTGCCTAATGTTGATACATTTAGGACCGTATTACGTTGTATAAAATTATGGGCAACTAGAAAAGCTATTTATTCAAATGTTTTAGGCTTTTTAGGAGGTGTTGCTTGGGCGATACTAGTAGCTCGAATATGTCAGCTCTATCCTAATGCCTCTGCAAGCACAGTTATTGACAAATTTTTTCATATACTCATCACTTGGCCATGGCCATCACCTGTACTATTAAAAGCAGTAGAAGATGGCCCTATTGTGCCTACAATTAAGCCATGGAATCCAAAGGTATGTGACAAGGACAGGCAAGGGTAAACAAACTAACAAAAGATATAGTTAAATCCTGTTGATCGTTGTCATCGCATGCCGATCATTACACCTTCTTATCCAAGTATGTGCGCGACGCACAATGTGACACCGTCAACGCAGCGTATCATCATAGGCGAACTGAAGCAAGCAGCTGAGATGGTTGAGAAGATTATAGCTGGATCTGCGACATGGTCACAACTGTTTCAACCTCATAGATTCTTTGAAATGTATCATCAATACCTCCAGATCACAGTGATTGCAGACGATTACAATCTTCAACTCAAATGGGCTGGTCTAGTGGAAGCAAGAATAAGGCAGTTCGTGATAAAGCTGGAAGCAGTGCCCCCTATTCTGCTGGTACATCCGTTTGTAGATGGCTTTAGCGAGAATCATATATGTAACAGTGCAAGTGATGTCAGTGCCATGAGTCTAGGAAGGAAACCAGACAGCAAAAATAATGGTACAGTATCTGGGAAAATGATTTATTCAAAAACGTTCTACATTGGACTATACATTCGTCGTGCAGGTTTAAATCAAAAACTAGACGTGTTCCCTATGACTCATATATTTATACACACAGGCAAAGCGCAGTTAACGATTGATATATGTGTGCCGATTGAAGAGTTTAAGAATACACTTAGATTATGGCCAGAGTACAATAGCCGGCATATGGCTGTTCATGTTGAAGCAATACACCAATCTGATTTACCAAGGGACTTGCTGACGAAATCGAATACAGCAGGAAAGAGAACACTAAAGGTAAACAAACATAAGCAAGGCAATGCGTATTAATACCTTGTTTAAATACTTGATTATATAAATTATTTTTAATACTTAGCCAAGTACAAGTACGAACAACAGCAATACAGTCACAAACAAGAAATCCAAAAGAAACAACGAGGCAAATAATGAATTACCTGTGACAGCGACTACTGCAGCAGTTGCCCTGTAAAAAAAATAAGTATAAATTATATATGTATATAAATGTATACATGTGTGCGTGCGTGTGCGTGTGCGTGTGCGTGTGTGTGTGTGTGTGTGTGCGTGTATAAGATAACACGTATATGTTTATCTGCATATATGTGTTTATACATAAAAGAAAAGAGGATCTGGATAAAAATCAATATATAAATTTTTTATATAAAAAATACATATCATATATCATATAAGAAAACGAAGGGTTTATTATGAGTATCATGTTGTGCGATAATAGAGAAAGTGTCTTTATTGCTGAACTAACTAGAGGATTAATGACTAATGAATAATATATTGCTCATTTTATACTTATCGAAGCGTTAAGGAATGCACCGCCGTTATAGACAGCGCATTAAATTCAGGGAGCACCATTAGTCTTTTGTAAGACTTGTGAAGAGAGGAAGACTTTCATTGTCATGTTTTGATTTGTAAACAAAGATATTATATATATTTAATGTACTGTTCACATCGCAATTCCAAACCGTACCACAAGATTCACACTTGAGGACAGCATGTACTCTTCGTTTTGATCCAGAAACAGAGAAATTGTTCATTTCTTTCGTGTTACGCTTGTTACAGATCTGACTCGTTAAGTACTCGCCAACATAAACAAATTCTATCCCCCTCCATTAGATTGTTTGCATTTTCGTTTGATTGCTTCGGTAATTCGTTTTATGAATGCAGCTCGTTTGCCTTTCATACGTGAACCAAAAGAACCATTTCCGAATGCAATGATCCGCTTCCGTTGAGATGTGGAAGGGAGATCAGCAGGAGGTAGAGGTATATGTTTGCTTTTGACTGAGGTTTGATTTTTGGCGCCAACTCTGCTTGATGTACCATACTTCTTGCTGTTGCCAAAGAGCCTTTTAGCAATTTCTTGAGTTCCTTTTTGCTTGTTGATACACGTCTTGAACTTAGCTTTTGAGGCCTATTTCATATACAGCTTTGTTAAAATCCGCACCATGTAAGAGAGCGACATGCTATTTATCTTGACAGCAGTAGCTATGGATTCTTTGATAGTTTTGTAGACGTGTAGAGGCAGCTAGTAAAAATGAGCTCAAGTCTGCAGTTTTTAAAGTAGGCAATTCACTGATATACTTAAATTCATCTAAATGGCACTCTTGATGTTCTGTTCGTCTTCTTGTAGCAAGTCTGTAACTACATAAATGATAGTATTCTTCCAAGCTTGTTGTTTGGATACGTTCATGTTCTGTAGAGTTAACTGCAGAAAAGATAGTTGATATACCAGGATCAACAGCCCAAATCTCTGCATCGTCAACTATATCAGCAAAAACCTTGAGTGTCTTTGGTTCTCTTCTAGGTTCGTCTTGGATGGAGACAGTTTTCTTAAACATAAAGGATACAGCATGACCATCGGCTGTGATCACATTTCCACAGTAACAGCATTTGTTTAGACCAAAGAAAAGACGTGTAAGCATACGTACACAAACTTCATTGGACGTGAAGTCAAGCTTTCAAGCGTCTTGTAATCTATTTTTGAAAAATCAAAGACATTAAAATACCTAAAGTTAAGTCATTATCACTCTTTTGACCTGATTTGATCTTGTTGTCACATTGTTTGGCAAGCTTCCAGAAGATTCAGCATCAATTTTGTACAGGAGAGGTAAAGAGAAGTGTTTTGATCCTCGATGGCCAGTGTACTTGAGAGACATGAAGGCCTTGTCTTGAATTCTTGCTTGTTCTGTTTGATAAAGATTTGAACAGCATCGATGTCCTTTTTATCAGTATTCTTCAGCTTGCTTGTTATTCCCAAGGACTTGTTGGAATTGATAGCGGTCAATGTGTTTTCTTTTAATGATCTTGATACTTTGTCTTGAGGTTTCATTTCTTGATGAACTTCTTTTGCCCATTTTCTTCTATATAAAGTGTAACCACTTCATGTAGCACTGAGGCTTGGCATACAGATTAGCTACATTTTGTTCGTCAGCATCATTGGGAGCATCGTACGTTAACCAGTAAGTAAGAAAGCTATTGGCAATGGCTTCATGTCGTTCAATTCAGTCTATAATGGATGGCCAGGAGGACTTGGGGTTTATCTTTTGTTGAAAGACATGTTTTGCTAAAGACTTGCGCTGTTTGACAGTTACGGTATCACCACAGAAGTAAAGAGAAGCCTTTTCTGATAAAACATTAATAATACGTCTGAGGGTTCTGTCTTCGTAAGTAGAGCATACATAGTTGCGAACCAATGCCTCGTATTGATTAGCTATAGGAGATACAATGGTCATATATCCTTTACTTGCATACTTATCCAAGTCAGGTTCAATAAGAGAAGTAGATTCACAAAAGGTCTTGAAGCCCTTCTTGATACTGTCAAAGACATGTTTTTCTTGGCCAACAAAGGTGGAAAATATTTTATAAAACAGATTTTGAGTGGCAACAGGTAGCTCTTCACCATTCTCGAGGAGCTCCAAGAAATAGTAAATAGCAATAATGGATCCGTCATATACCAGTTGAGTAATGTGGTCAGCTACTTCTTGAATCAAGGTAACGAACTTGGGATATTTGCAAGTATTAGCCAAAGATGTCTTGATTACAGAGGTTTTCTCGACGGTATCCTTGGGCTTTGGAAGCTTCGTTTTTGATTTATTCATAGGACACAACTTGTTGGAGGAGCGAAAGTGATCGGTTCCACCACAAGAAGGATGTCGTACTTGTTTTTTCTCATTATTTGACACATTCTTTCTCCTTTTTAAGTGCTTCATTCTTATCAGCCTTGTCTTGATGTTTCTTAGAAGTCTTGGGGGGAGTAGAAGTACGGCTAGTAGAAGGAGGAGGAGCAGGTAATACAGCTTCAACGCTCGTATCGCTGTTGAATGCAAGCATAGATGTCTTTTCATTGATGACAACATTTGAGGGACCAGGAGCAGATGTGTCTTCTTTAATAGCTTTCAAAGTAGCACAGGTGTTCTTGTCTATTACAACGTCCAGTTATAAAACAGATGGAGCTAATAGGTGTTATTTTTACCTTTTCTAAGTAATGGAGTTTCTTGAAAGTCATCACACCTGCTTCAAAAGTTGTATCCTTGAATAAACTTGTTTGCGTTTGTGAAAACAAAGAAGTGAACCCGCAATCGACGGCTAATAAACCCTTAATATATGTAACGTCAACTTTATAGATTACATACTTTTCCCTCTGTTTCGCTTTGTCTTTGGGGTCGACGAGTCGTTATTTTTCTTTCGCTTCATATTGAAGTAAAGTAAAGAAAAAAGGAAAAGTAGCTGCGGATAGCCTTGTAATATTAAGTTAGTGATTGACAACTTTTTATTTAACCATGTTTTCCTTAATAATAAAACCTATTCTAGAATGAAAAGCTCTCTGCTTTTGACGCATTGCACATCTTACAGCGGCCCACTTCTATTAAAAACTGACGATCAAAGTAGCTATCTTTATAAAAATAATTGATAAAGATACTAAAATGACGCACAATGACCATGAATCGTCACCATAATTATCAAGAGCAGTGGTCGAAGAAGTAAGGGTGAAGAAGGAAAAGAAGAGACGCTAACTCTAAAGCCATCCGCATGTTTCAGAGGAGAAGAGGAACAGCAACCAACACAGCTTTTTTCCGTATCTCACCTACCTCCATCACTCTCAGCCAGTTCAAACATGCAGCTGGATCAACTATAGCAGAAGCCGATAGTCTAGGTCTTCTTGGCCATAATCTGGACCAAGAGATTGTCGTTGAAATTTTTTTGGAAACAATGGGGTTTGTATTGATCATTGCAACGCAAGTATTAATTTAGACGGCCATGCGGTTTATGGCTTCCAGCCTGTTGAGCCTCATGCCGACAACATACGATTTCAAATCTCAAAACTTCCTCTTCTTCCCAAAAAAGAATTAGGCAAAGGTCTGGTCAAACTATTCAGTATTGCTGAGCTAATTTACATATTATTATATTTAAAGAATAGACGTGTCTTTTTGTCACTTTTTCTTTTTTTGTGCGATTGTATAATGAATATTACACCAACTTTTAAAATCTCTACATTCTGCAGCTGCTGCTTCTACCATTTTATCGTATTTTGCTAAATTCATTGACCAATCTTCACATAATTTTGGTTTTATAGAATCAAATAGTCGTTGTATGCACTCCAACATGATATCACCATTTCGACCATACCAGCCTATGGGCGCTGAACGATGTGAAGATTCTATATGTCTAACATTATCAAACGATTGTATCATTGACTCGAGCTGTGAGGCAATTTTGAGGTTAATATTTCTTGTCTGTAATGAAACTGTCAGACGCATCATCCAAATAGATAGGTTAGGTCCAACATCCTGTATGGAACCTCCAAGTTCTACAAATTCAATAAAACCACCTGGCTTTGTGACTCGTACGATTTCTGGTATCATTGTTTCCCAATCTTGTTGACTGTATCTAAACAGACAATCGTGTTGAGTAACGTAGTCAAAGGTATTATCAGGAAATGCAAGTCCAGTTGACATGTCCATGAGTCGAAAATGACAATTGGCTGGCGGGCAACTTTTTATTGTTAATAATAATTTTAAATTATATGCTGATTAATATACCTTATAGGATAAATGACAGCATCCACAGCCGTAAAATGAGATTTCGGATATTGTTTAGCCATGTCCATTATCCACCAACCAGGGCCAGCACTAATGCATGTATAAAAGATATATATATGCTTTTGACTTTACAACATACCACTTACGATACATCAAGCACTTTAATGCCCTTCCTTAGCTGATCTTGTATAGGTGAGAAATAAGGTGTGATAAATAAAGATCTATCATGACATCAATCACTTTTTATTCGATTTTTTTGTTATTGTTGAGCTTACTTGAATAGTAAATGGTTTATCTGTAGTCTCTCAATTTCTTCATCATCGCATGGTAAAAATTGTTCACTGGGTTTTTTAGTCTGCCGATAATTTCGGCCTTCGATATATTCATATTGTTTTATTGGAAATTTAGGTTCTACCAGTGGTTCGTCTATGTCTACTATTACTTTGGCACTATTATATATTTTATTAGTGCTGGACCTCGACTTGGCTAATTATACCTTTTTGAACTATAGGTGCTTTTTGTATGCTGTGTTGCCTTTGATAAAACTGAAAAGGGGCCCATCCGTTATATAGGGAAAAGAGAGAGAGAGAAAAAAGAAGAAGAGAAAAAGGGAGGAGAAAGGAAGGAAAGTGAACAGATGGTTACACTGGCTGTAAATGAAAAAATTACTTTATTTGATCAAGGATTACGATCGCCTTTACCACATGTAAAGCATCGAAACGCCTAACAATGATTGTTTTAGAAACGGTGACATGGATCAACTAAAAGCCATTGACCTTAAAAAAAGGAGACTTAAAAAATGTTCTTTGCAAAAGTCTCCTTGCCTTATAATATTTCATGTAGCTTTTGAAAGTCCAAGACAGACTACAGTATTTAAATGAAGGTAAAGATACATATGTCAAGCTTGACATGAACTGTAATTTATGATGTTACCTTACAATTCATATTCTAAGCTTATGTCAGCTACGCCAATAATTAAAAGATCATGTCCTGTTTTCTCTCCGATGTGTATTTTCAGATACCCTTCAACTTGACACAGCATCTTTTTTAAATCATTTTAGCACTAAAGACAGCTACAGGTAACTTATTCCTATCATAGCAAGCACTCATTAGTCTTGACCTGTTTACCCTGCCTCTTCTCCTCCTTTTCTCCTTTATCAAGTCAATGCAGCATTTATACATAAAAATGGTAATAAGCTTTATTTTCTAAAAAAGCCCAAAGACCATCGACTGGATCTCTTTTCTTGATTTGTCGTTCCTTCTCCGTTTGCTAATGCTTCTCGTTGCTGCTGTAGTAAATTTTGCTCTAAAATTGATATTTGCTGAAGCTTGATTTGAGATGGCTCATAGCCATGAGTAGACGCGATCTGAAACCATTCCTTGGCCACTGCCAAATCCTTGGGCACGCCTTCACCATGCAAGAACATTTCTCCAATCATATGCTGAGCATGTGAATAAGGTATATCTGACTGCTGCGTGGATGCTGCGTTTTGATAGTATTCAAACGCTTTATGAAAATCCTGTTCCACTCCCCATCCATTTCGGTACATGTCCCCTAGACATACTTGGCAATAGGGTATATTAGCTGCTATACTCTGTGTACAGCATTGGTATGCTTTCTTGTAATCTTTAGGAACATTGCCTGCTCCATGCATATAGACCGCCACTTGTTCTTCCAGGGCAACAGTAAATCCTTGCTTGGCTGATGCATCCAACCATTTCATCGCTTCTGCCGCATCTTCCTTTACGCTTCTACCTTTCAAATACATATGCCCCACAATATACTGACAGTACTTGTCATTGGATAATGCACCATCCTTTGCATACCGAAACGCACGCGCATCGTCTTTAGGCACATCCTGACTTCCTTCAAAAAAACTGTAAGCCAGATCTACAATTGCCTGATTGCTGCCACATTCAAATCCTCGTTCAAACCAGTAAACAGAGTCGGCAAACTGATGGTACGAGTACTTGTATCGGTCACCATAGATCCTGCCCAGCTCACATGCTGCTTCTCCTAGCTTTCCTTCTGTAGCTGCATATTTCAACAAGGCAATACCGCGTTCGAGGCTTTGCTCAAATCCGATACCCTTCGTATACAGTAGACCTGCTAAATAACACAGATTAGGGTCGTTCTCGGTGCCTTCGTGGATGACTTGAACTCCACTTGTGTGACGACTGGTTGTAAAAGCGCTAGAGGATTGGTAAAGTGCCTGGGATAACTGCTTGTCAAAGACACTTCTCGACCAAATAATCACTTCGGCCGGATCTTTGGTAATGTACTTGTGATCTTCAGTATACAACAGACTGAGTTTCGTTTTTGCTTCGGTGTCTTGGTGCTTGGTTGCCTTTCCGCGCAAGTAGTTTAAAGCCTGGAGACATGTATTCAAGTCATTGGTGGTCTGAATAATATCTATACACTGTATTAACTTTAGTTCGTCAGGTACGTTCCCTAGTAATTGTTGTTCCTGCTCTAATGTCATTTAAAAGAAAGAAAAGAAAGAGGGGAAAAAAGAACAGCCAAAAAAATGTAATATAAACTGAGGTTCAAAATAAAAGTATGCTATTTATTGCTGAGGTTGCATGTAGGCAGCCTCTTGTCCTTCCAAGATTGGCCCGGTAAGCGGTGTGCCTAAATAGTTCATAGTGTCTGTATTGTCTACATTGTGGAAATCTAAAATTTCAGAATACATCATCACCTTCCAAGTGTCTACAGGTAAATCAGCCTCGTTAAAGGACCAATCAAACTTTTCTGGCGCAACAGGCTCATCCGTTGGATCATGATAGGGTGCAAGATAAGGATGAGACAAGGCCTCCTCTGCTGTAATACGCTTACGAGGATCAAAGGTGAGCATCTTTTCTAGCAAGTCAATCGCTTCAGGATCTTGTCCAGCAAATCGCTGACTAAAGGGAACGGGTTCACGTTTGGGAAGATTCTTTACAAATCTCAAAGTCTATAGACATGTTGGTAAATATACGCAGAGACATGTATTTATCTTACGTTTTCACTGCAGATGGTGGCAATGACATCGTCAGGTGGCGTACCCAAGAGCTCAGTAATAATAGAAAATTGATGTACATCTATTTAAATGATGTAAGCAACCTTTGTTCTCTCTTTCTTTCTCTCTATTTTTTTTTTGTATACTTACGATCCTTTCCAGGGAACAGAGGCTTTCCTTCCAACATCTCTGAGAAAATACAGCCAGCACTCCAAATATCCACAGCAACGTCATATTTTTGCCAGGTGAGCATAATTTCAGGTGCTCGATAATATCTTGTCGACACATAACCGGTCATTTGAGGGTCTTGAATACGTGCTAAACCAAAATCACAAATTTTGAGGTCACAGTTTTCATTGATCAAGATATTGCTTGGTTTCTAGATTCCATATTAGACATGTATCATATAGCTTAAGTTTCATTTTACCAGATCTCTATGAATAACACCAGCAGAGTGAACATATTTTAGACCTCTCTAATAAACACGTTTTAATGAGCTTCGATTATGGATATTCTTTTTGTCTGCTTTACCAATATTTGATATAAAAAGTATTGAATAAACTGTTTTTCTAAGGGCCTGGATTGAAGCAATCTATGTAAATCTGTACCAAGTAACTCGGTAACAAAATATCTACAGTATATTAGCATAAGTCTTTTCCTTTCACTTTAAAGACTTACATGTCTTCTAAGGGAGAAATAAATATATCGCTTAAGCTGATAATCTGTAAAACTATCTTAGCATTAAACATCAACACAGCATATTCATCTTTACATTTTCGTGCATTAATGCTTTTAATAACTTGAGTTCACGATAGGTTCTCTTTGCTAGCACTGGAGCGGAGAATGGCTTCATGATTTTCTTGATAGCCACATTCATCCCAGTCAACTGGTCCCTGGCAGAACTACATACTGTCTTTAATATCTAGTTTATACCTCATCCTTGTAACTTACCATACTAAACCAAATGCACCCATACCTACAGGCTGTAGGTCTACATATCTATACTTGGGGTATTAGCGTTTATTTTATATGTATTTATTCATCGTTTTACCTTGTAGTTACTTCAAACACAGTACCAAAAATCGAAAGTTTAACAAATTCAGCCATCTACAACGTATAATATTAATATGCAATGTAAACGTATAACATTTCCTATTTACATAAAGTAGTTTATCTTTTTTTCACAAATAAAAAGAATAAAAAAGAATAAAAGAAAGGACAGTAAACAAAAAAAAATTGATCTACTGTAAGAAAAAAAAAACGATCCCGAGTGAACGGCATAAAAAATTGATGTCATAGAAACATCATGATTACCTTTTATGGAAGACGGCACTCTAAAAATGGGTCTTTTTTACCACAAAGTAACAAAAAAAAAAAGAAACAATCAAAGAAAAAAGATTGTATCGAATTGGACAAGTATTAACAAAGTATAACTCAGGGCTGAAACTATGGTAATGTCATACTAATGCATAGGTTACACGACAAGTGTCATCAATGGCATCATGAACAAAAATTTTTTTATACAACTCTAAAATTGATTTTATATTTTACAAATCCATAATTAAAACAGTGTATCTTCATCACGAAGGTATTCCCCAACATCAGCTTGATGGAACACGATAATGTCTGTAGGCTGAAGTCTTTTCATATCTACTGTTGATCGTGCTGTCACACCAAATCCCTATTTTTGGTACACATTAAAAATGATTGTCCATTTGTCTCAAAGAGTTCACTTACCAGTGGTGAATCAGACATGGAAAAGATGACAACACCAGTGTGTTCAGGTGTGTCATCTGTAATTCTACCTAAATGAGCTTTGACAATATGATTACCATAAAGAAAAGGCATTTCACCATTTGGTTTGATCCAGATCTTGTACTATATATAATGACATTAGCTTTTTTTATTTATATACCGTATAAAATCCCTTACCTTTGCATACTGTGCTAAATAATCAAGTGCCGTAATGTGTAATTTGAACTTTCCAGTCTTTGTGAACTTGCCAAAGCAAGTACCCACTGATGCAAGCTGATCACGTCCCACACTCACTGCCATTCTCACCATAGATTCACTATAACCCTTTTATTTCAGAAAACTCGAATCTAAAAGTATATAATCTATATTACCTGACATAATAGACTTTGTTCTTTTGTAAACGGAAGCAATACGTCTCATCAGGTCTGTCGATTAAATGCTTAATGTTGGATCCAATACTATAATGCAAAATTAGAACATTCATATCTGCCTATATCTTTACAGACACACTTTACTATTTTGCAAGCTTCTCGAAAAGAGTTGTCGTTTCTTCTGAGGTTAAGGGACGCATTTGTTTGTGGTATATATAAGAGTAAAAAAAAAAAAAAATGAAAGGTTCAGGGAAAATTGTAGATTTTTGAAATAAGCCACTGTGACCTTAAATTCATGCAGACATCCCTCCTATTTGTGTAAAGTGGGGAGTTGTTATTAGGATCCTTTCTTTTATTGAAAAAGTAAACTATTTTTGTATTCACATCATTAAATTAAGAAGGAGGAGTAGAAATAGGTGTTGGAAGATAAGAATTGTTTGTCTTTATGTTGAGCTTATTGACAGCCTCTTGCATGGGTGAGGTTGATTGTATAAGAAGTTGGGATAAGGTTCCATCATCTTTAGCTTGTGCAAACTCTTCATATGTCTATATTTTGTACATTAGCTTCTTTTTTCTCCTTTTTATAAAACTAAAAAACTTACGCATTTATACGTGCCGCCCATGAAGATTTGTGGTAAGGCACGAGACTTAGTATTCTGCTTTCTCATATGTTGTAAAGCAAGTTCACTCTTGGCGACATCAATCACTTTAAACTTTATGCTGTTAGTCTCTAATGTCTTGATGATATCTTCTTCTTCTTGCTTTAGTTTAGAATTAGTTGAGATGCTTGAAGTATATACGTGGATTTCCTTGGGGTCACGAGGATGCAACTCAACAGACTGAGAAGCTTCAGGAGCAGGCCATCTAAATTTAGTACCTGGCCCGCCTGTCTTGCGTAACTTGGGAGAAACGATGCTCTTGTCACTGCTGAGCTGCTGTAGTTCGGATTGCTGTCCTTGTTTCATGGCGGATATTTGCTCTTGATATGTTTGTTGTAAATGTGCCACTTGGAGCGAATGATAATGCTCGTACTGCTCAAACTCATGCAATATCTTGCTTACTTCGTCATCCATATTGCTCTTGGCCTGGTTTTCTGCCTGTTTGAGTCGTTGATTCAAAAGAGCAATGTCTTTATCGTACTTGAGTTGAAGTTTGTTCAAGTTTTGAGCCTGTGCACTTTCTAATTCGCGAATGGCAGATTCATGGTTCTTTTTTAACTTTTCCAATTTTTTGTCCTTCTCAGCCATCGCCTTGGCATGAGATTCGAGAATAGCCTCATGCTTTTGCTTTTGTGCCTAGGATAAAAAGATAAGATAAAAGCATGGCAAAAATTGATAGCTGTATTTACTTCCAATTGATGGTTGAGTTCTTCTAACTTTTGCATGAGTAAACGATCATTTTCAAGGTCAACTGTCAACCGATTCAATCGCCTTTGATGCTCCTGGTCTTTGGTTATGCCTGATTTTGGTTTTCTGTCCTTCCTGTTGAGCTGTGCTCGAAGCTCAGCTAACTCATCTTCCTTTTCATTCAGTCGTTCCATGACTACTTTATTCTATATGTATGTCAGCTTATGTACTGTGTACTTGTAAACTTACAGTTTCTTTGAGTTCTTCCAGCTGAGAAGTGACTTGTGCCAAGGCAGGTTTGACCAACTCTGCTCTTTCATTTTCCCATTGGAGTTGCATAGCCTCCATTTCGGTTTCCTTTTCTTTCAATAACCTATCCTTTTCAGCCAAAAGTTGAGCTGTCTTGCCTTCCTGTTGTAAGGAATCGAGCATCTCCTTTAGAGACTCGACTTCCTTTTTAGTTTCTTCCAACTCTGCTTCTTTGGCAGCAAGTTCGGATGCCATCTCTTCATGCTTTTGTTCAAGCTCGACTAATTGAGGAGCCTCTGTAGAGGTGGCTGATAGTTGTGTTTTCAGCTGCTCAATTTCTGCCATTTGCTTATTAATTGTATCTTGTTGTTCCATGGTCTAAAGAATAAAAAGATAAGCAAAGACAAAAAATAAGATAACAATGACTCACCTTGGATTTCAATTCTTGGTATTCCTGCTTTATTTGCAGTACAGATTGATGACTTGCGATGCTCTCGGATCGCTTGATAGTTGATGCTATTACAAATTGATTATTGTGTTCTTATTTGCTTCTCTCTTGTCCTACCATGAATCGAATCTTTTTGGCTGGTTTTCTTTCTTGATCCCAGACAAGGCATTATAAAGAAAGTAAAGAAAAAAGAAGAAGAAAAGAAATAAATGCTTATATACTCTGCTCCTTGCAAAAGGGTACAGTTAACATTTCTTTTTTTCAGGAGCAAACATGTGTGTGTACATCAAAAAAAGCTGGGAAGCAAAGATCAGCTTTTTCAAGGGACTACTTTTTATTCTCCTTTTTCATTATCTCTTTTTACAAATAAACTCTTCCCCTTTCTGAATTTACATTGGGATAAATTAGTCTATACAAAATACTTTTTCTATCGTTGATTCAATACATGACGAAGATAAAGTTCATCTACAAAATGAGCATGTCTATATAATGTAAAAAGGATCAGTTCCTGTCCTTATGTGTGAAATATAAAGCTTACCTAATTCCAGGAGGTCTAGCTTGTTTAAAATGCTCGAGTGCATCCGGCACAGAGAGACCTAATCTCTCAATCATGTAGCAGACAATAAAGAACCCTGTTCGATTGAACCCATAGTGACAGTGAACAGCGATCTGGCCATCAGGGATTTTTGCCCAGCAAGCATCCGCGATTTCGATAAACTTGGCCACTTCCTCTCTCGTAGGTGGAATCTTACTGACAGTCTTAAACTTGATATATTCAATGCGAGAGTGTTCAAAGTCACTAGCACGATAAGGCGGTATGTCATTTGAGATGTCGATGATAAATCGAATTTCTGGGTACTTTGCTAATAAAGCCGAAGGAGAATGACTTGGATCTGTCTGACGCATCACTTTCATGGCTCTAAATAAAGAAGGTCCGATAGGTCCGTCCGTGATATTGGCTACATTGACCCACTTTTTTTTTTTACACAATGTTGGTCACTCTTTTCAATTCATATTCATATTTTTACCTTTTCATAATTTTTCAAATCCCACTTGTTCTCGCCTTTGGTTTTATGTAATATCTGCCACGCGCCACTCAGCGTTTTCAAGCCACAGTGATGGATCAGAAAATCGGAAATGACTGGATTAACCAACTCGGGACGTACGACCATAGGCATATGTCCGACACTTGGAATGATGTGGGGCACAGGTACACGGTGATCTGGTGTATCTGCGTTCAGACCGATAAGATGCTTCCGGATGATGTGCATCTCATCAGGAGGCGTGATCTGATCTTTCTCACCCCCAATTAAAAGCACGCCCATATCTAACTGGGAATAGATATCTTTGGTGGGAAGTCGAGCGCCTGCTAAAAATCGTTTGGTCACTGGTGTTTTACTCTGTAAATTCCAAAGCAGCTGGCTAAAAAATAAATGCGTAAAGAAAAAGACTATCAAAAATGTATACATATACACTTGCCTTTTCCGAATAGATTCGTTCACATCAGGCCCTAGAAATCTGTTGACGCTTTTCGAATAGTAAAGACCCTTTCGATCTGCTGTTCGGAATATGTCGAGTAACCAATCAGGTATCCATTTTAGTCTTTGTTGACCTTTCAATTGGCTCTTACTGACATGTTCCTTTGGGGAAATAAGGACGAGTCCAGCCATACAGGGTCGTATTTCGGGACATACAGCAACAAAAGAAGCAATAGCACATCCATAGGAATGTGCAATGATAACGGTAGAAGGATACTTATACCTATCCGTCAACAATTCTTTAATATCTTCAACTAAAGCCTCTGTTGTATACGATTCCCAACT
The DNA here is from genome assembly GCF_002708625.1 of Rhizopus microsporus ATCC 52813. Classification (NCBI taxonomy): domain Eukaryota; kingdom Fungi; phylum Mucoromycota; class Mucoromycetes; order Mucorales; family Rhizopodaceae; genus Rhizopus; species Rhizopus microsporus. Next base: position 137,918 of record NW_019671917.1, on the reverse strand, counting down.
TTGTAATAAATGAGTCTAACGTTATGTTTTTTTTTTTTTTCCTAACTGATACTTTACTCTTTTGTCACTTCACTTTTACCGCAGCCTAATAAATCTACAGCCAAAATATGTGCGGTTTGTGAAAAATATTCAATCTGACGTTGCCACTGTGATACCTATGATATGAAATGAATTTGTGTGAAGCTTATCATTTTTTGATGGGGACCTTACTTGTCCGCCTAACCCATGAATAAATACGATCAAAGGAACTTTACTTCCCAATTCATGAATAATATGTACAATACGAAGTTTACGTCCACGTATATCTATGAACTGGGTATGTTCTGAAATGATATCGGACTCATCTATCAAATTTAGATATTTACACATTATAAGCATATATAGGCAACACTGTACTTTGATTTGTTGATAGTTCATGTTCAATAGTAGCTTCTTCAATATTTCGTTGACAAAGTAAAAAATAGAGTCGTTCTGATAAGGTGATGCCTTTAGATCGATAATACTGATAAGCAATGGCCATAGCAGCACTTAAAAGTGTAAGGGCTGTAACTACTGGTTTCTGATTCTTTGAAAGTAATTCGACTAGACTCATGCTGATTAGAGAAAAGTGAAAAAAAAATGAAAAAGTATTCAGCGGAGCCTATTTTTTTCTTTATTCTTTTTTTTTTTTTGAAGGGTCCTTCCTTTTCTGCTCTTTCTTTACATTATCGTTTCAACTTGAGTCTAGTCTCATAGAATTCATAATCGTGGTTTCGAGTTTATAGACGAGCAAGGTTTGAGATTGTTGATCATTATGAGTAACCTATACTCTCAGCGTGTTGTTATACAGTATTTCCAAAAATTATTGACATTGATACCAAGTGTACAGTTTTTTCTACAAGTAATGTCGCATAATTCGAGAATTTATAATACAAATTATACAAAATACGACATCTTGGAACGACATTACTTTCTGGAAATAATGTAAAATTCGCGCTTGTTAAATTCTAATGTCACGTTAACCATTAGTTGATTTCGTATATGTAGGAGCTTTGTCGTACAAAATGAGTATATTAAGCATGAAAGCACTGTCAGATCTCTTTTTACTCTCTTTCTCATTAAAAACCGAGTATTACAACGTGTGCTTTCAAATTTTCTACGAAGATGGGCACGGTAATGCAGTTGATAAATACGGTAGACCTGAGCCTATGGATTATATCATTGATGAAGAGCGATATGCTTTAGAAACAGTTAGCTCACACACTCAGTATTTGCATAATCAGCCTCAGGAGAATAATTTCGATGTAGGCTCTGTGGCAGATGAAGATGCAAAAGATGATCCAAATGCTTGCATGAAGGAGGCGTCGAGTAAGCGAGCGTACACACTCTATACGGATCAAGGCAAAGTTGGATTCTTTAAACTGACGTTTGAGAAAGCTATAAGTGCTTCAGCTGCTGAAAAACAATTAGGTACTCATGTTCGCACAGCTCAAAAATGGGCTCAAATGTACAAAACGGATCATGATAGTATTTTTATAAAGCATAAGAAAACCGGCCGCTCGCGTATACTTCATGGATAACACAAGCAAATGACCTTGGAGTATATAGATGGGTATCCTTCAGCCATCTTGGAGCAAGTAATGGAGCGACTACTTCAAAAGTTTCAGGATCTCAAGGTCTCTAAAAGCACTGTCGACAATTTTGTAAGAACTGAATGTAACTTGTCATTCAAAAAAGTCCAATTTCAGCCTGTAGATAGGAACAGTGAAGAAAAAATTCAGGAGCGTTTCGACTAGGTTCATAAGTGGGAGTGTACGGACATGGACTTTAGAACTAATTGCGTCTTTCTCGATGAGTCTGCATTTCATATTAATTTAAAACGTAGTATGGCCTGGTCAAAAAAAAGGATTGCCTGCTGTGGTCACAATGCCCAAAACCCGAGCACAAACAACAACGATTTAAGATGCGATCTCTGCTTCAGATTTAATAAAGTGTAGCCTGAGATTACCACAGCCGCCAGCCAAGCAGCACCGTATCTATGGAGGGCTTTAGCCGCTTCCTTCAAGCCAGATCTGAAGAGTCTGCCGTTCTCAGTCGATTCTATGGACATACCATCACAAGCCATGATAATGGATATCCCCTCTTCCGCATAATCCATCTTTCAGCGTACTTCAACAAACAACGTGCCGATCAAAAGTTTATTCAAGACTTACGCGCCAAGTTTGGAGAAGACGCCGTGTTTGTGATGGGAAACTGGTCCGCTCCCCATGCTAGGTACCGTGAACCCATTCTTGGCCTTGATTTCCGAAGGCTCCTCAAGAAGCATGGGTTCCAAGTCTATCTTATAGACGAGTACAAGACCAGTAGGTGCTGTCCAACATGCCACAACGAAAGCCTCCGTACGTTCCGTCGTGTTCCAAATCTACGACCGTATCAACGTGAGCGACATCCTGCTGTTGTCTGCCATGGTCTTTTAAGGTAATAGTACATGAACCACTTGTATGACTTTATACTGATTGAATATTGCTTGTAGATGCACCAATCTATACTGTAGACCTGCCATGGCAGCACCAGACAGATATCGCTTATGGAACAGGGATGTTGCTGCTTGCCTCAACTACATGCACATCCTTCGTGGGCTTCGGTGTAATGGTATGGTTCCTCATAGGTTTTGCCGGGTTACTGTTGCTCCTACAAGACGTCGAAGAAGAGTGGACGATCAGGAGCAACCAAGAGCTAGAATACGTTTAGACGATGATTCTCCGTCCTAGTTATCGCTAGGACACATCTAGATGCCTTCGGGGTAAGTTGTATGTAATAATTTTCTTACATAACTAACTGTATAATTTTTTATATTCTCTCCTTGGTACTTATTACTCTCATTTGTATATCGTCTCCTTCGCACGTATTTTATTTTTAGCCTTTGCGTAAATACCTTTTTTAATATGCGCCAATTATTTTTTTCATACACGTCATAATTTTATCCTCTTTCTGAAATTTATTTTTAACAAAACAGTATGCCAAGTTGAAGAACAATGTATACGATCAAGAAGTAGCGTATGAGCTAAATGATGATCAATATAAGGGAGGAAAATAATTATATAATTGCTTCTTTAATAAGCAATGCAAAAAGTAAAGAGGATGAACCCATTGAGTCGCGCTGTATTCACAGAAATACAATAGAATAAAAATGAGGTCACAGCGCGTCATTTTGATTTACTTTCATGCGACTGCCAGCATTTTGCATTTCTTTCAAGTTCCATGGCCAAGAAAAAAATCACAGGTGGAAGTGCTAAAGAAGAAGGTAGCTGAATAGCAGCGATTCTTTACTTCTCTCTTTTTCATTGTATTTCTTTCTTTTCTTTTTTTTTAGTAGAACACGCAGTCCTTGAGTACATGAAAAAGGTCAACCGACCCTATAGTGCAAGTAAATTAAAAGCTATATAGACACACAAACAAAATGACCAACGTATGACTCTAAGCCGACGTATTTAATAACCTACACTCAAAGTATTCCAAAGCACATATTATAAAAGCGCTAGACAAGTTGGTTGAAGAAGGAGAGGTGATATCCAAGACATATGGCAAGTCAGTCGTTTATTCTATTAAACAAGATGCTGTTAAAAGTGATGAAACGGGACAGACATTAGATAGTCTTGAGGGAGAAATCAACAAGGTCAGTGATGAGTTTAATACGATCAAGAGTGAAAATAAGAAACTTGAAGGAGGTAATTATTCATCTAGATGTAAGCATATATTTATTTTGAATGATAGAGCTATCAAAGCTCAAAAGTGACGTAACTACAAAAGAAGCTATAGAACTTATTCAAAAATATAAACAAGAAGTAAGTCTATATATTGATAGGCTCTTATAACGTGTATTATAGAATGAGCAATTAGAGCAAAGGCTCAATCATCTCAAGAGTGGCGTAGTACTTATACCGCCAGAGAAAAGAAAGAGAGCGGACGAAGAGTTTATTCGCAATAGAGATCAGTGGAAGAAGAGACGTACGATGGTAAGGTTTATATACATCATAAAGAAAGTCAACCTTCATGATTATACAGTTTCAGACCATCTTCAAGACAGTAACTGAGCATATGCCCGGAAAACCTGATGAACTAAAAGAGGAATTGGGTATAGAAGAAGACATTATACCATACGATAAAGATCCTCTTGCCTCGTAAATTTTTAAATGCCAGACATCATCTTTTTTCTTTTTTTCTTAAATAAATGTCTTCTGCAGAGATTCAACCCTTGTATCGCTCATTCTTGAGGGTTGTTCAACGATGGCCTGTAGATAAAGTGAGACCTAATAAGGATTTAAAACAAGTATTGACAACAAAAGTTGAAGAAAGTTTTCGGAATGAAAGCACACTTGACATTGCTCAAGCAGAGAAACAGTTATTTGCACTTGAAAAATTATTAAACAATGATTTTAAACAAAAGGTTAGCTTTTAACTCGGCTAGCTTCCAACCAAATTAACCATTGTCATAGTATCCGCTTTCAGAAGCGATTCTATACCCTGCAAGTAATCCAAAATACTATTCAAAATTGATATCTGCCCTTGGTGCAAACAAGGAAAGCAACAAAGGATTTTTAGCAAGACTATTAGGTCAATAGATAGAAAAAATAAAAGTCTGAGCCACTAGAAGATTTTTTTTTTTTTACCTTTCTTTTTATTTAAAATGTCAAATAAACGAGCTAGAATTGACGATAGCCAAATTGAAGGCAAATTACAAAAAGATCTATTCACTGTTGAGTCCTTGACGAGGTTAGAAAAAGCTTATAAAGAATCCAAGCCTTATCTTCACTGTAAAATTGATCAATTATGTGATAATGATCTCTTATTGCGCGTTCGAAAAGAAATTCTTTCCAGTTTACATTTTACGCTTAAAGAAACAGATATTTACAAGGTGAGAGAGAAGGATGATATGACAACAAAAGAGCTTACATGTATCAGGTCAACCAAACAGGCGACTTGGCCAATTTGGACGGTCTTCCCGAAGCAGAATTGAAACAGTTATCTAGTCTTTTTGAACTTCGTAACGCGCTTTATTCTCAGGATTTTCGTAACTTTATCTCTCATGTTACCGGCTGTGGACCTTTATCTGGCTCAAAGATGGATATGAGTATCAACTCTTACCAAACAGGTTGTCATCTTTTGAATCACGATGATGTGATAGGCACTCGCAGAGTATCGTACATTCTATATCTCACAGACCCCGAAAACCCTTGGAAGCCTGAAGATGGTGGAGCTCTCGAACTCTATCCAGTTATCAAAAAGGGTATCCCCGCATCAGAGCCTACAGTGACCATTCCTCCTCAATGGAATCAATTTGTCATGTTTACTGTTCAACCCGGCCACTCATTCCACTCAGTAGAAGAGGTCATTGGCACGGGTAATCGTCTTAGCATCTCTGGCTGGTTTCATATACCACAAGAAGGCGAAATTGGATACAAGGAACCATCTAATGAAGGAGAGGCAAAGTCTTCGCTTGAGCAACTTCAAGAAGATTCCAGCGACAACTTCACAAAGTATCCAGTAAAGGAGGAAGAAGAAACAGTAGGATTAACAGAGGATGTGCTGACTGAACTGGCAGAATGGATCAACCCTCACTATTTGGACCTAAAGATGATTCATAAGCTATCAGAAACCTTTTTAGATGAATCTGCTGTCCAGTGCAAGAAATTCTTGAATGAGACATTGCTTGAAAAATTAGAACGTATCACACAACAATATGACGAAGAAGACAAACTAGCCACGGGTAAGGATGGTATTGCATCTCATGGCACAGGCGTACGCGAAGGCTGGGTCGTTCAAGGCCCTCCTCATCGATCTCGTTTTATGGTTTCCACTGGCAAAGATGAACTCTTTCAGTACTTGGCCACCAAGTTTGAATCTGAAGCATTCCGTCAATGGTTAAATGCCATTGTACAAATCATGCCAGTCGGCTATCGTGGTCAAATCCGTCGTTTCCGTCCAGGACATGATTATACATTGGCTACAACCAACACAAGAGGTCAGGGAGTGCTGGACGTTACATTTTGCCACGTAAGCAAGCCTGAATTCTGGGAAGATGGCGATATTGGTGGATATGAGTGTTACATGGCTGCACATGACGGTGAAGAGGATCCAGCTACTTATAAAGCGGCCGATGAGGATGGTGAACTATTGAGCTTAGCAGCAGGAAAAAATGAGCTATCTATTGTTCTTAGAGACCAAGGTGTTATGCGATTTATCAAATATGTTAGTGCAAAAGCCCCTGGATCACGCTGGGATGCTGCTTATGAATATGACTTGCCAGAAAACTTTGAAGAAGAAGAAGAAGAATAGATTGTATATAGCTGAAATAATAATAAAAAACATACGTTGCATTATTGACTCATTCTATTTTTCATGAGAGAATGTAACTTTGTTGTAAAGGGTTCACGATGATGAATATAAGATATTATTACAATATGTAATTTTTTAGGATGCCCATCCGCTCTCTGACATTAGCTTCGTTTTACGAATAGCAACTTTATATGTAGAACATTGATAGTATATATTTGCAAGTATTATAAATATTATTAATATTAATTAGTAGCTATTCTATCAGAGTCAGTAGGACAATATATGGTTTGATTTGCATGGAAGTTAAACACGGATGGTTTTTTAGCTTGCGGTTGAAATAGTTCATTCCATACTATTTTTGACACCCATTGATGACCAACTATTCCGGGATGAAAGCAGTCGATGTTACTAAGAGTAGATTAGAGCCTGTGATACTTGTTTTATAGTTTACCTAAAGAAGTTTATAGGAAAGCTTGTCATGTTTAAATTGCTATGCTGATAGACAACAGCAAAGCTATCATTTTTGTTTTGTTGATATTTTTGATAAATACTAAATAGTCTCTTGTTGTACTCTATTGGATAAAGAGGTTACATAATGAAAAAAAGAAATTACGCACAACCGTTTACCAACTGCAAGGTAATCCATATATTCTAGGCCACCTGGAGTAGAGCCACAGCTACATTCTCTTCTATTCCCGATGGTACTTGTATCATTATTTTTCGGACGACAGTAAGCCTGTCCAGCAGTAACAGGAAATAGCTGAGATACATTAAAGGCGCCGATGACATTAACCAGTACGCGAGGGACATTTGTTATAATCCTTTCAACAGCAGCGTCCATATGGCTGGCGAATTGATCTGGTGTAGTAATGTTTGTATATCTACGATCACATGAACTACACATATCGTTACTTCCTATTTGAATGTTGATCATTTTCCAGTCGTTCTGAAAATCTATTCCTGCAATATTATGCATCTCTATTTAGACAGAGTTAGTTTTATACATATAAATTTATAAGGATTTACCAGGTATTAAATAATCCAACTGATGCTGCAAGTTTATAGAGAGTGAACCACTTAAGGCTGCGTTAAGCCGATCTTTTTCAGGTATATCTATAATAATAACCAGAGTCAATCTTATGATACGGTTAAACCGATTTTCCTTTCAATAATGACGTTACATCTTCCGGGACAACTATTGACTATAAGGCTATGTTAATCTCTCTTTCTCTCAAAATATTCATCTTCTTTACCACTGCAATAAAGGGCAATATGGCTATCAATCGAATATCCTTTTAAGTTTGGTTGATAATGCTTCATATAGTTCGGAACTGTTAAAGCGCCCTCATCTCCTCCTATACTGTAACTCAATCCACGGTATTCGTTGAATGAATTAAATGCTGCTAACAACGGAGGCTGAGACAAGTTCACTCCCATTATACCAAATCCTGCAGTAATACTAAAGATAACAGTCTTAATATGAGGGGATCGCGTACAATTTCTCAGTTACCTGTCACCTAAGGCACCCATCACTTTTATGTCATCTGGCCGAAGATCATGAACGCTTGTCGGTGCTGGACGAGGTGAGAGAGCAGGACACATTGATATATGTGTAACATTTAAAGTGTATACATTGGGTGTAAACAGCACAACAAGTGCAAAAATGGCTGTCAATAGACTCATCAATGTGCAACAACAACAAGGAAAAAGGAAAGGAGGTAGAAAAAGAGAAATAATAGGATAGGACGATATTTATTACGATGATAACATTGACTTAACTAAATTTATTTCTACTAGTGAAACCCTGACGATCGGTTAATGAATTGATTACATATGCTTCGTTTTACTCTTACACCTTGTTTAAGATCATCCTTGTATATTTGAAAATACATTAATGAAATATATGCTTAAAGCTAATTATTTTGCCAAAACTAGTGTTTAAAGCAAACTCTTTTATCATTATGTATTATATACCAAACTCATTTAGATCGTGTCAAATTGATCATCCGCAACTGCCCTTGTACTAAATGTAAGTAAACCCAAGAAATGGGAAATATGAGCATTAGTTTGTTCTTACATTCTTTAATAAATAAACAGATAGTGAGAAATAAGGTCAACCTAATCATGTTTTACATAGGATTTTTAAAAGAATAGACATCGTAAAAGAGGATTTAAACATTATCAGCAGACTGCTTGTTACAAGCAGGAGTATTCCAAAGAAATTCTAAGGATAGTAATGCTAGGGGACATTGCACTTCCAATGTAAGATGAATTTTATAGTTTATAATACAATTTATACTTGCTGTCAGAGCAATACTTTATAAAATATATTTTTAACAGTAGCTTTATTTATGAATGTTTCATAGCAATTTATTGAAAGGTTTGTTGTGTCTTAATATCGCTCTTCACCAAAGATAAACAGTTGATATATGAAGCTATAATCGAAAAATACGATTCGTTAGAATAATTAAAGTGTACGGAAACACTTGCTATAAAGAGCCTGGGCTTTTTGTTTCATATCATCCTTGGGGAACACTGAAGGCTTCTGCTATGTTGTTGAAAAGCCTACCGCTTATCTTAGAACAACTAATGAAGGTGCTGTTTTAGCGGTGTCTCACAACAAAAACAAAACCCCCAAGAGCACCTTGACGAAAAGCATAAATGGAGCATAACCAACATTATGCTTATACAAATAAAAAAGTATCTTGCTGGATGAATCTGTCTTTTCAACAGAGTTTATATCATACATTTTTACAAATGCAGTACAATAAAAGGCACACACATAGTAGTAGGAAAGTGAGAAGAAATCACCTTGTAGAATGATATTAAGGCTAGAAGAAAGACAGTGAGTATATGTGTGTATATTCAATACTTTATTGCTTACATTAGCAGGATTTCGTCTAACATATTCATCATATGTAGTATGCTCATCAAATGGTCTTTTACCCACCAAGTTTTCCATGTCCTCTCTTGTGATGACTTCTTTACTTAGAAGCAACTGCGCTACTTTCTCTATTTCATCTTTCTTTTCTGTTAAGAGACGAAGCGTACGGTCATAAGCTTCTGAAACAAGTGATCGCACTTCATTATCAATCAATTCTCCTGTTTCTTCAGAAAATGGCTTCTGGAATCTATTTTCATTTTGAGGATCGCTGAAGGAGATTGGGCCTATCTTTGCATTCATACCATAGGCTGTAACCTGAGCATATGCCATTTTAGTCACTTTCTGAAGATCATCCTGTGCGCCGGTTGTGATAGTATTGAAGAAGATCTTCTCTGATACGCGTCCGCCTAAGGTCATACACATACGATCTAATAACTGTTTCTTTGAATAGAGGTACTGATCTTGTGGCAAATACTGAGCATACCCCAGTGCAGCAGATCCTCGAGGGATTACAGATACTTTCAACAGCGGGTCTGCATACTTGAGATACCAACCTGCAATGGCATGGCCAGCTTCATGATACGCCACCGTCTTCTTCTCTTCAGGCGACAGTACGCGAGATTTCTTTTCTAAACCTGCAATAACACGTTCAATAGCATCCTCAAAGTCTTTCTCTTCTACCATATCTTTTCCACGGCGAGCAGCAATTAAAGCAGCTTCGTTGCATACATTGTGAATATCAGCACCAGCAAATCCAGGAGTCAGTGCTGCCAATTTACGAGCAAGTACTTGTTTGTCCAAGTCAGCTTTAATGGGTCGAAGGTGTACTTCAAATATTTGCACGCGACCATTAATATCGGGTCGATCAATAGTAATGTGTCGATCGAATCGCCCTGGCCTTAACAAAGCAGGATCCAGCACATCAGGCCTATTTGTACCAGCCAAAACAACCACATGTTGATCAGAATCAAACCCATCCATTTCGACTAAAAGCTGATTCAATGTACTTTCGCGCTCATCGTTGCCACCGCCAAACTGACCAGCGCCCTTGCCTCTAGTCTTGCCGATCGCATCAATTTCGTCCACAAAGATGATACAAGGAGCGTTTTTCTTGGCTGTTGCAAATAAATCACGGACTCGGGAAGAGCCCACGCCGACAAACATCTCAACAAACTCAGAGCCAGACACGCTATAAAAAGGAACACCTGCCTCTCCTGCCGTTGCCTTTGCCAAAAGCGTTTTACCCGTACCAGGAGGGCCGGAGAGGATGGCGCCCTTGGGAATCGTGGCTCCCAATTTTTCATACACTGCAGGATTTTTTAAAAAATTGACAAATTCCATAATCTCTAGTTTGGCTTCGTCCGCGCCTGCGACGTCTTTAAAGGAAATTTTCACTTTGTCTTCTTGATTGAACCTTTTAGCCTTGCTTTTTCCGATATTAAATATACCACCAGCTTGCGAACCCCCTGGGCCTTTCTTACTAATGTAGAATAACATGCCAATTAATAACATTGTGGGCGCAAATTGAAGTATCATTTCGGCTACATTGGCTTGGTCATGATAAGCAACAGGAATTGCTTCATTTGGTGAAATGCCCAGCTCTCGCTGTGCATTCTCCAAACTTCTTTCAAATGCTCCAACAGAACCGATGGAGAAATAGAATACGTTACTGGGAGATATTCCCATGGAGTGAGCTTCAGGTCGTAGATAGACACGAACCCTTTCTCTATTGAGCACTTCAAGACGATCGACAAGACCTCGATCAAGCAGTTGGCTGCGAAATGCCTGCCAGGTTAATTCTCGCCCGTCTTCGCTAGGTGAAGCAACTCGGTAGATTATATAGGCGCAAAGTGCTGTAGCAAAGAGTTCGCTGGTCTTTGGCATCCCCGGTGGTGCTGAATTGGGTTTTTTATTACTGTTGCTTGAAAAGGGAGTTCTGTCGAAAAAGCTTTGGGAGCCTTTAGGATCATTGCTTGGTTTTTTAGTACTATAGTTTCTAAGAGCTACTCTTGCTGTCTGTGGATATCTTTTGGCATAACACCTTGTGATGCTCAATAAACGTGATAGCATTGAAGAAGGGAGGTTGCAGAAATTATTTGGAAGAAAAAAAGAGATGACGTTAGGAATCAACCTCCGCTTTGCCCTTTCAAGTTCGAAAAAGGCAAATGTAAAATATGTTTATTATGAATACAGTGAGCTTTCTCATACACACACAAAAAAAAAATGACAATGAGATAATAAAGAGAGAAAAAAAATAAGGCTATTCGTCTAATGCATAAACAGCATACCTGAGCCCTCATAGACGGTAGCAATCTTTTGGATAGCATTGATATAAGCAGCTGTTCTATAGTCTACCTTTTTGATTTGAGCGGTTTGTCTTGTTTCGTGGCATGCTTGAATCATGGTATCTTCAAGGCCAGAGTAAACCAGGTCAGCTTCTTCAGCACCATGTACAATGGCCTTTCTTTCGGCTTCTGTTAAGGGTCTACCAGCATTTTCTTCTACAAGGGCAACTACCTTGGATCGTGCACGTTCATCCCACTTCTTGTTCATACGGCCAAATCGCACATGGGATAAATTCTTGAGCCATTCAAAATAGGACACAGTGACACCACCCGCGTTCAAGAGTAAATCGGGAATAATAACCTTGCCACTGTCTTCCAAGAGGGAGTGTGCAGAAGGTGTAACGGGACCATTGGCAGCTTCACCAATGATCTTGGCCTTAATATTGGAAACGTTACGCAAACCAATCTGACGTTCGAGGGCAGCAGGGATCAAGATATCACATTCAGCTTCGAGGATCTTGGTTGGCTCGTCAATGATTTGAGCAGATGAATCATATCCACGGAAGGTTCTGTTGGCACGGTGATGCTTATAGAGATTCTCAATATTCAAACCATTAGGGTCATATATAGCACAGTCTCTTTCACCAATACCTATAACCTTGGCACTAGCATAATAAAAGTGAGCAACAAAATCGTTATCAGTTACTATGATGACACTTACCCATTTTCTTCAAAGAATTTAGCAGCATGGTAGCCTACATTACCGAATCCTTGGATAACCACAGATACATCTTCTATCTTTCCACTAACGCCTGTCTTCTTTTGCACTTCGGGATAACTAAGGAATTCACGGATACCATAATAAACACCTAAACCGGTGGCTTCATTACGACCACGTACACCACCTAATGATAGAGGCTTGCCAGTAACACAACCAGCAGCATTGACATCGCCTATATTGAATTGAGCATATGTATCCATAATCCATGCCATTTCTCTAGGTCCAGTACCAACGTCAGGAGCTGGAACATCAAGGCCAGGGCCGATAAATTTCTTTTGACAGAGTTCCATCGTGTATCGACGGGTGATTCTCTCAAGTTGCTCGACTGTGTATTTTGAAGGATCAATCTTGATACCACCTTTAGCGCCACCAACTATAAAATAATGCGTTGAATAACAATGATTAGAGAAGAAGAAGAAGAAAAAAGTGCTATACACTTACATGGTACATCTACAACAGCACACTTGTACGTCATGAGAGAAGCCAGTGCTAATAGTAAACTTGATTTAATAATGACAGTTTGATATGTCTATTTGATTTTATACCTTCAACTTCTTGCAAGTCAACTTCTTCAGAGAAACGGATACCACCTTTGACAGGTAAACGGTGTCGAGAGTGTTGGGCGCGATAACCTAAAGATGTTTAGTTAAACAGAATATGATTAAATAGTTTATATGCTTACCTTCAATAACTTCATATTTTCCGTCTTCAATTTCTATCGGAAAAGTGACACGTAGGACACTATCAACAGCACGTAAATGAGCCAATGTATGTGACTGTACGTCACTGAGATTAGCTGCGTGATCATAGTAATTTTCGACGGATTGTAAGAAAGTAGGTTCATCGGGATTACAAGCAGCTTGGGTAGCAGCTAAAAAAAAAAAAAAAAGAACAAAGTTAAGCATTGAATAACAATGATAATAAGAGCATTACCAGTAGTTAAACATCGATAAAGCGCAGGCTTAACTGTTAAGGGGCGAAGGGTAGTACTAAAAGAATGTAAGCTTGATATTTTATGAATAAAAAGTCAACTTACGGTAAACGACGTAGAAGAAGCATTGGTAAAAGAAGGGAAAAAAAAAGAAATTGTTTTTTTTAATATAACAGTGTCCGCTTTAAGTATCGTGGGAAATGCCGATCGCATTTTCTCACGACGGAGCTTAAATATATGATGTCTTTAACCATTTTTTGAAGGCAGTGCTGACAGGAGATTTAAGTCAAGTATAACAGTGCTTACAGAAAAGGGTCAGTTCCTGCTATAATGGAAAGAATAATGGAATGAAAGATCATGTTTATTGATATACATTAAAGCAGATGATTGTGTTACCTCTGGAAAGGGAGGTACCTGCTTCACCATGAAGGCAATGGTTGGCTTGAACGAGCGTAGATGAGGTAAATAACAGGGCTTTAGTATGTCTTCTTCTTTAGACAAGCTTGAAATTATCAAGCTCTAGTGACGATAGGTAAAAATGCTTACAATTAACCACATATAAATTGAACATTTCACTCTTAGACTTTCGATGAACTGGAAAGTGTCAGTTGCTCGATTGATAAATTCCATAAGGAGAAGTTGTCAGGGTTGAAAATATTGTATATAATTATATGCTCAATCAGTTGAACGTTAGACCAAAATAGAAAATCCTTTTGGATCTCTACTCCTCATGACGCGAATGTATAGTTATCTTTTGAGCTCGGCCATTCTAGCTCTGTCTTCCTCTACTGATTGTGGAACAGCGCCTGAGAGCTTTTTATTTCTCCTACAATCGCCTCCTTTACCGCTTCCTATCCATACAGTTGAAAGTCTAGAATTATACAGTATCAAGGTGCGAGCTTTTTTTAAAATATGCTAGGAAGAAGAACAGAGTACACAGTTAAATGAATTAGGATTGAGTACAGAAATGTCTACAAGACAATAATCGAGTGAATGAACAACAATGC
>NW_019671917.1:114098-122170 GCF_002708625.1 Rhizopus microsporus ATCC 52813 | reverse complement strand
CAATGGAAGAAAGAAAGAAAGAAAAGATTGACGTAACGCATTTATATTCATATAAGACGTAACTGCGGAATAATAATGGTTGACGATTCTTGAAAATGTAAAAAGTTGGAAAAATGTAGTACAAGTAGACTTTGGTGCTTCCAAGTGACAGTAGCAAAAGACTATTTAATAAGAATATAAGCTTTTTTCTTCTCTTACTCTCCACCAGTTTTCATTGCAGTTAACTGACAAAAAATTATATTCATTATCATTAATTATCAATCTTTAAGTATGTATTATCCTATTTTTAACAAAGACAATTTACTAATAAAGATAAAAGCTATCTATAAAAAGCACAACAAAGTCTCAGTTTGTAGTTTTTATCTTTGAGCCATACATCGCGGAGTGGTGTGACTAAATTACTGTAAGATGTAAAATAAGAGTATATTGAGCATAGGAAAGAAGAGAAAGGAAAGGAAATAAATGTAACTATTCAAGCAATAGATACTTGTGACAAAAGAGAGAAGGGGAAAGGAGTGTTTTGAATAACTGATTGCCAGTGAAAGGTCCATAATAACCATAGTGTAGTCTAGACAATAGTGGGTATAGTGTGGGCTTGTGAAGGATGGATGAAACGAGATGCTTATAGAGTACATAGTAGAGCGAGCATATGTGCAGAGTGTAGATTCATATTGGTATAATAAGGTTGCAGGATACATTGCCATATTGGGCGTTTGAAAGGGCAAAGAACCAGAAAATAGACAATACTATCTTCATTCGCTTGACACATACGACATTGAGGGGAAGGAAAGGCATTCATCTAATGTAAATAAGCCATTGTGGGCAATTTAGAGTGAAGGACTCTATACCACACTGTCCGCGTTTGTAGCAGTATATCCGCTTTTCAGAACATCTTGAAGCGTGACATGCGGGCGGAGAATCTTGGCTTAGAAGGACGTGGTCCTGGGAGCTGTCTAAATTGAATGGAGGAGATATTGAAATTGTTGTGAAATTTGATCTTCTGTGATATGTAGGGCATCTTGCATGAATAAAACCCAAAAGAACGGTTGCAATCGAACTGTTCTTTGTTGGAATATATATTTGTACAGCCACTAACACGGGCCAGGCTTAACAGGACATTTACCTCTCACTCGCAAACGTAAGCGATTAATTGCATCATCGATAATAAAAAAAGTTTGAAGCCAAAAACCTGGCGTGGCGAATATTTGGAATGGAGAGGAACAGGTTTGCTAAAGATAACAACAGGAGGTTTGCAAGAGATAATGAGGAAAAATCTGGGTTGAATCCAAAATGATCAAAGGCTTTGTAGATAGGCTGCATGATAGACAGAGCATGAATGAGATCATATTTCCGACATGTAGGCACAAAGAAGGAAAGAAGGCGGAAATGATCATTCCCAGCAATATTGGACAAGTGGTGTTGTACAATAGACTGTATCAGCGAGGGAGCTCCATTTGGGGCAAATATATGACGAAGATGTCTTACTTGCAGAACCAAATATTGCACTTGTGAGTTCATAACGCCTAAGCTACCTCTTGCTATAGGCGAACAAAGTTGATCAAAGGATATATATGGACGTTTGCGTTGCCAAAAGAGAGCATAAATGATCTTTTGCGATTCCTTGAAGAAGTGCTGCGTCGGGTGGAGTAGTCTCAAGCAATACCATATCTTGGTTAAAATTAGTGTGTTCATTGCTGTTGCCCACCCTCCGAGTGAGATCTGTCGCTGAGAATAAAGTTGCACTTGATCACGAACCGACACCAGTAGTTTGTCCTGTCAGAGCCCTCGCTGAGAAGCAGTGAAACGAATGTAGAAACCTAGATATCGAAATGGCACTGGTGAGAGTTTGGTGTGATAAATTGTAATGTGCTACTGTTCCATTAAATCCCTCTAAGGCTCGCTCAGGCGGTCACTAAGAGCAAAAGCCTCCGTCTTTTCTTGATTAACTTTGGCGTTGGAGGCTATCGAGTATTTGGTTAAGTGATATTGCAGACGTGTATAGTCGAAGGCGTTGGCCAGTAGTGTACAAATGTCATTTGCATAGACCAAAGCTTTTCGTGGTAATCGCTGCCACCACTACGAAACGATAACCAAGCATGGTGCTCCCTTGATTAATGGCCATCAGCGAACGCTCCAAAACTAAGTTGAACAGAATAAGTGACAGCGGACCATCTTGCCGTAATCCCTGTTGTTGAATGACGATAGGTGAGAAGAGCCCATTGATATTGATTGGAACGAGTTCCCAAAGAAGAGATAATGAATACATTGAATGAATTTGTCATGAAAGCCAAATTCTACTAACACATGAACCAGATACTTGGGATTGAGGCGATCATAGGCCTTCTCCTGATCCAGAAGAAGATTGACTCCAGGATGCCTACGAACTTTCGCTTGATCGACCTGTAGTTTGAGTACAAACCTATTGTTGTCAATGAAGCGTTCGCTCATGAAACCTGTTTGGGAAGACTATATGATTTTATTAGCAAGGTCTGCTAATCTTGCGTTCAGGATCGGGGTGAAAGTCTTTGCATCGCAGCTGATCAAAGGTATTGGTCTCCAATTTTTAAGTCAGTCAGATTCTCCTTTTCAAATTTCTTTTCAAGATGAAGGGGTCGATGCCTCGGTCAATGCGTGATTGTGAACTTTCAGAAGTAGTGACTTGAGGGAGAGGATATTGAAGAGGATCTTCAGACATTGGTATCCCAGACCATCATTACCTAAGCTGCTGTGTAGGATTCCTCTGTGCCTGCTCCAATAAGTCGTCAATTGTTATAGGTTCCATTACCTCTTCATTGTCATCTTGATAGACCCTATGGTTGAAGTATACGTGGGACATATTAACCTCAATTTCATCATCGGAAACAGAGTCTGTTGTATACAGGTGCTGATAGTAGTACAGTACTATATCTCGCATAACTGTCGGGTCAGAAGTACGATCTGAAGGTGATGTATGTGCTGCAGTGGCTGCTGAAAGGTGAGTATCCAAAATTTTTACAGAGAAGATATATTGTTGCATGGTACACTGTTGGTATAGACGATTAAAGAATGCAGCGGATTTCTCACCTTATTTTCTCCATCTAATGCCTGCTTTTAAGCCTGCGATAGTTGCCAATTCTTGCTGCAATTGTCCTAACGCTTGATCAATAGGTGTTATAAGCTGTACTCGTATGAACAATGGCGGTTTGCCTCTCAAAATATGACTTCTTTTGGCGTGTGATGCTTCCTCCAGTCCACGTACGAGTAGCTACAGTTCCTAATCACTCTCTTAGCAAATAACTTAACACGATCCCATTTATCTGCTGCAGTTAATGCTTATTTGCAGCAAGAGTATACACTAGGTCAGTAATCTTGACAGCAAATAGTGGTTTAAGCGCTGGATGAGAAACATAAATCGGATTGGCTCGCCAAAGTCCTGGTCCCGTTGGGACTCGATCAGCAACGAAACTGACATACAAAACAGAATGATCGGGCCATTTATGATGCAGGCAGATGATGTGAATGTCTTTAAGATTATGATGAATGTTATTACTAACATAGATATAATCAATGACAGTACTGTTGCTCTGAAGGCGCTGAAACGTAGGAATAGCTTGTAATTCGTTCATTACCATGCTATTATGGAAATATTCTTCCTGTAAAGCTCAGTGATCGGGCGAAGTGGTATAGGACAATAATTCTCAGCAAGAATTAGAATAGCCAATATCTCATGTACTGATCAAACGATCGAGAGATATATGTTAATACAATCCGTACACCATTTTCGTGAGTTGATTAAAGAAGCTTTTTTTAAAACATGCTAGGAAGAAGAACAGAGTACACAGTTAAATGAATTAGGATTGAGTACAGAAATGTCTACAAGACAATAATCGAGTGAATGAACAACAATGCAATGGATTAACAGAAATAAATAATGTCAAAAGCAAAGCAATGATACACACATACCTAAGCCTTGTGAGAGGAGCAAAGCTCTCTCAGCGCTGCAGTTCGGAGCACTAAATATTAAAGTGCATCCATTGGCCCTTCCTTTTTTTTGTATTTCTTTTACGCATCATGTCAGTACCTTCACAGACACCGCTAAACAGTCCTACATTACCTTCACAATCAGATGTCGAAAGAATCGTTTCAAATTATTTTATAAAGAGAGGATATAGCGCATCAACAATACAACAGGAAAGTATTTCCTTGGATCATCTATTACAACAATACAAAACAACCAATGACACATGTGAATTGTTAAAATCAATACAAGAACACGATTTTGAAGACATTGAAACTGTCAAATCAAGCTATGAACACTTGAGAGAATGGATAACAAATGCACTTGATATATACAAGGTAAATGCTTATGGAATCTATACTTTAATAGAATCTTATATATTTTTTAGAATGAACTCCAAGCTCTATTGTATCCAATATTCATTTACATTTTTCTACAATTTAAAGCAAGAGGACTTGTTGACTATGGTAAGCTTTTTTGTCTCTTTTGTATAAACATTCCAATCGTAATTATTGTACATTTCACAGCAAATGACTTTTTTCGTGCTTTTAAACAAGATCATATGCATGAGGACGAATTGAACACAATTTTCAATACAACCTCGATACAGGACCAATTAGCTCATAAATATACTGTGAAGCTATCACCTATTCCACTCGAACTGTTTTATCGATTCCTTCATGAAAGTCAGCATAAAACACTCTTGAGGATTGTTAACCAATATTTGATTATAAACAAGCTACCACCGGTATCTGCAGGCGGAGTATCCGATCAGGGGAAGGTAAAGGTTTGAGCCATATATCAAAAAAGCATTCATTGATTAGACATGGGAAATAAATACAAAAGAATGTTATAGAGTATGGATGAAGCAAGGATTAAATCAGAAGAGGAAGCAATGGAACTGGATGAACCGTTTATCTTGCCATAGTAAGAAAAACTCCCCTTCACTTTTACCGGTACTCATACATATGTCAATAGTGAAAATACAGACGTACAAGCAGAAATAGAGTCATTGAATGAAATAAGGAAGCTTGTATCTTTAGGGAGCCTCGCACAACCAAGTATATGTCTTTATACGTTTCATCATACACAGGATCAGTAAATATGAGCTATTATGGTGCCATTGTATGTGCTAATTGATTGTTTTATAGGCTCAATTGTATTGTTATATCCGAGGATGCAACGCTTATAGCCGGAGGCTTTTCGGAATCATTTATCAAAGTATGGAACCTAAAAGGAGAGAAACTAAGAGATAGAAATGAAATGGACAAAAGTAAGGCAAGCAGTTCTTCATCAGTAAGCCAAGACTAACTGCCATCAAAAGATCTCCCAGGAACGCAGTATAAGAAGCTAGTAGGTCACTCTGGTCCTATTTTTGGCTTAAGCTTTAGTCATGATAACCAATATCTTATATCATGTTCAGAAGACAAAACAGGTAAATAACAAAAAGGGGATAATTAAAACAATGATATAACATCTTGATAGTAAGATTATGGTGCCTTAAAACATACAAGAATCTGGTATGCTACAAAAGTCACAACTATCCAATTTGGGATGTAGATTTTGGACCATACGGATTTTACTTTGCTACTGCCTCACATGATCGGACAGCAAGATTATGGAGTTGTGATCATGTGCATCCTTTACGAATATTTGCAGGGCATTTATCAGATGTGAATGTACTTAGAGCATACAACATAATAGTGCAGGTTCTTATTTTATTCTATATAGACAGTAAAGTTCCACCCGAATTCTAAATACCTTGTCACTGGATCTTGTGATAAAACGGTACGACTGTGGGATGTTCAAAGAGGTACATGTGTTCGAGTATTCACTGGGCACACTGGCTCAGTTCATGCAGTGGCCATATCACCCAATGGTCGCTGGATGGCATCTGCAGGAGAAGACACTAATATTATACTATGGGACTTGGGAAGTGGCAGACGGCTCAAGACGATGACAGGACATACAGGGTTTATTTATTCTATTACATTTAATGCAGATAGTACCATTCTTGTCTCGGGAAGTGGAGATGGGACTGTGAGGGTGTGGGATGTGAATAAAAACACACCAAATGAATTTAGAGAAGAGCAATCGTCAGATTTTAAAAGGACAAAGCTGAATGGGAAAGCAAAGGATAAAAAAGACAAGATGAAGCCATTACTCATGGATTTGAACGCAAAAAAGAGCAAGAGGAACATGTTGGAAAGGTAAGGTCTGCATTGATGAATGACTAAGAGTTTAATAATGTATTATTGCTATTGTTATTAGTGATGATCACCTGTCAATGTTCTCTACTAGAAACACACCAATTTACATTGTGCAATTTACCAAGCGAAACTTATGCTTAGCTGCTGGTGCAAAAACCCATTTACCGGCATTTGATTTATAATATAAAAGAATAAAGTTTAGCTAGGTTTATTTAAAAAGAGAATAAACAGATATACAGTGCTAACGGTGCCAGATCGTGTCGTCCTTTTTTACTTTTGGATTTACTTGCATATCCAATCACTTTGTAGCCAGTTTCTTTCATCTCTTTGATATTTTCTGGTATCTTGGTAAATGTATTACAATATCTTCTGAAGCTTGCTTCTAGAAGTGAATAATATTCATAGTACATAAATATATGCATACAATAGAAAAAATGGCTCTTACCAACAAATGTTGTTCTTGAGGACATAGAGGAGACGAGCAGCAACTTTCTGTCCCGCCTCATTTATTTTTCTTGGTGTAGAGTACGCTACGAGGAAATCCTCGAGAAGGATAGTGTTACAGGCACAGCCTGTGATGTCGTCAACAAAACTTTTCAATGTGTGGTGCAGCGTTAAACTTACTCAGGAACAAATATTTTTCCATATTCTTTGATGTAGAATGTGCATTTATAAAGCCGCCATCCTGGTTTGTGTTCTTTTCAAGGAGAAAAAGATAAAAAGTAATGTTGTTATTTGTTTAGAACCAAGATCATTCACGTGTAGTTATGATAAATCCATATTTTATATCAGAGAGAGTGAACTGGACAGCGTTAGGTTAGGCAGAGACTTTGGTAGTGTGAAGCTGTATAGTGACGACATATGTGGCGCCCTAAGGAAGCGCCCCTAGCATTAGTCTTCTTGTGGATTTCCTCGAACGTATAGTGTACACCCTTTTCTTTTTAAGGTGGCTTCCATTAACTGCACCATTTAGTTAATCCATTGACAGTTTTAGCATCAAGAACGTTAGTAAGATAGGATTTTGTGCTCATATAGATCACTATTGTCCATGTCAAAGGGCAGATATACTGTATTAAGAAAATCCACGAGCCGTGCTTGATCGACTGTATAAAAGATATAGGCATGTAAGTCACAGAACTATATTTTCTGGTACTCGCCTATTTTCTGCTTCTGTTTGTTTGTTCTCATTGGTTGTACTTTCATTGTGGTATTTTTTGCTCTTGTCTGGGCTTTGATCAATTGATTTCACGCAAAGTACAATTGGCATTATATAAGAATACAAGTAGACGGAATAAGACCTTCTGTAATTTTTTTTATGAAAAGAGAAATAAAGGGATTCATGGCAAAAGAGGGGAATTGATCTTTATATGCAAGAATAGATGTTGTCAATCAATTACATCCAGTGATTTATATCATATGACGTGTTATCAGCTACTACAGACTATAGATGCCATGAATCGGTGTTGTAGGCTTAGCATGACCTATTATGTTAATATCTATGATGACTTTGATTTGTATATGAAATATATATTGACTATATTACGTCAAAGGATGTAATCTTCTTTGATATAAACGTAGAAATACGACACAACATAGAGGACGACGTAAACTGAGCTTAGATAAAAAAGAACGGTGTACACTATTTTCGTTTAACTCCATTCAAGTTACAAAATCGCCAATATGATTTGCAAGGCCACCATCTGGCATCGTTTGCACTATACAATTTAGTTTATTACAATTTGTTGACGGGATCTACTCTGCTAAGGAAGCTCTTTAAGAGTTGATTACATTCTTCTGGTTTTTCCCAAAGAATCCAGTGACCAGAGTCACTGACAAGGTGCATTTCAATACCAGGAATGAATTCA
>NW_019671917.1:33189-110973 GCF_002708625.1 Rhizopus microsporus ATCC 52813 | reverse complement strand
TCTTTAAGAGTTGATTACATTCTTCTGGTTTTTCCCAAAGAATCCAGTGACCAGAGTCACTGACAAGGTGCATTTCAATACCAGGAATGAATTCAGGCATTCTGGAGGCCATGGAGGGAGGCAAAGCAGCGTCCTTTTCGGCCATAACCATCATAGCAGGCTTGCGGATAATAGGGTCTAACCCTTTGCATTGTACATAGTTGTTATGAGTTTGCTTATACCAGTTCAATCCACCACGAGCACCACGCTTCTTGTATTGTTCAACATAGTAATTCATGACAGTTTCGGGGATCTTTTCATGTCGAGGTCTATCTTCGCGTCCTTCGGCTAGTGTTCCTTTAACGGGATCAGTCAATGGTTCTTTCATGTCACCGATGGGACGGAAGACACGGCGAAAGAATTTGGCAACGTTGTTGTTTATATCTTGCTCAGCCTCAGGTGTGACCAAATAGAGTTGATATTTAAAGTTTGGGAAAGTCTTTACGATCTCTTCCAAGGTAGTAGGATGTTGTGCAGGAGGAACATAGGGTGTACAGAAACTAGCAAGTGCTTTGACGCGTTCGGGATAGAATTGGCCGAAGCGCCAAGTGACAGCTCCTCCCCAATCGTGACCAATGACAGTAACAGTGGGTATTTGAAGATGGTCCAGAAGGCCGGCCAAATCCTTGCTGACTACGCCAAAACCATACTCTGCTGGATCCTCGGGAGCGTCCTAACAAAGGGATTAGATAAAAAGAAAAACTGACATATCAACTTACGGATTCACCGAAACCACGAAGACTAGGAACAATGACACGATAGCCGAGGGTGACGAGGAAAGGGATTTGTTCTCTCCAGGCAATCCAGCTAAATTGTAAAGTAATGATTGATGTTATACACGCATAGCTCAATTTCATATAATTAATGACTTACAGGTCTGGCCATCCATGAATTAATAATAAAGGCTTATCTGAGGTAGGATTTTGGTCAACATAATGTAGACGAATACCATTGACTTGACAGTATTGATGATTATAAGAAGCAGGATTGTTATGGTCAAACATGTTTTGATCAATGGAAGAAAGAAAGAAAGAAAAGATTGACGTAACGCATTTATATTCATATAAAACAAAACTGCGGAATAATCATTCTTCCCTTAATGGGTTTTATGCTTACCAAATGCTAATGGCGGTAACTTAAAATTAGATATGGTTTATTTCTTTCGTCTCTTCTACGTGTCCATCCGGGAAATGAACCCGCTTCGTTGTTTCACTTATTCCGTTTGATTTTCGTGTTGTTATTGTTATTTGGGTGCCATCAGGCTGAGATGTTGTCCGAGTAGAACTATAAGACCATTGAATGCCTGAAGGCTGTTGAGTTATCTATCAAAAGGGATGAGTTGATGATAAACTAACGTAAACTAGCATTTACTTCGTTATTTGCATTACTATTATTGCTTGGAACAATAGCATTGTTATTACTGTTGTCTGGATATCTAAATACATGCTTAAATACACTTCCAATTGTGTTGGATAATGCAGAAGTGACAGCACCCACTGCTGGTGGTATAGCATTATAACTGACAGCTGGTTGTGCTTCATTCTCTTCCCGTTCTTCCCTTACTATTTCTTCAGCTCTTCTATTCTGCTTTGATTTCCTAACTAGTCTTCTAAAGTCACTTCCTTCATAATCATCCAATATAGGTTGGCTATTTATTTGAGTATGGTTTCCGTCTATGATTGTAGTCACTGGTTCAAATAGACGATGACTCATATCTCTGAATAACGTTGAAAATGCTCCTTGCATCATAGAATTGATCATACTCTCAAATGCTTCGAAATCCTCATTTTGATTACTGCTGTTATTGTTATGTGGCATATTTTTACTTTTCGCAGTAAGAAATAAATTCTAGAATGAAGAAGGGTGCATTTGAAATATGTGATGTTTTGTGGCTGACTTCAAAAAGCTTACCACATATTCAATCAGCGGTTTTCTTAGGGAAGAAAAATGCCATCTAGCCGCGAGAGAGAAAGAGAGCACACATGACGCCTGTACTCCAGTTTGCCTAGACCATATCAGAATATAGCTGAGAAAGCTGAACCCCAGTTTACACATTAAGAGCTATTTGATGAGCGAATGAATTGTGGGCCTTTCGGTTCGAAAAGAACTTTGCAAATGCTAGGCCGATGATTCAGGATATTGTCTCTTGAAGCGATGTTGAGGCAGAGATCATGATACTTTGCATGCATTAAAACTTAATAAAATCTCTTTTTTTATTCATTTATAGCTTCAAAAAGATTGGCAGCCTTAGGCTTACGACCCAATTGCATACCTTTTGGTTTTGAAGTAGGTGTATCCACATTGCTTTCCACAGGACTATATAATCATTAATTTTCTCTACTTCATTTATATATCATTATTACCTGTAGCTCTCTTTTACAACACTAACAGATGTTGTTGTTTCAAATGAAGAAGAAGAAGAGAACTGACCACTGAAGCCTCCGCCGAAACCACTGTTGCCTGACTTGTAATTTCCCTGCATAAACTCTTGTCCTCTCTTTTGAGCTTCTTTTCTTTGCAATTCAAACTGTTTAGCCCTCCTCTTGAGCTCTTCCTTAGCTTCTGCTTCCTTATTCTACGCGCGCGCACACATGGTTAAAATGGTTCTATAGCCATATGTTAACTTACTTTGGCAATAATTTCTTGAATTCTTTCTTCATGGCTTTCCATTTCAATAGAACTCTTTACTTGGAACAAGTTTACGTTTTCTCTATATCCAACAGATATGATTTCATCAAAGGCACACAATAATTCAAAGGCATTGCGGAATATATCGGCTTCATCAAACGAACGACAAATGTCAGTAACAACTCGAGCAAACAAGTGAAGCGATTCAATATCTTGCAAAATATTTGACTTCAAAGAAAGAAATGAGCTACAATATAAAGATGATAGTCATTATTTACCTGACGGTTGGTAATCAATACAATAAACAATTCATCCAATGGCTGATAAACAAAACGAACGTGTTCATTTTCAGCAATAGTATGCTGTTGTCCTGTGCTTGTTAGTTTGGGAAAGGATGCTAATAGTCCCTCAATGCGTGAACGTGGCATCTGGCGAAATTGACGAGAAATAACAGCTATTGTAAGATGAGTTAAATAAGGACAGATGTTGTCTATATAATAACTTTACGTTTTCCACTTTTTGTAACAACTGCTGCAGCCAAAACAACCTATAACACTTCAATGAATTCTGAATTTTTCCTTTTATTTCTTCTCTTATTACCATCTTTATAGAACACGAGAAAAGATAGCCAATATCTAAAGAACACACATAGACAGTTGGGTGTCGACATAAAAGGGGAGCCAAAGTCACAGTATGAATGATGAATTCAATAGGCGTTTGAATCCAAAATTGTAAATCCATCTCTTCCTCCTTTCTCTCTTCTCATATGGACGGCATAAGACAAGCACTTATAACAAGTTTATTTCCTCCAGGGTCATCAGAGAAGCTGATTATCCATGTTAAAACATATAAAGATATTCAGTCCTCTGAGACAAGTAAAGACATTAAAGGAACACCTCGATATTTATGCTTATCACGTAAGTTTGGTTTGAATACATGTGTCTCTTATTCACTGTGTTTTAGAAAAAAGGAATACAATACGACTATCAAAAGTAAAAAGAAACCAGAACGGGGCATTTAGTATTGGAAAAGTATGGGCACTAGATGACATTAAACAAATTCAGATTGTCGATGTAAAAAACCAAAAGCAGTTACAGTCATATTGAGCCTTCTCACAATAACACACACATATAAAAAATAGGCTCATCAATTCTCCATCACACTCAACAAAGTATATCTGTGGGCGGTTGAAAAGAGCAAAGATAAGATGATATTTTTGGCCTTTTTAATAGATGTAAAGTTTGTTTAGTATCTTTATTTTCTTGTATATTAAACCACGAGACAGTTCTGTAGACGCTATGCCAGTCGTATGCCGAAACTTGTCAATATTGATGAATCACGTATCCTGCGATGTAAGTTGATATATATGTTATCATTAGATTCAAGAAAATTTAATATGCAAAGAAAAGTTTTGGCTGATCCTGCTGCACCTACATTAAACGATGAACCCTCTACTTCACCTACAGCCAGCACCAGCCATCTAGTTGAAACGCCTATTTCGCCTATGCCAAAGATATCTTCACCAATAACCCCTACAGTTACTTCCCCTGTTTCTGCATCTATTACAGGTACACAAGATGTAAAAGCATGAAAATAATATTAATTTTATTAATAGAGACGCACGAATCGAGAGTAAATGATGAACGTCGAGCAAGAGAAGCAAAACGAGAACGAGAAAAGAGAGAGAAAAAAGCTCAAGAAGAAAAGGGTAGAGCCATTTATATAAAAGAAGAAGAAGAAAGCTAACAAGATGATAGAGAGACAAAAAAAGGCAGAAGAGATCCAGAATAAACTAGCTGAACGTGCTTTCTTGATGAATGTAGAGGAATTATTGATAGATTTCAATTGGAAAGCAAATGGAAATGCGGCAGTGCTTGAAAAACAACTGTTGGGTGAATTACATGCGCTAGAAGCTGTAAGTCTTAATGATACTGTCTGTAGAGTACCTTGTAATATTACGTATAGGCCAATGTTCATGCTGTCATACAATCCGATGAGAGAGTAAGATCTATTGTGGATCATATCGACAAATCATTAGCTGAACTAGATAGAATGGAAAGCTGGTTATCGCTTTATGCTGCAGAGCTTAATGTATTATACATGCTATACATTGCTGAGCATACTATTAATACAAATATACATAGAGTATGGGAGATGATATACGTGAAATCGAAATACAAAATAGAGCACTTCAAATATTGAACACAAATCAGCTGGCACTCATGTCCGAGCTTGATAACTTACTTGTAAGTATTCATTACTGTGTTATGCTTATACTTATGCATAATAATAGAATGCTATTTCTATACCCAAACGATGTTTGGATAGCTTGCAATTTGATCCAATGGATACAACTGATGATGTGATTCGCATTCAAGAATCAGCAGAGACACTACAAAAGATATTAAAGACAAAGCTACCTGATGGATTACAAGACTTGGCTGCTGTACAAGAACGATTAGAGGCATATAACGTGCATGGAAATCGGTTTAGTGAACGAGTTTTCAAGTTTTTAAAGGATCAATTTGAACAACAGGTAAATAGCAAATATAACTGTACCAACTTAATTAAACCCTTTAAAAATAGGCCAGATTATATCAAGAAAAGAGAATAAAATCCTCACCTACAGGGAACAGGAAAAACCAAACACTATCAATTACTACACAACCTCATGAAACAATAGAAAATCACTTGATAAAGTTCCAAGGCTTCAACCTTTGGGAAAAGGAAATGGAGCCAAGGATGTATAATGAACTACAACGAGTGAGATAAAGAAGAGATTAATGATTTCTTTATACTCATTTTACTTTCTAGTGCTATGCTCAAGCAGTAGCGCCATTATATGAACGCGATATACGAGAACTGATTGAGACCATACGTGGTTTTTATACAACATTAAGAAAAAGGGATGTCGATGAGCTCGAGTACTGTAAGTAGAACAAACAGAAAATATATCATGTCACTCATATTTGTATAGTATTTAAACCTGAGGAATCTCGTCCTGCTCGTGCATTAGCGTATGCACCTACATTAGGTACCGAAAACTTGAAGCCACACCGGTATCGTCATATGTTGCGTGGTTCTACGGATGGCGCATCAAGTAATCGATCTAGCATTGACGAAGATGAGAAGGCTGCAGATGAGGTAAATTCACGTAATACTTGGAATCCAGTATACAAATCATATATATAGGCTTTTGGACAAATGATGAATCAAGCTATTATGCTTATTTGTAGAGAACAGAACTACATGAGTGACCTGTTTGAACTGGCGACTACACGATCATTCTTGGAACGTGGTATGGTTTACTCACAGGTACCAAACAAGGCAGACCTGTATAGTCGTCGAGACAAGATCAGAGATGTAAAAATATCAAAAAAGATTTTATCATGGATGGAAGTGATTTTCGAAACAATGGAGCCCAACATGGTTAGTCTTTTAGAATATGGTGTCAAATCTGATCCAACGTAAGTACATCATAATTGTAGCTAAAGAAAGAACTGCTTACCTTTTTTTTTTCTAGATTGGCTGTGAGCATGTTAGCTGCTGTCGAATATCAACAAGAAAAATGGGAAGGCTCTGATCAAGAGTTTGCTCTAAAAGTATGTGCTTCCTTGTCTCAGCGGCTGATGCGTATGTTTGAAAGCTTTATCAGCGACCAAACACGAATTATTGAAGAAATAAAAGTAAGCAGCAAGAAACGAAGAGGCGTTTTAAGCTTCTTCAGGACGTTCCCTCTCTTTGCTATGCGATTAGAAGTTGCAGCTGCTCACGTTCAACCAGAGTCAGCAACGCGATCTGTAGTGAATGAAGCGTATGAAAAGGTAATACAGACCATGATGGCAAGTTTAGATAGTATTGCACGAGAAAGCGATCAGACAGGAGATGACAAAGAGCAATTAAATGCAACCATAATGTATATTGGTAAGTGGAATAAAAGCAAAATAAAGAAAGACTAACAAATAATAGAAAATATGCACCATATGTACCACACCTTGCGTACAAACAAGTTACATGTCTTGGAGAAATGGATCAAGCATGCCAAGTCTCAATATGATAATAGTCTGAATGCTTATATCCGTGTCATCATTCGTCGACCACTTGGAAGACTTTTAGAATTCTTTGAAGGTGTCGAGACAATGACACGAACAAGCAGTACCCCTGAAGAGGTCTCATTCCATATGAATTACAACAAATCACAATTACGTAAGGTCATCATGATGTATCCTCCTAAAGAAATCAAGAAATCTTTGGAACAATTGTATAAGCGTGTGGATAAGCATTTTTCGGAAGAAGAAGGGCTACTACAAGTTGTTTGGCGTGGTATTCAAGAGGAATTTATTCAACAGCATGAAAGAATGGAAAGCTTGATAAGACAATGTTATCCTGATGCTGGTGTACATTTGGAGTTTACAATACAGGATTTATTAGACATGATGAGTGAATTAGCAAGGAAGGTTAACGTTTAATCATGAAGATCTTTTAATAAAAGAGACCTTGATCTCTTTCATTTTAAAATAAGATTGGGGTACAGCCAAGCGATACATCGCCAATCACCGGGGACTCAAAATGATGTTACACTTCTTTGATTTTTTTTTTTGGTGATCTGCTTAGATATCCTCTTTCCCCCCTCCCCATCAAGCTCGCTTTCCTTTTTCTCTCTCTTTTTTTTGGGGGACATGGAACAGAAACCAAGCGAGCATAAGAAAACAATTGAAGAAGTAGGCATAGATGATGCACCTAATGGTGGTAAAGCTGCGTGGTCAGTTGTATTTGGTTGTTTTTGTGTAAGTGATAAGACTTTTTTTTAAAAATTTATATTAAAAACAATAATCTCTCCCTTGTTTTCCTCCAGGGCATGTTTGCCATGTAAGTGAATGAATTGAATTATAAAAGTAGAATCACTTATTATAATATTAGATATGGAGTAAATTACTCTTGGGGTTTGTTCTTGAGGCATTATAACCAATACGTATATGTCAACCAAATGACAAAGCTTTCATGGATTGGGTCTATCTGTATTGCTCTATTTTTTATCATTGGTCCTATCAATGAATGGGTAGTTTGTAAATTGGGATACACAAAGATGCTATGTATTGCTACCATCTTATGCCCTTTGGCACTCATGTTGGCTAGTATCAGTCATGACGTAAAGCTAGTCATAGATATCATTGTAGTAGTGACTCATCGTTCATAGATCTGGCATCTGTACCTGACTCAAGGCGTCATGTTTGGTTTAGGTGCTTCATTTGTGTGGTTTCCATGTATTAGTGCTCCTCAAGAATGGTTCTCGAGTCGTCGAGGATTAGCTATTGGTCTAACTATGTGTGGATCAGGTGTAGGTGGATTAATCATGTCTAATATAAATCAAGCTGTCATTTTAGCACTTGATTACCGATGGGCTCTTCGCATCTCCGGGTTTATCACAT
Source organism: Rhizopus microsporus ATCC 52813 (assembly GCF_002708625.1). Lineage (NCBI taxonomy): Eukaryota > Fungi > Mucoromycota > Mucoromycetes > Mucorales > Rhizopodaceae > Rhizopus > Rhizopus microsporus. The sequence goes on along the minus strand of NW_019671917.1, from coordinate 102,877 downwards.
TCTTCTTTTTGGTATTAGCAACAATCTTTGTTAGAGCACCGTATAGAAAGCAAAAGGACGAAGAAAAGAGTGTGAAGAATATGTTACTGAGACAGAAAGAGCTACTGAAAAACTTTCAGTTTGACATCTTGCTTGTGGTTGGATTTATTACCACGTTTGGCTATTTGGTAATTATACAATAGTGAAGAACATCTCTCTTACAGAGAGAAGAGAAAGAGCTTTGATCTAATGATTCGCTTAATGCAGGTACCATCATTTTTATTACCTTCCTATGCAAACTCATTGCACTTAAACCCATGGATTGGCACAAACCTGTCCGCTATTATGTCCGCTATTAACGCAGTGTCCAAGTTGATAAATGGATTCACTAGTGATCGCATTGGTCGTGTAAATGTATTATTTTTGTGTACGTTCTTATCTGGTATCTTCTCGCTATGTATCTGGACAAACGCTCATTCAGAGGCTACCATTTGGGTCTTTGCCGTCCTGTACGGTTTCTTTGGGGCTGGTTACCTTACCTTGTTTCCTGCCTCATTACCCCAAGTCGCTGGCTACGAAAACATTACTCCAGCCAATGGCCTATTATATTTTACAAACACGTTTGGTTATTTATTTGGCACACCTATTGCTTCGGCCATCATTAATCGATCACAACCTCCTAATTACACCTATGCTGCTGTCTGGGGTGGCCTCCTCATGGCCATCGGTGGATTGTTCTGCCTAGTTTTACGTGTGATGAGGGCAGGTTGGAACCCTTTGGTTAAAGTATAGATAATGGAATATATAAATATAAATTGTATTTTTAATGAAATAAAAGAAAATGTATATTTACAGCATGGCAATAAAAAATGAATGGCATATTGTGTAATCATATTAATAACTTGTTATTACATAGGCTCCCACCTTGCTTTGTTTCCACAAAGATAGTGAAAGTCTAAATCATATTTGTATATGTGCATAACTTTTAATCAAACAAAACCAAAAATAAAAAAATAAAAAATAAAAAATAAAAAACAGACCTATTGCCGTTGCTTTTTAGAAGGCGTCATCTACAAAGAAAGTCTGGTTAGTTCAGGTCAAATAATAAAACACCAAAGCTTATACCTTTTCCACTTCACCATCTCCTTGTAAAAATGATAATTCCTTTAAAGAATTTGCTAGCCTATATGAGATCAATTAGGCTTGTGTGTTATTTTAAATACTTTATAAACTTTACCAAGGATGTGCATCCAACATGGTTTGAATCATGTCCTCAGAGTCAGCTGCTCGTTTACGATTTAAATTAGGCTGAACAGGCTGCTGTTGCTGATATGAAACATGTGAAGATTGCTGCTTTTGCTTATAGGAAGCATAAGTAGGTTGCTGATACGGCTGTTGCTGATACGGTTGTTGATACGGTTGTTGATACGGTTGTTGATACGGTTGCTGATATGACTGCTGATACGGTTGCTGAGAAACTTGATTTTGTGAAGGCTGTTGGTGGTACTGCTGATGAATGACTGGTTGGTAGACTGATTGTTGTTGTTGCTGTTGTTGGGGTATATTATTTGGTTTTTCTACATGCAGTTGATTGCTGGATGATTCACAAATATCCTCCATATCTGTGGGGATGATTGGAACATTGTCATTTGGGTTTGGCACTTCATCAGGTTCAGCTGGGGAAGGAGGAATATAACTTTCCATAATATACACTGCAGCTAATACTCTACGTTCTCGATTTTTATGGTATACAACTTCGTCTGTTTCAATGCGTTGACGTGTTGTCACTGGCTCAGGGACTGTCTCAAAAGTTAACTTTGGAGGCATATGCCAAGGAAAGGTTTCGAATATATCATCAATTGAAGCATCCTATATCATGGCATCAATTGGTATAAACAGGTAATTGGATTATTTATGTTTACTTACAAAGGCGCTCCATTCATCTGGATCAGGATGATACACTCTGACTTGACATAAGTCACTTGAGAACTGAACTCTCTTTTTTGCTTTGGTTATAGCTGGCTTCGTAGACGTAATGGCGGCATTTTGTGAAACACGATCATTGTTTGTTGGCTGCATTGTTTGTGTACCATTAGACAATTGCTTATAATCAGTGACTGGTTTAGACTTATTATTAGCTAAAGGGGAAGAAAAGCAAGATTAGTGCATGATATGTTTTATATGTGTGTGCATCTTTACCATTAATGTTATTATTTATATTCATTAGAGAGGCAGTAGATCCACTTGATGCTTGTGAAGAAACACTCCAAGCAGGTGGTTGCTTTGGTACAGCAGGACGTATCCTATAACCTTTTGGCTGGCTATTGTTTAATAACCCTGAAAAAAAATTGGTGTCTTGTAACGCTTTTGGTTTAGTGACCGTATTTCTTGGAGGATCCTTATCAATGGCGAGTCTTAGCTTTGGCTTATTTGTTGATAAGCCTATCATATGAGTTTAATAAAGATAACAAAAACGCATTAATCTACGCATACCCATTTTATCATAATCATCGTTCGACGCATTAATTGAACCAGTAGAGGTGGCAGCATACATGCTATCATATGAGGTAGTACCTTTAGATGGCTGATCATATCCCATCCATTTAAACTTGAGCTTCTGTGCATGTTGCCATGCTTCTTTATCGCCCTTTATTCCTTTAATAAAATTGCTAAAGGTAGTTTTTAATCCAAAGTTCTTTAATATCTCCGAAGAAAAAGGAACAGTGTCTAGTGCCTTTTAAGATGATTAGTACGTTAGTTTTATCCACTGCTTTAAAGTGTACCTTTATAGCAATTCTAATCTGCTCGGAATCATTTGTTCTTCCAGCTTCAACCATAGCATTTTTTAATACAGTAGCCACTACTTCACTTTCACCAAGTGTGCTCAATATATTTGGTTCGTTGGTCTTGAGGAGGCAATCCATGTACTCAAAAGGAGAGGCAGTCTTGATCAAATGAAGATACATGTTTAACTCATCTTTATTTTGTATGCCATACAGATTCAACATATCTGAATCATATGGAAAAGATATAAGATAGCTATAGGGTTTACAATGAACTATGTTTACCTCCTGAATCTATATAAAAAAAATAAAGAGTTAAATCAATATTTACTGCTTTATAAACGTGTGTTTACCAAGATAAGCTTGATTACTATTATGTGTCATATTCCAAATATGATTCCTAACATAGACAAAACAAACAGATCAGTAATCCATTCAAAACAAAGCATCCTCTTCCTTTCTTTTTTCTCTCTTTTATGCAATTTGTCATAATGAAATCTCAACCTCAGCTCTATACTGCATACTTTGTAATACCCATGCAGTGACGTGATTGGATCAAATATTTACTCTATTTCAACGACTATAGCCAGAGCTCTCCGTCCTGTAGTACTCCCGGCACACTGTATGAGACTGAGAGGAAGGAGGGAAATTTTTTTTCTCATCCACATTACTACGTTTATTTTGGTGTATTTTCCGTTCACTAGTTTTAGTGCTTAATTGTTAGATATACATATCTCCTTAAAGACTTCTTTTTATCTTAAGAAAATATAAAAGGGATATATATAAATACAATGAAAGCAGATAAACTAGAGCCTCCCCTTTTAAATTTCTTTGTCCTCTATACTGACACACAAAAAAAAGCAATAAAGAAAAGAGAAAGAAGAGGTATGCTTCCGCAGTATTTGTGTATAGAAAAAGATAATATTACCGTCAAATATAAAAAATATAGTTACTGTATATGTATATTGTAATGTTAACGCAGTGCACACACGCACAAAAAAGTGGAATATCAGTATTAAGAAGTTATGTGTGCAAAGTTGTAAACAGTATAAACTATTACAATTAACAGTAAGAAATAGAAAAAAGTAGCTCTGTCGTCAGAAGTAGCTTTCTAAACTTTTATACCATATTTTATGAAAATTTTTCATTGGCTAGTCAAATGTGGCTGCTTATTCATATAAAACTCCGAACAGAGCGTGCTTTTAAAGATTTGTTTATTTATTCAAATGATAGTAAACATAAACAAACTACATTCTTTTTTTGACATAAGCATCGAGTGCTTCACCTTCTTCTGTACTACTTCCATAACCCGAATGTTTGGTTTTTCTACGCCTTGTTCTTTCTTCCCCATCACTTACACTATAATCTCTTCGCTTACGACGATGATGGCTACTAACACTGTGATATTCTTCTTCTTCTTCACCTTCTCTTATCATACCTTCCTCATCGTCTTCTTCTTCATTCTTTTCTTTTAGTCGTTTCATAAACTTTTCAAATGCTTCTTGAGCCAAGCTTTCATCATCCAAGTCTTTATACTCTTCCATTTCTTCAATCCTTGATTTAACATTATCCCAGGTATCTTCAAGCTGAATAGGCGGTTGAAGTTTCTTAAGTGCGTGTCGAAGTACGTCCATACGTTTACGTTGCCTCTTTTCATGTCTTCGCTTTTCTTCTTTCAATCTATGTTCAGCTTTTAACTGTAAATGTTCAAAGATAAACACAAGATTTTCTTGATTTACTTCAGACGTCACAGTGTCATCTAGCGTCTTTAAGTAATCATCAAACGATGTCTCTAACGTGACATCAAAATTGGCTCGTTTTAAAGCATCGTACACTAATTTCTTTTGCTGATACAACTGCTCATCAAGGTCATCAACGACATCCCAGAACATATCTAAAGGAGTCGATTCAGGAAGACCCACAGCTTCAAGATACCGTGAATCATCTTTGATAAGAGGATAAATATCTTTCCACATCGTACGTACATTAATTTTATGATTAGCAACCAATTCTTGCATAAGCTCCTATCAAGGCATGAGTAACGTATCATCAATATCTAATTTAAACATACTCTGTATCCTTCGCGAGCTTTGCGCTCCCTTCTTCTCCTTTGAGTCATTTTCTTATTCAATTCATTCATTGGTCCCTCCCATAATGATCTATTATATTCCTCAAATACAGATAAGAAATCCAGCATATCCATACCTTGAAACACTTGTTTCAAATCTTTGTTTGGTAATTTTTCCATGTAGAGCATCTGAGCTTCCTTCCATTGTGTACGGTAGGTAATATCAGGAATAGAGCGAAGTAATTGGCTGAATTGTTCCATGCTACTCTTTCGTAAATCGCGTAATTTGTCCTTTTCGGCTCGCTGCATATTTTGCACATATTCCTCAAAGTAGGCTTCGCGTTGCTTTTCACTCTTGATGCTGTTGAACACAGGATCATCGCCAAATAGATTAGCAAAAGTAGTGTAGCGTGTATAAGGTTTAATCATGTCCTTGTGACGAATAAGTAGATCCATAAAACTAGCCTTTTGTTGTCGTTCAAATTCTTCCTTTTCTTCACGTTCTCGCTTAGCTTCTGCATCTATATAGGCTTGAAAGGCTGCTTTTCGTTCACCAATTGTCTTTAAAGCGCGATAGAGTGGTTTAGTAATAATCGCACGCATGGCTTGATCCCAAGTCCAATTTGATTTTACTCCCTAATAAGAAAGGAATTAGTGTCAAGATATAGAATGTATAGGATTTATCTCACTGTTTCTCTAAGTAAGCCAAAAAATGCCTTTTCAGCCTCTTCTTTTGTATCAAATTCAGGGATAGGTTGTTCTATTGTTTGAGCCACAGGTGGCGGTGTTGATTTGGTAGGAATAATTGGTGGTGTTGGTATACTTTTCCTTAAAAAAAGAGTGAATAATCTATCTTTTTTTTTCCCTTATTTATTTGCTTACATTTCATTAGCTATTTTCCTTGCTTTTTCCAATTGTTCTTTTTTATGGATTGAGTATGGTTGATGTATATAAGCATATCCCTTTTATTTACCTTTTATTTCTGGAGGTACTTCCCATACAGTCTCTTTTGTTTTTATATTACTATAATATTTTTTACCCTCAGGCGTCGTATATTCCCTCCAAGATGAAGCCTTCAATACCTTTTCTTCGGGTGTTAATAATTCCTCGGGCTTTTCCCAAGTGCTTTGTTTCGTTATATTATTGTACCAGTATTTTCTACCTTCGGGTGTTTGATGTTCTCTCCAGACAGTCTAAAATACAATGTAAGTAAACAAATATGATTACGTCAAACAATCTTACAGATGGGTCAGGGGATAACGCAGGTGGTCTTTGCCATGGTGAGGCAGTAGGTGAGATATATGGACTGTTGCTAACAGGTGATGGTGTATTAGAAGGTCTAGGTGCAAACTATTTTTTTATATTAGCTTATTTGTTGTAATCAATAGAACATGTCACATACAGGTATGAAATTGCCTGGTGGAGGTCTATACATGTTTAGAAGGAAAGAAAGAGAAAAAACAAAAGCGATGACCCAAATAAATTTTCTTTCAGACTGCAATTGATTCGCTGTAGTTTAATCTCCGTCTATAAGAAAGGGTGAAAGTCACATCCTGAGAATGAAATGTTCACTTGTAAAGGCTACAGTGTTCGCACTTCAGACAAACGAAAATGAGATTTTTCTTTTTTTTTTTTCTTTTTTTTTTTTTACCTGCAGGTAACTTTAAGCCATCGTCTTATCGGAATGAGACGCGGCAACCATATTGGAGGTGGTGCTTTGTCATTGAAAAACATTAGAGCGATCACTGCCGTTCCATATGGATTCAGCAATGGTAAACATTTTTAGCGGCCATATCACGATTCCAAAAAATATTACATCTTTTGCAAATCAATATTTGGTGGATCTTGTATTCATCTTTGCCACTTTCACATTTTCAATATAGTAATTGTACGTTATTGCGAGTGTATCGCAGGCAGCGAAAGAAAGTGAGATATAAAAGAATACTCCTGTGTGGAGTGTCTTCTGTATGCGAAAAATTAAAGATTAAAAAAAATGGTATGTTTATTAATACGACGTGTGCTCGCCTTTGGCCCTTATAACAGCCTCCATTCTTGCTGGCATGCCATCAATATAATGTCTGCAGAGGCCTCCATCGAAGCTGTTCCATTCTCTGTTGACTCTTTCCTAAAGCTCATCGACATTCCTGACATGGATACTGTACGAACTGAGACGAAGCTTTAATCGATGCCAAACGTGTTCCATTGGGTTCAAACCAGAGCTTTGAGAGGGTTAGCCGTCAATGTGTCGTATATTGTTATCTGTTAACCATTGTTAAGTTGACTTTGACTTGTACTTTGGGTCATTGTCATGCTGAAGGTAAACTTGTGCCTTGCCAAAACCACAGTAGTCCAGTGTTTCCATGTATGTAGTGCCAAGAACATGTTGATAAACCTTAGAGTCCATAACACCATTGTAAATCTGGCATCTATACCCAGAACCCTTTGCAGTTATACAGTCCCACGTAATCAATTTGAATACTATTAAGTTTGTGCGAGAGTTTACTTGGGTAGAGAATCTATGGCTGCTATTTATATTGTTGTTAGTGTGATTATGTACCATTGTTATCAGTACTCTTATTCTCATAAGATATAACAGAGAAATTTAAAGTAGAATGTATGCTCTACTGTAAGACTATATTTGAGTTGTTATAATGATTCATATCAAACACGTCAAGAGGTACTCTTCAATTTACTAATGCGTCTCCACCATTACTCATTAACCCGCTTTATATATGCTTTGCTTAGAACGAAAACAGCTACTTACAAAGCTTAGAAAATAGAAATTTTCAAGAATCCAGACTAGCATTGGGCAAAATCGACCAAATGGTCAGGGTATGTATCAAGCACAACCATTTAATTGTATTATGTGCACTACTTTAAAGGACAGTTCTTGGCGCACTACCACGCGCACAACCATTGTTCAAAATATGACATCACGTTTTTTGTTCGGACAGTGAATTTGCAAAATAGTGACACTGTAAATAGACGAAGTAGTGTGCTGGTTGTGCGCAAACTGTACACTCGCTTACTCGACGCCTCCTTCATGCAAACATCTGGGTCGTCTTCTGCATTTTTATCTGCCATAGGGTTTACAACGAAATTATTCTCCTGAGGCTGATTATGCAAATACTGAGTGTGTGAGCTAACTGTTTCTAAAGCATATCGCTCTTCATCAATGATATAGCCCATATGCTCAGGTCTACCGTATTCATCAACTGCATTACCGTGCCCATCTTCATAGGAAATTTGAAAGCACATATTGTAATACTCGGTTTTTAATGAAAAAATAAAAAAAAAAAAAGAAGAGCTAACGGTGTTTTCATGCTTCATATACACGACAAAGCTCCTATATATACGACATTTAATTTGTCAGCAAGCGAAATCGACCAATGGTTAACGTGGCATTAGAATTTGACAAGCGCGAATTTTACCCTTGGCATCAGTGTATAACTGGCCAACGCCAGGTCTGAGAGAAGTCGATGCATACGCTGGCGTCTTGGTTGGCTTCCTAGTGGTCATGACAAAACCTGTCCTCGGTACCCCTACCAATCCTTCACCAAAACCCACGCCATCTACTGCCTCCAGATGCACCGCCGACTTATGATGCCCGAAACAATTTCAGATTCATTATCTTTCCTTTTGAATATGCTACCTTCGAAGAAACCACGCTCCTTTCAAACCGCTCCCTTATAGACCATCCGTTGGCCAGCTATCTGCACTTTTCTTTTTGAACTTGACTACCTCCATCACCAAAAGTATCCGCCTTCTCTTCCCCCTCACTAGTGTAAAATACACTTGGTCCAACATCATTTCTTCCATAACGTTTTTCCCCTTGATCCCATAAGGGTTTTTTAGTTACCATTTCTTTATTCTCTTTTGACCTGTCTCAGGCGAAGAAGATATATTATTATTATTGTGCGTCCACTTAAGGCTTTAATTATAAATAAAACTGTTTAACCGTATAACAAACGCGAGGAACCCTAGCAAATGTGTAGTTTTAAACCCTACAGATCAATCGCTTAATTACTACCTTTATGGAGACCCACTTCCGACTAGAACCTCCTTTTCTTGCCTTGAAATCCCTTTTCGTCCTGGAAGTTATCTAAATATATTCGAGCTTCTTGCTAACAACATAAACAAATTACTAGCGACCATGAATCAATTAGCTATGATTGGACTTAACCCTAATGGTCTCAGCCGACTGCTTGCTACTCGTTTTTACAAACAAATAGTCCAATCTCAATTAGAATATGGTCTTGCTACTAGCAAGGTTAGCTCTCTTTTGCTCAACAAACTGGAAGACGTTCAAAATACGTGCCTACGCAGAATATTTGGTGGTTCTTGCAGATCCTCTATAAAAGTAATGCTACAACTGACGAAGTTGCCGACTATGACAGAGCGTGCCCATATACTACAAGCTCAATTCCTCTTACGATCTCTGTCATTGCCAGATAATGCGCTTCTGACTTACTTACTTCCACATATACGCCTCTCCACAAGTCATTCACAGTGGTATACTTATCAAAAACGCCACTGTGGAAACGTTGTGCGCAATATACTGATATACTAGACAAATGATTATTAAAGAAGATACATCTGCAATACCTGCAAGACAACTTAGAACAGCGACGTACTGCACGCAACTCAAATCTGCTCTCGCTGTGTCGCCCAACAATCTCTTTGGATCCAATCCTTTGGTTACCCATAACAGGGCTAGAAAGAAGCCGATGCATACGGTGGCGTCTTGGTTTGTTGCCCAGTTATGACACTACTCGCTGCCTTCGACACACCTCACAGCTTCTTACAAAACAGCATGCCATCTATTGCCTCGACATGCGTCACCGTCTACAAATAACGAAGCCTATAACTGACCTTCTGTCCCTCCTTTTAAATAAACCTCCCACTCGAAAACCACGCTCATTTCAAACAAGATCGCTTTGAACTATCAGATGGTCCGTGATCTGCGCTACCTTGCATGAGCTTGATTACCTATACCATGAAAAAGAGCCACCATCACTACCTGACCCAAGGCAGAAACTGATCAAATGGTTATTTAATTCTTCATAGCAGTGTTTTTAACACTTGTTCCGTGAATCTGTCAGCCAAAGCATTTTTGCCCTCGAGCCCAGAGGGATTTTTAGATACTGATTCACAGCTTGAACTGGCCAGGGCCAAAACGATATAATAAAAATATAACGTGCTCCTTATGTCCTATCTATTTTGTAAATAAATAATGTTATTTTACCTTCACTGTATTTCCAAAAAATAATGAGACTGAATGCCGTGCTTTCCAAATTTAGATGCCGTATTGAAACCGTTGTAATGTTATCAGAGTAATAACAAATACAAAGAGAATATGGCTCACTATTCCATTTGACAGTAATATTAACAGGTGGGCTGCCTTGGAGTTGAAATTAACTTACTATTAGAAATAGCCCTCTTTAGTCTCTTTGTAAAAGTTTAAATTCTTTATTCGGCCTTTCCATAAAATCAGAACATGTAGTCATATTTGGCAATGCATATCCTTGAATGGTCACGATATAGATTGCTTCTATTTGATATGGTTTCTTTATCTCAGGTACTCGATCCTGAAGCTTGTTTGGAAAAGAGTCCTTTTTTTGCTTCTTTACAGCAGTTATCAAATGTCCCTCTGAGTGTTCAAAGATTCGCCAATCAAAACTAGCCTGTCCTCATGGTCCTTGCTCTGACTCGCTTGTCCTGCCCTCTCTGCTCTCTGGCGTGTACCTAGGGCGTTCCTCAATTGTCTCTTCTGACGCCCTGGGTTCTCTCAGTCCTCCGTTCCTTTTCTTTTGTTTAAACTATCCTGGGTAGCTATCGCTACCCTCCCCAGAATGCACCTTGGTGGTAAGTAAAACTAATATTAGGATATATGCATTAATACTAACATACTGTTTCTCTCTTTTTCTACATATACTCGTTATATATATATCTTTTGACATGCTGTCGTTTTATTCAAAAGTATTTTTCTTTGTCGTCTTTTTACGTAAATGATTTTTTAATTTTACGACAATATTTTATAAAATTAACGTCAATAGTTAATAAAAATACAGTAATGTTCTATTTGTCTAAAAGTATCTTCACCATAGCAACATTTCACCACTGTCGAAATGTTTACTAAGGAGAATGAGTAAGATTAAATGTTGTCAGCTTCTTTATTTAAATTACAGTCTTTTAGCAATAGCTTTTGAGACATTATACAGATGTTCTCTTGAAAAATGCGATTAAAAGGGGAAATATTGTGCGGTATGAACACATACGTTGGAACGTCAGTGTGATATGCCTTGAACAATAAAGAAATGTAGATGTATGTCCATAATGCAAACAGGATTATTACGCGGCCAATGAGAATTGAGCATGACACGTCTTGTTAGAGTATGCATAGTTGTCAGTTTCTTTGTATTATTCATTATTAGAATATAGATTTAGAGTAATTTCATACGATTAAGTATTTGTAGGGTAAATACTACATTCTTTACTCTGCTAATAAAAGGACTACAAAGAGACCTATTCTATCTACTAGTATCTTATGTTTCCGAGGTAAAACTATTTATTCGATAACATCACAAAAAAGCGAACGAATTCAAAAGAAATAATGTATCAAGGGATGTACTAAAATACCAACAGAGCAAAAATCCTCGCATTAGCACATGTATTATATATGATATCAACTTGCTCCTTAACAACAATGGCACAAAAATCAGCTGCTTTGACTTTGAAGGCAGACACACCTACATAGCACAACTGCTCAAGTGTCCAGGTTCTAAAAACCTGTAACAATAATACTGTTGACGCAAATAGTCCATTATCCAGAGAGATTCATCGTAAATCATTAAAACGCTCAAGCTATGAAAAATAGTACACCCTTCCACTGAATGATTCAATTAAAACCTTGCACTATTTCCAGAAAGTAATATCGTTCCAAGATGTCGTATTTTGTATATTTTGCATTATAAATTCTCGAATTATACGACATTACTTGTAGAAAAAACTGTATTTATGATAGATCCCAGTTCTTCTACTGTGCATGTCTTAAAATGAATTAAAAAGCGTGTGTTTGGAAAGGTGTAATTTTATTTCTTTACAATGGTACCATACTACCTTTTGTGCTTTCTTCTTCTTCTTCTTCTTCTTCTTCTTGTTTCCACATATTTGGTACTTTAACCTTTAAGAATTGAGGATAAACCAACTTATCAATATACATGTTTCTTAGTTTTGTTTGTATCAAGTCTGTCAACTTGGGAATATCCTCTAATTTAGTTTTGGATCCGATCAATGACTGAACCTGTAAGTCTAGAATGAAATCTGAATAAGATGAAATGGCAATATATCGTTCAATTGGGATCTTTGGCTTAGTCGTTGTTTCTGGTGGATTCATCAATTCGATAGTAAGCTATTAGATAATGAGTTATATCATCTTTATATAAAATCACATATTAATCTTACCGTGCCGGAGAATCGAGCGACAGAAAGGACAAGAGACACTGGCAGAACAGCGAATGCTTGCCTTGGCCAGTTTAGGATAAGCTGTGTTTCGATGCCCAAGGTGACTTGATCGTTGTATTCAAAATCAATCTCTGCTCTCTATTAAAGCAAGTAAACCACCATCCTCTTTCTCTCTTTTTCTGGCTCTATCTTACCATGGATCCTACTTCATCTGATGGTCTAATACGTGCACGACTAAATATAGGAAACTCTTGCCCCAAGTTTAATTCGGTAACATGAATTGGTCCAACAAAGCTTGGTAGAACACCCCCATTCAACACTCTATCTAAAGATCGGCTCAGACGGTTATTGATATTGGCATCCTGCCGATATTGTAGAATGACTTGAGCCAGCAAGACATTGAGCCAATCAGTGCTTTCAGGTGGATGGTGGATGACATCGTAGTATGTTTTTAGAGTAACATGATCATTAGGCAATGCTGCTGCTGCTGATGCAACTGAAGGTACTGTGTTTGAAGATGGACGTGAAGGTATATATCGCTATTAAATGGTACATTAGCTTATTATCGTATTGAATATACAATTACCTTTTTGACACGTTTAACATCCTCGGTAAACAAATAGCGAAGAACTAGGATCATGACAATGATCACACTAAGTTGACCAAGTATGAATCCCTTCACAAATGACAATGTACTGCTTTTAGAGCATGCTGATCGTGCTAATTGTGTCTCAATCAAGTCAATTAACTGAGTTGTGTTTAAAGAATCGCTCATAAAAATTAAAAAGGATAAGAGAGAGAGAAATGATTTACAGAGTAGAAAATACACAATTATTTATTTCCATTCTGTCTTCTTTCAGCATCCTCGGCTGCCTGCTTAAACTTTTTAGCATTGGCTACTAGCTGAGCAAACCTATTGTTCTGCTCACTTTCTTCCGTTGCGCCATAGGAAGGTATAGACCTTTGCTTTCTCTGTGGAGGAGGCACTTCACGACTTCTTGTACGGCGGTGACGACGGAGCAAAGAATACACCCTTAGTTCCTCACGCACCTCACCTATAGCACCCTCCCAATGCATACGAGAGTAAGAGGCCAACGGCTTTGCTTCTTCGTTAAATCTACGTCCACCGCAGTCAGGTAGCAAGCGAATGATGAAGCCGACAGGAAGAGAGAGCGCACCAATAGCAACAGTAATTGCCCACTGCTGAGGTGAGAGAGGCACGGTTTTGAAGGCGATTCCACCAAAAGTGACAATAAGGAATTGGCCAACAATAACTAGCACTTGAATTGCGATAAAGATCCAGTTGTCGAACATATCCTTAAACACGTTCAAGGTCTGGTCGATACGTCGGCAGTTGATTTCGTTAAATACTTGTAAAAAGACGAAAATATTAAACACCATTGTTCTGAGTACCTTTTGATCGTACTCAGAATCGTGCAAGTGGAAGATAGGTCCACCTAGATAGATGACGATGAGATTGACAGCAATTTGGAAAATAGCCTGTCCAAGGATCATTTTAGCCATACGATAGTTGATAAGATGTGCATATTTTGAGATGGGCTTGCGTTGCAGTAAGTCATTTGTAGGAGGCTCTGTGGCAAGTGCCAAGGCTGCCAAGGTATCCATGATTAAATTTACCCAAAGAAGTTGAACAGCACTCAAAACGCTTTCTGCATTCTCTGAAGCAATAGCAGAAATAAAGGATAAGACGACAGCAGCGATATTAACAGTCAATTGGAAAGTCAAGAACTTGCGAACACCGTCATTAACAGCGCGACCCCATAAAAGAGCCTTCAGAATCGAGTTGAAGTTATCGTCCATCAAGATGATATCAGACGCTTCCTTGGCGACTTCTGTACCAGCAATACCCATACTAAAACCGACATCAGCCATCTTTAAAGCGGGGCCATCATTTGTACCATCACCAGTCATACCAACAACCTGATCTTGTTCCTGAAGACGAGAAACAACAATGGTTTTATCTTGAGGAGATGAGCGAGCCAAGACCTGTAGACGAGGAATAACCTTTCTTTGCTCTTCAACTGACATTTTACGTAGCTCAGGACCTGACATGGCAAGACCTCCTTTAGTCAAGATACCGGCATTACGAGCAATGGCTTTTGCCGTGTTCAGATTATCACCTGTTATCATACGAACAAAGACACCAGCTTGTCTAAATGCAGAAACAGATTCGACCACACCAGGACGAAGAGGGTCCATGATACCGACAATACCAACCAATGTTAATTCTTCTATGGGTGGTTCATCATCATTCAATTTTTTGTATTGAGATTTGGAGATGTCGCGGAAAGCAATAGCAATGGTACGAAGCGCTTTGTCGGCATAACTAGAAATGATACCGTTCCACTTGACAATAGCTTCTTTATCAAGCTTATGTACCTCGCCATTACTGTCCAAGTACTTTGTGCATCCTTCGAGAACGATTTCAGAAGCACCCTTGACGTGAACACGGTAATCGGACTGGGTCTTGGTACGGGCTGAATTTTCTTTAGTCTGGATAATGGTGGTCATGGTCTTTCTTTTGGAGGCAAATGGATAAACTTTAGCAACGGTAGCATCATGTCGAACGTCCTCATAGTGGTTTCCCAAAGCCTTGGTCATTCCCAGCAAGGCACATTCAGTCTTGGAGCCAATGAATTCAAGTTGACCTTGCTCGTTTTTGTCTTCAAAAGCGGTCGAGTTGACGGCAACAGTTTCAAACAGTAAAGACAGAACATGATCTTTGTCTACCTTATTTGCCCAACTCTTCACATCATCCTGTTTTTCAAACGTTTCTTGAGCAAGAGTACCGTGTGTGACAGTCATCTTGTTTTGAGTAAGAGTGCCTGTCTTGTCTGAACAAATGGCAGTGGCATTACCCATGGTTTCACAAGCAGCCAAGACACGGACAAGGTTGTTATCCTTGAGCATTTGAGTAGTAGCAAAAGCCAGAGCCATCGTCACAGCCATAGGAAGACCTTCTGGTACAGCGACAACAATAATGGTAATAGCCTGAATGACAATACTAATCATAGAGGCTGCAATATCACCTACAGGTGGAAATTCGGGAGCCAAAGCAGCTGTGACAAAGTATTTGATGACCAAGGCAATTAACATGAGGACGGCGGCAGCAAATCCCAATTTGGCAATTTGTTCAGCAAGTGTATCCAATTTCATTTGCAGTGGCGTACCCTCAGCCTCATCGCCACGCATCGACATCATGGTCTTTCCAAAAAAAGAATGTTCACCCACCGCCAAGACAACGGCACGACCAACGCCTTCGAGGACTTTGGATCCGGACAGAATGAAGCAATCACCACGGCCTTCCACGTTCTTTTTCATGGTATCAGATTCACCAGTGGCTGATGATTCATCGCAAGCCAAATTATGGCCTTTAAGATAGAGACCGTCCACGGGTATAATATCGCCGGGTTCCAGAATTAAAATATCGCCGACATTAAGATCATAAACACTAATTTGCTGTTCACGACCACTACGTAATACTTTAACAACACGGTCTTCTTTCTTCGAGTTGAGCTTCTTAAATTGAGCCTCCTTTTGATAATCATTAATAGCATTTGTCAAGACTACGGCCAAAACAGCAACGAGAATGGCTGTTCCTTCAACCCTAAAAAATGATAAATGTCGGAAAAAAAATTATATATACTTTTTAATAATGCCTACCATCCTACACGAGGTTCATCCTTTGGGTGACGAGGAGAATAGTCTTCCCAGATACCCACAGCTAACGAGACAATAGAAGCGATACTATGTATTGTTATGTAAGACGGGAAAATACATGAGTAAGTTTTGACGTCATTTACCTTAACATAATAAGCGTTTTATCATTATAAGCCGCCCATAGTAACTGAAGAAAGGTTTTACTTTTTGGTTCAGGAAGTACGTTTCTTCCAAAGTGCTCTTGACGTTCTTTAAATGCATCTTGGTTACTGCCTTGGTCGGCTGAAAGACCAAAGGAAGGGTCGACCTTTAGCTTTTTACAAATAGCATCAACGCCACCTAACTTTTGTAACTGTTCGTCACTCTTTGGGTCAAACAACTGACTAATGTCATCCACTTTGATATCAAAGGATGAGGAATCACCCATTAGTGGCTCTCTTTCCTCTCCTTCTTGTCTATGTTTCGAAGGCATAAATAAAAAAGAAAGTAAGGAAAATTAAAAACAAAAATAAGGAAAGAAATGATCGCACTGTCAATTAAAATAGCATCGGAGTTTCTTCTTTTGGTGTGTATGTAGATCCCTTTTTGCTTTATTGTTTATTCTAACTCTTGGTCAAGTATACCAGCAAGTGAATCAAGGTCATCGTCACTAGTAGCAGTAGTAACATCATCCTCTATGTCATCTTTTATTGAACTGCCACTATGCTCATGCACTGTACTAGTATTATTATTGTTACTATTTTCAGTAGTATTTTGTTTGTTAGTAGCGCCACTTTTACTACTACTACTACTGCTGCTGCTGCTACTGCTGCTACTACTACTACTATTACTACTATTACTACTATTACTACTATTACTACTATTACTACTATTGCCACTACTATTATGGTCGTCTTCTTCTTCCTTATTGTCATCATTTGTTAGTGTAGTAACTTTGGATAGCTGTGATTTTCCTCTCTTCTTTAGTCTAGATTTGTCTTCATCTTCATTACTGCTTTCATAAGATTTATTTACTTCTCTTTTTCTTTTCCATTTTCTGTGTAGATTATCCGTTGGGCTAAACAACTGATATTAATCACTGTCTTTCTTCAATAAATTCTATTTACCTGTCTTCTTTTATTGTTAATGTAAGTGTTGTACTTTCTGAATCAGTTGTGTCCCCATCGTCATCAATTCCACTCTCATTCATAAAATCGTCTACCTCTTTACTTACTTCGTCCCAATCTACATTTTCAATTAGCTCTTCCTCCTTTTCGTCAAAGAGGTTATCTTCTAAAGAAATTGAATCTGGATTTTCAATGTCGGATAACTCTGCATCTGGCAAGGCATACATCTCTTCATCTTGTTTCTTCCATCGTGCTGTACTATCAAGTAACCAAGTAGGCGTCACAATCTTTGAGTGCCCGTATTCCTTGGCTGCTTTAACCTTACTATCCCATTTCACAGCAATCAAGTGGGTTGTTTTGCCAGTCAGATCAGTTGAACATGTTGCACCAAAGGAAGTGGCCATTTGCCATATCCATGAAAGTGTAGGGTCCTTGAGGTATACAGGTATAACATCAGGTGCAAAAGAAATAACACAGTTTTCTAAGACTTTACTTTTCATGGAGGGTATGATTTTGGTAACATCTGCCTTGTCTGGATTCTTGTAAAACTGTCTGTGGATCTCCTTTAATATCTAAAGAAACAGTTGAGAATTCTCCAACATTGACATAAAAATAAAATAAAAAAAGCTCGTACATTTAACATTGTATACAACTCTACATCTTCATCATCATATATGCTGAGATCTTCCTCCTTGCGCTCTTTTATATTATTATTTGTGTCTCCATTTCTACTTTCATTAAGTTTGTCTTCAGCTGTAGTAATGGCAGGAGTATCAATGGTAGCAGCAGTAGGAGAAGTAGTCGTATTAGCATCATCATTATCTGCCTTCTCAGTTGTCTCTTCTGATTCTACCGCTTCTGCTTTCTCCGATGTTTCTATCGTTGCATCAGGAGTTACCTCTTGCTTTTTTTCTTCCTACATACAACATTGTCAAGTCATTCAATCTTGTTACATCTTTATTTTAACTAGCTTACCTTATTCCTTGCTGGGTTATTAATATCACCAGTTCCTACAAAGTATTCATCTGCGTAAAATACATGAGTACATTGAAAATAAGCATTGGCTGAGACTAACTTACATGGCTTGATACGAACTAAGTTGGGTGAATAACTCCAAACATCAGATCTGTCGTCTAATACAACAACCATTGAAGTGTCACAAGGGAATATTCTCTGAAGTTTTTTTTGTGTCAAACCTGTCATAACGTAAGCATATGAGTTAGTTAAGTCTGGTGTTACTTACAGCCACTTTCATCTCTGGATAAGATTCGCTCCTTGAATAGATATCCATTTGGATCAATCTCTCTTGTGATAGCTTTTGCATAATCTTTAGTTCCCATAGTATAAATATGTAACTCGTACAATTTGTCGATCTCCTTGAGAAATTCAGTAAGGCCCGGTCTTAGTTTGATATAATATACAATAGGGCTTCTTGGTAAAGTAAATCGACGGATCTCTTGGTTCTTCCATTGGCTGATGCGAGGATCACAGGAAGCGTGAACAATTGTTTGATCCAAATCCAAGATGAGTGACAGTTTTTTAACTTGTAAAAGCCTTTTAGCATTTTCTACTTCTAGTCTTTCTGCCTCCTACACCAATTGGTTATATAAGTTGTTCAATACAGACCAACATAGCTTATTTACTTTACCGATCGACTAACGGTAAGTCCAATGTTATCATAGCTCATATTAATATGCTCGTCGTCGGATAGACTAATAGACAATATTATTTTATTTTTATTATTTACACCAAATGACTATATTTACCCCTCTAAAAGAGTGCCACATACAGCACATAATCCATTATATTGCACTTGATGACTACATACATCCATATTCTAGAGCTTAACTGTGGCTTTTTAATACTTTTTATCCTTGCACTTTACTTGTTTACCTTCTTTTAAAAATAAAAATAAAAAGCAAAGAAACAGAAAGAAATTATGAAAAAATGATATGAGAAAAAGAAATAAACAAAAAAAAAAAAAGGTCACCGTAGTCACGTGCCTACACATTTATGCAAAAAAAGGATGTCACTTTTTTATTTTTTTACATTTATATTTTACATTTGAACACATGCGCGTTAAATTAGTCGTTCCTTCTCTTCGCTTGAGATGCTGGTTTGCTGCCCATGAAGAAAAGACTGTTTATCAATTGCAAAAGAGCATTTTGAAAGAATTGTGTCTTGAAGCAGAGGCGAGCGAAATAGTACTTACTCTGGATGATTTTATTTTACTTCCTCGCTGCATTGTAAAAGATCTCATTCATGAAGGAGACACACTTTGGTAATTATAAACGTTAATTTACATAACCCTCGATTTGCTCATGTATATATAATATAGCTTAAAAGTGGAAAAGATAAAGAAACTTGCGCCTATGAAAAGACAAGGCAAGTTTAGAAAAGAAATCTATTCAACTGTTACTCATACATGATCTATAGCTAAAGATAAAAAAGATGAACCTACAATTAAAAAACAAAAAAAGCCTACTGAAAAGGATAAAAAGCCTTCTGAAAAGGCCAAAAAGAAGGCATCTATAGTAACGAATAAGGAAGAAAATAAGAAACTATTAAAGAAAGTAGAGAAGTTGAAGAATAACAGCAAGAAACTGGATGAAAAATTGAAATCATTAAAAAAGCTTTTGGCAGATAACGTCAATGAGTTGATGAAGAACAAACAAGAGGAAAAAAATAAAATCAAGAAAGTTTCATGTCCATTCGGAGGCTTAAAAAGGACAAAAAGTAGAAACGCAAGGCGTAGAAGATTAAAGAAACTTTACCGCGAAGCTGCTGCCTTGAATCAGGAAAACAGCGTACAAGCGGACACGACCGAACAGAGTGTTCAGGAACAGCTTTTAAATCATGAGCCTTCTATAAGCATGCCAAGCTCTACAGAACTACAAGACATTCCGCCTCCTTTACATCTTATTAAGCAAAATAAGAACAAGAAGAAAGAACATTTAAAGCGATCAGAACAGACAGTACATATCCACTTTGAAGAAGAGCTTCCTGAAGAACTTTCAAGTCGACCCACTGCTGAAACATATGACGAATTGGATGCTGAGTTGGCTACAGAAAACACTCAACAGAACAATGATCCTAAAAATAAGTATGGTCGTGCTTTTGTTACTTATTCTGAAGCTGCGCCTGAACAAACTAGAAAAAGAAATCAAAAATATCAGCGACCACAAAAGACATATGCAGTGCAAGAAGTCGCGCCTATATTTTATGCAGAAAATCCTACTGAAGAGAGTGTGCCAGAACAAACATCAGAGAATCAAGAAACAGAGAATGCGGTTGAGAATAATGAAAATGAGCTTCACGTAAATGAGCCGACTGCTACTAATGACCCAATTAACTATGAAGAGTACCCTAAGCTTGACTTTGAAAGCAACTTACCATCGGTTGGAGATCATTTAGCAATCAAGGTTAGAATGAATACTACGATCAAATGAACAATACTAACATTTAACAGACACTTGAGCTAACTGCTAATTATACCCCTGAAATATCAGATTGGAAAGAAGCAACATTAAAAGAGTTGTGTATATCAGATAAGTCACTTGTGATTGAGCTTTTACAAGGCTTTACAAAAGCTTCCACGAAAGGTGGTAAATTTGAACTGAAAAACAAAAAACATGAAGATGAGGACGAAGAAGAGGAAGAAGAAAAAGATAGAATGATTACGCTGATGTGGTCCGACATATTCGATATTAGAAAACTACTGTTTTATTAAAAATAAATTTCAGAAAGAGGATAAAATTATGACATGTATGAAAAAAAATAATTGGCATATATTAAAAAAGGTATTTTAGTGTATCTTACACTTGCCTCAACATCATTTCTTCAATAATTTTTTTACCCTTGATCTCATAAGGGTTTTTTAGATACTAATTCTTCATTCTTTTTTGATCTGCCTCGGGCGAAGAAGATATATTATTATCGTGCGCCCACTTGAGGCTTTAATTGTAAATAAAAAAAAACTGTCTAACCCTATAACCATTTTTTTTATTATTTCTTTGCTGCTGCAGCTAATTGTTGGTATTCCATTTGTAATTTTGCAATCTATAAGAATAAATAAGCATTAATAGTATACCTAGCGCGTCATCAATATACCTCTTGCTTCTTTGCTTCTGACTTCTTAGTTAAATCAGCTAATTGAGCTTCTACGCGTTTACTGAAATGAAACAGTTAATGCCATTACACAGATACCATTCTCCTTTTTTTTTACATTTCGCTAGAAATCAAATTTAATCTATTTTTGACATTTGTTACTGCTTCAGCTCTTTCTTGCTTCACAAGAACAGGACCAATAAGTTTATAAATGTTGCTCTCATTGTCCAGATGTTCGAATTCCTATCATAGAACGTTTAATACATGCTCTTTTGAGCGACGAAACAAATCTTTACTTTGTTCACTAATTCATTTTCTTGCTGTTGTGATTCTAAACGTTGTCTTGTTTCTATGACCTTTGAAAGTTCTAATAGTTTTCTCAAGTTAACATGGATGAATACAGCCTATTATATAATAAACCTTTTTGAATAGCTTGGAATGCCTTTGACTCTGCTTCCAATTTAGCTTCTACAGCCAATAAATTGCTCATAAGAAAAAAAAAGTGTTATTTTTTTTCGTTCAAACATGATATTTTATTGTTGGTCCAAATGAGCGTAAAAATAAAATAAAATAATAAACGTCCGCCCGGACCCGTTTAATCCGTTTGGAAGTAAATGTTAGCGAAAAAACCCCTTATAGGTACAAGGGTAAAAAATGTAAAAGGAAATTAATGAGTAGGGTTATCGATGAAAAGTTAAATGAATTACTTTAACCACACAAGGAACTTTTGACCATGGGGATACTTAGTAGAGATCAATTTGTTATGGTGTAGCTGGTCTAATTCATGTAGTAGGGAGCATATAATCGGCCATCGTTGATACCAGGTGAGGGCTAGGTTTGGAGGAACCGAAGGGCATAAAGAAAGCATATTCAGAAGGAATGGCAACGGATCTCGTATAGTTTCAAGCATGAACAGACGTCGATGCATATCAAGGCAACTAATAGTGTGATTCTTAGATAGCTGTTGCGTTGGGTGCTTGGGACATGACCGAGGTTTGCCCACCAGGAAGCCAGCCTAATCTCCAGCGTATACAGCGACTGCACTCTGACTTAGACATGGGCAACCAGAGTATAGGATCTAGAGAGGTTGATCGACGGCAGCTAGAAAGCAATTTGGAGTTTCGGCATCGTTGGCGGATCTCTAGATTCTGTAGCAAAAAACGCTATTTAGCAACTTTGAGTGAGCGAGTATCGGGTTCTTCAGTAGTAGACAGCACCGTTTTTCAAAGCGATATATGAGAAAGAGCGTACCACTGGCTTCCTCTGGTATTGCGGATATAAGGCAACAGATAAGCAAGCAGTGTATCTTCTGGCAAACATAATGAACGAAAGAGGAACTGTGCCTGTAGTATACTGACTCGTTCTGACATGAGAGTAGCCTTGACATGTGGAGCATAATCTTAGTCGACGCTTTGTCTCGAGCACCGTAGATTTTCTTGTTGCAATTATTCTGGACTTCCTCTAGAGCGTGAAGTTGAGAGACCGTGAAGTGATTGATAGCTAGGCCGTATTCAAGCTGAGGTCGAACGATGTGAGCGTAAAACCTGGTGCAAAGAAGTTTGGAGAAACCGGAAGGATTCACACCAACAGATGACAATATGTTCATCGTTGCAAGAGTCTTACGGGTATTACGTTGAATTAGTTCTTCTAGACTGAGGTGCCCACTCGGTTTAAAAGGGACGCCAAGGTATGTGAAAGTTGTTTCTCTTGGTAATGGCTGATTGTAAAGGATATATGTAATTGGATCTGTGCTACTGTCCAAGATCACGCATTTAGATGAATTCCATTTGTATCTCATTTGTATGCTATGATTTTCGCATTATCGCAGTAGGTCAACCATATTTGAGCGTTCGGCAATGAGAGCTACACCGTCGACACAGAGTAGGCAATTCAGGGACGGTATCATTTCCAACGGTCACAAGCTAGAAAGTGCTATTTTTACTATAGATATAGTGTTTTTAAAAACTAATGCCGCGCCAAGATATCGTATTTCTGTATATTTTGTATTGTAAAAATTCAATTTTTGCGACATTACTTTCTGAAAATATTGTATAGCATTCATTTATATCTAATGAAGTGGCTTGTATAATGCATTGATTACAAAGTATGAAGCCATTTGACGTAATATAAATCAAAAAAGGGAACACTTAATACAGGTAACCATTCATCCTTCTTGTCTACTATATAATTCGTTCATAGCAGAGAGAGAATTAGGTTTCTTCTGTTTGAATAAAGATTACTTATGGCGTTCTTTTAGCCGGTCAGGTGTACATTTTGAAGAATCCAAGATTATCTTAATTCCTTGGCGTGCTCTTGATGACAATGCTAATGTCGTTTGACTTCGACTATCCAAACTTCCTTTCCTAACAAAACCCAAACTGTTGGAAGGACTGAAAATCAGCTTGGAACCTTATGGTGACATTACTGATCTTGGTATATGTTATGAGCCCACGACCCATACTGATATGTGTAACGGTTATGCGGCTTTGAATATTTCTGCAACTGAGTCCAATGTTGAAAACACTTCAAGTGAGAACTCTGGTTATGACTCAAGAAATATTACTACAGTTAACTCATATGGGGCTCAGACAAATAATGAGTCTGCAAATACTGAGTCTTCTGATATGGAAACATCAGATACTGAAGATATCAATCAGATGATGAATTGATGGAAGACAATGTTACTGAAACAGAAATGAGTAAATCAAAAGAAATCTTGCGTGAATTGTTCAAGTCCAAGTTTGTTATGAACAGGTAAAGATCCACGCTCAGCCATCTCGGAATACGGGTGTCCCAAAGAAATATCTTTAATAAGAGCAAAACCTTATTATCCAAGTTGACCTTACTAAACTGTAATAGTCTGGTAAAGTCAAATTCACCTACAAAATAATCATCCTATTTAAGATATTTACGCCTTATGAAACACGATCTTTTTGCTTTTCAAGAAACGCATGTTACAAATGTGAATCAAGAATTAATCCATATGCAATTACAACCTTTACATTCACTATGAACCTATCACTGTGAGCTCATTTCTTATTCTACTAACTTTATGCTCTCACATAATTTGCTTCCATACCTCGATCGAGCAATTCTGTCGAAAATAACACACCCAAATAATTTTTATACACCATTCTATGTTCTAATTCTCTCTGCGCCTGCATCATCAAATCCGGAACGCAGGCAATTTTTTGACACAGTACTCAACGATATATTCGACTCGCTATCATGGGCGACTTTAGTTATTCTTATCAACGCTCCAATCCACCATATAGTACTTCACATCAATGGACTTCATCCTGCAGGATGGTTTTCACGATGTCATGCAAAGAGATGATTATGTCGATCTACCAGCTTTTAGACGAAATAATAATACGCTCACCGCCATTGATTATATATTTGTTGGCACTTCCTTCAGCTCAAGGATCAGTGATGTGGGTATTGACAGACTTCGTGCTGAATGAACAGATCATCATGCCCTTCATGCTTCGACCAAAGCGGCTTGATACATTCAGGGCCCGGTCTTTGGCGAGCAAACCCTATTTTAAATCAAATACCTGACTTTCGTTGTCAATTACACTCTCACCTTGAAAAATCTCTTTCTACTATGTCAGCTCTGCTTTCCTTTCAAGGCTAATGGGACAGAGTTAAATCTGAATTTAAACGCTTTGTACGTTTCTACGCCATAAAACATACTGATTAGAGAACTAGAACATTGAAAGACCTGCGGCGAAGGCGAAACTGCTTTCTTAGAAACAAGCCTCCGTTGGCTATTAGGCTTCAACTACTACCAGTATTTGACCAATAAATTGAAACCATCTAACAGGAACTTACTGATATCGCTGCTTTCAAAGCTGGTGTGCGGTGGCGAGAAAAAGGTGAAAAATCAGCCAAATATTTGAAGCAAGTGCACTGTCAACGTACAGCGCAACAGTATATTAATGATCTTTCGGAGTGAAATACTCTTACTACCGATACTCCAGGCATATGCTGTATTAGCGAACAATTTTATGGATCACTCTATAAATTTGACGATGTCGCAAGTGAAGAGGTAAAAGCTTATTTTGATTCTCTTGTACCTCCTCCGCAAATTTCAAAAGATGACAAGGAAGGTCTTCTAGTGGACATAACTTTGGGTGAAGTGCTTTTCCAATTCGCTCGTATTATGTCCAAGTTTGGCAGTCATGGGGCAGATAGTCTTGGTTATCCATTTCTTCATCTTCTCTTCAAATTTCAACCACTACAATCTTTGGTTCTTCAAGTATATAATGAAGCCTTATCCAAAGGTGTCTTTCCGGGTTCCTGGAATGATATACGTGTACGGCTGTTACCCAAGAAAGGTGATCTGTCTCTACTAAAAAATTGGCGTCCAATTTCTCTTATAAACTGTAATGCTAAAACTTTTCACGGATAATCAATAGTAGATTAACTGATGTTGCGTCACCTCTCATAAGCGACTTTTAAATGGGGTTTATGGCTGACCGTTGCACTGGTAACAATGAGATGATCTTAAACATTGTTATGGAACAAGCTTCTGTCAAACGACTCCCCAGTATTGGGCTTTTTTTAGATCAAGAAAAAGCTACGATAGAGTACATCCGGTTTATCTCAGATACACTCTTGAATTCTTCGGTTTCCCACAAACTCTTATCAACATATTGTGTGCTTTATTCTTCCAGAATCAAACAAGAGTTAATATTAATGGGCATTTTACGGCTATCATAACTCAAGAACGGGGACTTCGTTAAGGTGATCCTTTGTCTCTACTTCTTTTTAACTTTGCTTTGCAAGGACTACTACACCATATTACCCAAGACAGTTCAATTATTGGGTACGTTCCTCCTATTCCAAGATTTTAAGAAAGGAATGAGATATACAGCTCTCCAGAAGCCCTCAGGGCATTGGCTTATGCAGATGATGTATGTGTATTACTTCAGTCTTTCAATAACCTTGATCGGGTCCAAATCCATTTATCCAACTATGGTCCTGTATCTAATGCTAAGCTGAATATGACTAAAACAGAGGCTCTTTCTTTGAATGGCCGACCACAGCCAGAATGGACTCGCTTCTTAAAACAGCATCAAATTATCAAATAGCACGACAATTCATCATCAGAGCTCCTGAGATACCTGGGCCTTTCTTTGATTCAATCTCTTGCTCAACATCGATGCTTCGAAGACTACCTACTTCAGATGGTACGTATTCAATGTACTATTCACTCTCAACGCAGGCTGTCTCTTCGAGGCAGAGTGACAGTGATTAACACACTTGTACTATCCAAAACATGATACTGTTTACGGTTAGTTCGACTTCCTATTGCTTTTTTCAATCGACTACAGTCAATAGAGTATCAGTTTATGTGGCAAAGCTGCTGGCCATCAATTCGATATAGCGCTTTATGTCAGACATACAACTGGTTTGGAAATGCAAAAAATTAGAAAAACGTAGTACGAGTAAATTTTGGTGCTTCCAAATGACAGTAGTAAAAAACTACTTAATAAGAATATAAGCCTTTCCATCCTTTTTCTCTCCATCAGTTTTTACTGCTGTTAACTGATATAAAAATATATTCATTAATTTATCAACCTTTAAGTATGTATTATCCTATAATTATCAAAGACAATTTACTAATAAAAATAAATGCTGTCTATAAAAAGCACACAAAAGCCTCTATTTCTAGTCGTTTAACATTCACAACAACGGTGGGTTAGGTTTGTTGGATCCTTTATCACAATATCACGTGCTGCAATACTGCTGGATGCTTTATGTCATGGATCTAGAGAATACTTCTTCTTGTAGAATTCTTCTTAAGCATCAACTGGCTTTGATTTCTGGGCCAACATCGACTTGGATACTCCCTGTTCTCTTCTCTTCTTTACGAATTTAATCTTTTGTCCAAACTTTTGGTAGTTTACATGGCCTGCTTTCAATGTTAGATTTGTTTAATTCGATAGATTTTCGCGATGTGCCCTGTTCTCCTGCTACAATCATGCACTTCCCTTTGAAATGTGCATTCCATGAGATTCCAGGTGAGCACTGGATTGCCTCGCCTCGACATCGGCAAGCTAAAATAGAGCACTTCTTCACCTTCGATCAGGTGTTAGGTTGTCTCCAACCAATGCTACGACCGAACCGTCCATAACTCCCTAATCTTCCAAAGAAGTTGCTTTGTGATTTTCATAACCGTATCATTCGACTGACAAACAATCTATGAAATCATATTTCCACTCATGGGCAGCCTATAGGTAATATAGATTTTAAGCCATTGTCTGAAGCTTTTCGCAGTTCGTCCTCCTGGTCTCAGTATAGTTCGAAATCTTCTCGACACCAAATTATTCAGAAACGATTTCTCAGATCAGCTCAACTGGCAATATCAGCAACTACTTGGAAAAGCTTTTGGAGAATAGATATGCCTCTGGAAGTCAGATCTTTATGGCCCAGATTGGTACATGAAAAATTTCATTGTCAATGCACAATTGCAAAGTTCTCGTCTAGGCCTTAATTTGAGCACTGTATCTTCTGTTTAGTACCAACAAAGGATCTTCATCATTTATTTGTACTTTGTCCAAAGAAATGGGACATTTGGGCTTAAGTGATGTCAATCTATATACTATACTTATCTTTCAACCGCCACTTAATTCAACGTATGATATTTCGTTTGGCAGGCCTATCAGACTCCCACAATGACAAGTTATGGCAAGCATGACGCGTTTGATGAGATAATCACTATAATAACTGGAGTATAATCTTACAGTAGAGCGTACATTCTACTTTACATTCCTCTATCGCATCTGATAAGAATAACTTATAATAACAACTATAGTAGCTACTAGTATAACAATAATAATATAAGCATTTTTTTTGGTAGGGGCATAAAAGCCAAATTCTATTTATTTATAAGTCACGTACCAAAGGCAGCGGTGAACTAGGAAAATCGAAGTACAAGAAAATAAAAATAAAATCAATATACTATACTAACTATGGAAAAGTGAGGTTGTCAGCCCTTGGAGGGGTTAACGGCTGCACCACTCGGATAGCTTCTTGAAGCACCAAGGTAGGCACGAAGGGCGTAGAATCAAAAATAAAACGCCAGTGTGCCTTCCATATCATCAACAAGCTGCATCCAAAGATACTAGAGGAATCAAGAGATTGTGCTGAATTCTGCAGAGGGCAATTAAGATGTAAGGTTGCCTGCAGTAGTGCATGGCGTGACCACGGGGACAAAGGGAAGAAGTGGGCCCAAATGAGCTTCCAAGCGAGGTACTTTTTTCTACAGTCAATTAAAAATGACAAGTGGTTTCTGAAGGCGAACCCCAATTGCACATACGACAGGAAGGAGAGAAAGAGGGAACGATCTAATGTAGATCGGAAGCAGCAGGTAGCTTACCATGAATCAAACGAAACCAAACGTTTCGAGCCGGCAAAGGGACATCCATGCGCCAAAAAGTTTTCCAAAACCTGATTGAATTACCTAGCGCGACTGAGGATTCTTTAGCTTGCGAAAGGGATGCTTTACGAATAAGGTTTCGCAGGTGAGAAGGCTGGATTAGCTGAGTCTGATGATCGACTAATGGAGTAACTAACGGCAGAATTGTATTATCAATGGTGGGTTTGACCCAAAGTACCATCATGTGAGCCAATTTGAGAAGGTAACATTAGACGAGAGAGGAAAAGCGATAAGCACACAGAGTGCAAGTCTAACAATTGATACAATCGAACAACACGGTTACGTCCGCGTTTAACAACGCGTTTCTCTTCTGCTGTTAGTCTGCATCGTATAAATTGCAGTTGAGGATCGAAAATAAAAGCATCCTGCACCTGAATACTTGAGTAGGAGGAGTACTTGAGCAACAAAGGGCCCCCAGAAGGCCAATCAATAACCTCAGAGAGAGGCAATACCATAGAGACAGACGCTGAGATTGGAGTGGGCTGTGACATATCCGTCCCCAAGGAAAGCTTATGCTTTTGTAAACCAGGGAGAATGTCAAAAGCGCGGAACCATAGCGAACAAAGGCTGGAACGAGAAGGGTGCAATAGGCCCCCTGCCGTAAGGAAGGGAAGAAGAAAGGCAAACGGCCGTCTGGTAGAGTAAAAGAAGCTGCGCTTAATATATGAGCAGACATCCATATAGCCACAATAGCTGAAGGAGCTTCAGACAACAGAAATGGCGTAAGCCACGGATATGCGAAAAGGCTTTGTTGAATTGCAGGATCAAGAAGGCCAAGGCCACCGCGTTGCGTATGTTGAAGCAATACACTGTATCTGATATAAGGAAAGTGGTGATGTTGAACAAACTGGCGGCCGATGGAGGTAATTTTATCGAAAGTTTCCATAGGAATCCAAGTAACGCGCAACATGTGCCATATTTTGGAGCGAAGAAGAGTATTCAACACGGTCGCGCGTCCACGTACAGACAAGTTGCGACATTTGTGCATATCGCAGCTACGCTTAAGCCTGGCAGCCAAATCAGACAAGAAAATCTGACGTTGCGAGTGAGAGTGGATTATCGGATAGCCCAAATACTTCAGAGATTCGTCAGAGGTGCGACCATGCCACTGATTGATGTCTGCAGTGGAAATAATTGTGCGCCAGCTAGGAGACGGTTGTTCAGAAAGCGAGAAAGCAATAGTTTTGTCATAATTCATTTTTGAGTTCGACGCAAGATTGTACAGTCGTACAAGCTCCTGAAAGGCTCGTAAATCGTCCTGATTACGAAGAAAACACAAAGATCATCTACATAAGCCAATACCTTGAGCGGAGGAAGAGTTGAAGGACCTTGTACTGGTGCAGAAAGTGCCCTTAGGGATGGTGAAGGACCATCAGAGCCATGAATTCTTCCATCGGATAAAATAGAGCGAATAAAATGTTCCAGTACTAGATTGAATAATAAAGGACTAATGGGATCCCTTTGCCTTAAACCGCGACCGAGTCTGAATCCTGGAGAAAGAAACCCATTGACATTCAAACGCATAGTAGTGGAATAAAACAACTTGTCAATTGCATTAACAAAAGCGGAAGGAAACCGAAATCTTTGTAAAACTGTGTTCAGATAAAGGGGATGGATCCGATCATATGCCTTCTCTTGATCACAGAGCTTCTTATGGAAGCTTGTTCAATCGCGATATTAACTAGAGCTTCATTACCAGCGATGAAGCGATTCTTCATAAAACCACTCTGCCATGGGGAGATAAGAGAGTCCATTATCGAACCTAGTATGAAAAAAGGTGAAACTTCCTGATCAACATGAGAAACTCGAGTGAGGATACAACGGAAGTCTTCAGGAAGGGGGATTTGTTCTAGATAAAATTGGTTATCGAGACTGACTATTTCGCAATATTGATTCCAAAATGATTGAGAACTACAAAACTGCTTGTGTAATAGACTAAAATGATCTAAAGGATTCTGACTATTGTCGACTTCTTGTAAGG
Source organism: Rhizopus microsporus ATCC 52813 (assembly GCF_002708625.1). NCBI lineage: Eukaryota > Fungi > Mucoromycota > Mucoromycetes > Mucorales > Rhizopodaceae > Rhizopus > Rhizopus microsporus. The sequence continues at coordinate 72,261 of NW_019671917.1, read as the reverse complement.
TAACAAATGTACGTTGTTTGAGACGTATGTACCGGATAAGATGTTTTCATGAATTTGGTTTACTCAATCTAAACAAACTATTGGAATTTAAAGAGAGCAACCCTATAGCCTACGTTGATTTCTATTATTCATAAAATTAATGATAACGAGAATCATCCTCATAACGCAGAGGAGGTTTAGCATTGTGTTTGGGATGAGGGGCATACTTAGATGCATTAGAAGAGCAGGCCGATTGATTAATAACAGGTAAAGTAGTCTTAGCAATTTCATCATTATTACAATCCATAGACTCTTCTTGAGGAGGAAGGGAGCCCGTTGAAGAGTCAGACCTAGTGGTCTCCAAAGTAAGAATTTCAGATTGAGCCTGCGCAACGTCGTTGTCTGTTGAAAGGGAATTAACGGGCCGAGAAGGAGGATCGTAAGAGTCAGAGCAGGCTTCAGCTTTTGCAGACTGGGACGAATTAGGATTAACAACATCAATTTCGACGTCGGACAACTGAGAGAGCGCCTCATTGGCCTCGCGCGAGTGAATAGTGGGCGGATTAGCCAAATCCTCCAATGGAGGAGAAAGAGCAACAGCAGAACTTTCTACAACAGATGAAAGACGAGCATCCGAAGGAACAGGATGACGTCTGCGTCTCTTGGAGGGCTTGATTTTTTCGGGACAATTGGCACGAATATGTCCAGATTTCAGGCAAGCAAAACAAACTCGCTTGTCACTAGGAGACTTGTTACATTCAGAAGCAAAATGTCCGGACTCATGACAATATTTGCAATAAGTCGACATATCCTTCCAACAAGCATGAATAAAAATATTGCCATTCTTAGAACTGTCGGGATTTACCCACTCGATGATGTGTGATAGCTGCAAGAATGGATCATCATTATCAGTATTAAGTTCAGGAGAACAGTCAAGAATAACATAGCCTGCACCTAAAAAAGTGCCGAGTCGGCATCTTTGACAACACCGACGTCGCGAATTTCTCTATAATTCTGAAAAGTAGCCTTTAGACCGTCAATAAGATCGTTGGTGCGCAACCGCAGCAGACGATCAGGTTAACCCGTTTAATCATTGATCCTGGTTTCATTGCTACGGATGATGTTATAATGACTGAACCATCATTAAAGGTCAAATCAGCCTTGAGGGCTGCGGCACGATTCTCATCGATATCAAAATTAACTTCCAAAAATCGATTATTGCCTGATCTATGAATCTGTTGACCGACAAAATCGTTGAATTGACGGAAGGCTGCCATGTAAATTTCCCGCACCGTTTCAGCACGAGAAGAAACGTCAAAAAACAGGCTACCTGCCGATTGCGATACACCAATATGAATAGTCTCAACGATGTTCTTTTGTTGATTACTGGGATTATCAACATGGGATTGTGCAGTAGACGATTGCACAGAGGGCTTCGAGTTAAGAAGTAAACTTTCTCTCGTTTTGGAAGATCGCTTGTGAATCTTCAAGTATGGAATTGGGGAAGTTGAATGAGATTGCGATGAGTTAGATCTACCCGACTTGTGATCTTGGTAACCAACGCTATTGGGTGTCTTATGAGAATTATGCGGAAGAACCATGTTATCTCATAAAACACGTCATTGATCCATCAAAATAATCTTGCTGCGCCAAGGAGGCCATTCATACTTTGTTGCTTGATAGGGGCCGTAATCGACTTGAACATATCAGACATATCTTAATTGATTTAAAATCGATTTGGATTGTAACCCTGGTTGATTACTCTATCAGGGCAGATAATCTAAACCATAAAAAGTAGTAGCTTCTAAAAATTCAAATGACTAGCAAAAACAATAGAGAATCCTAGACGCTGGCTCTGCCGTGACATTCGACTTTCCTATTTCTTTCACCGTCACGACTCACCCAATGCACCCCAAGTGCCACGTCTAGAATTTTTCTTTGCCATTTTCTACTCATGTGCCAGATGGCCCCATCTAGAAATTCTACAACTTCTTCCAAATTACCGGAGCTTCACCTGCACAACATGAGCAACCACAACAACATAAGTAGACTATTTTAAATAAGGAAAAGAGAAAGTTATTGCTTAAATTATTCTGCCGCGAAAATCGAGTTTACAACCAAAAGAATACTCAGTAGTGTCAAAAACTGACAGATTCCCACTGCCTTTTCTATGTTTACCTTTAGTTTTACGATGAGGTAAGAACGTAAGGTTATTAGCAGCAAGGCTGTAAGGAACCACGAATAAGAACACAGAAAGAGATAGATTTGAGAGCACTAGCATTATCAATTGCTTGAACTCGCGTAAAATAAATCCAAACAAACAGAAATAGCAGAGAGAAAACAAGTATAAACACACAAGCACGGAAGTGATGAGGTTATAAGTGTGGGAGAGATATGTATCCTTCTTTATTTCTTTAAAACAACTCCTTTTATAGTTTTACAATTAACAGTCTAGAATGCGTGAAGTTACAAAAATGAACAATAAAAAAAAATTACTAAAATAAAAACATAAAAAGATGGTAACCCGAGAAACAAGAGAAGCAATATCGGCGAATTCAATTAACAGTGACCTGCAGATACTATTCTAACCTGTTGTATGGGAACTGACTTGACGAAACAATGGGCGCTGTTGTACGAAGGAGGACTTGAGATCGACAAGAAGAACCAAGCGAGCTGACCTTGAATAGAGCGGGAGTTCAAAGACCAAACTTCCAGTGACGTAAAATTTCTGAATTTGAACTCCGGCGCTTCTTTAGACTTCTTCACCATGTACTTTAATTTCTTGCCGTACAACCAATCCCACCAATCAGTTACCACCAAGGCACGGAAGAACGTATCTCCATGATCACCTGACAGCCACGTGACTTTATAAATGTCACATTATAATTAGAGCACTTCTCAAATCAATAACAGTCACTTTGGCGGAGTGGTTAACGCGGTGGCCTGCTAAGCCATTGTCCTTTGGACGCGCAGGTTCGAATCCTGCAGGTGACGTTCTTTTTCAACTAGGTTTTGGCGGAGTTTGAAGTTTTCTTGTCATGCCTTTTTGCACGCTATTTGGATTGTTACAACTGGCTTCCTTTTTTGATCAGTATTACTGTTTTATTAAAAATAAATTTCAGAAAGAGGGTAAAATTATGACGTGTATGAAAAAAAATAATTGGCATATATTAAAAAAGGTATTTACGCAAAGGTTAAAAATAAAATACGTGCGAAGGAGACGATGTAAGGAAAAAGCTCAAATATCTTTTGTTACACCAATTACCGAAAATGGAAACACACCAAATGAACTTCAATTCACCAAACGAACTTCAACTCATGAAATGAACTTCGATTCATCAAATGAAACTCAAATCGCCATATCAGAAACAATATAAATAACCTCTGGTTATTCTCCTTGTTCACTTTACTTTTTTATTTACTTTATTTACTTATTTTTACCTACTTTGTTTTACTTTACTTTATTTTTTATCAATAAACTTTATTCTGTGCCCAAGGTAAATCTCTGATACTACTATCTCAAATAAATACAAGTCCCTTGAAGTAATTAAAACTTCATTGTATCTCTACAAGTTTATCACAATAAACTGTTATCTTACAGTCTTATCTGATCTTACAAGAGGATCGGGTGGCCACATAGCGACATATTATCAACGTATTCAACAGCTTTATAGGTCAACTAAATCAACCCAAATTTTAAACCAATCTATACACAAAACCAAAATTTACAAGGCTTTGTTTAATTGCCAATTACAGGAAACAGTGTAAATGGCTATAGCAAATGCTCTGATCATATATTTAACTAAAAATGCAGAAGAAGCAGTTTGAATATGCTCCTTCTTTGATATAATACTTATTTTTCTCCTTTTGAAGTATGATAAATTGAAAAAGAGTGTGATAAACAGTTTTTGATATTAATCACTTTATCCAAAATAAAAGTGCATTGAGGCAACGTTTTTATACTTTTCCTGTTCTCCTTTGTTTTTGTATTCATAGCTACTATAATAAATGAGCCAAGCAAAACAAGTATACAGAAGCTAAAAAAAAATTGATGCAAATCTAATAACCATTTGCAGGGAAACGTAAAGCCAGAAGGAAATACTGAAGCAAAAAGAAAAACCAAAAAGCAAAATATAAAATCAAACTTCAATGAGCGAGAGATAAAAGAACAAGAAGAAGTAGAAGAGCAGGAATATAACGATATATTTGAGAAGGAGCCTCGAGTGTTTACAAAAGAAACAGAAGTACAGGAGTATGCAGACATTCCTGAGAATGAACCTCAAATGATTATAAAAGATGTTCATAGTGAAGACCTACTTATGGAGCCCAATAATGTTGGGTAAGTGAGCACTGTGTGAAATGGTGGAAACAAAAAGCAGTTTACTAAATACTCATTACAACAGAGCTCTTGAAGAGGCTAGTAACATAAGCGTTCCTTCTAAACTAACAGAAATTATACAACCAGTGGAGTTGGCCCCAAAGCAGGCTATATCATCTAAGACGCTTCCAGAGGAACTGGGTACTATTTCAAATGTCACATTAAGGAACACGAGCTACGATGCTGTTATAAGAAAGCCCTTTAGCCAGGAGCCTTTTCACGACGATCAAGAGCAGTATAGGAATGGTAAAGATTTTTACAGAAACAATGAAATCCTTGGAGAGCTACAGAAGCAAAGTATGGTTGCATCAAAGACTGAATATGCCCAATATATTGAAGATATTTTCAATGCGAATCGTCATGATGATCAAGGTTTTTTAAACCTCATAAACACTTCAGTTGATATTTGGATGAAAGAATGGGGCAAAAAGCGCTGCAGGACCGACAGAAATCTTCAGTGGAATAACGTTTATGGAAGAATACATTACAGGAATCCTTTACCTGTAATAAATGGTAATCATCGGTATTAGTAAATGTATGAAGTTGCAAGCTGCTAAAAAAATTGGTTTGATAGAAATTTCTCTGATTAATGCAGATGATCCCGATGCGCTTGGATGGAGATTGGCTCACGCCTTTACTGAGTGCTATGATTTACAAGAGTATATTTGCCTGTCAGCTCAAGTTATCGAAGCTCTTTACGAAAGTAAACAAAAGATGTTTAATGATACATAGGCTGTACTTAATCTCAATGTATAATAGAGTCTGTCAATCAAATGTACCTTTTCGAGGTTGTAGAATCGACCATCAATTATATAATTGAGAGTCCCGCATACATGGACGCAGTCGAGACATTTATCACTTGTATACATTACCTTCTCGTCAAAATGAGAGAAGAAAATGTTGATAACGTGGATAGGCTTGTTAACTCTGATGCTCGTGACATTGCCACAACTTTAAAGTCCTTGCTAAAGTTACCTATATCTAGTGCTTCTGCAAGTGTAAGCATCAGTGTGTACCAAGGCGGATTGGATAATTTTAATCAGTTGATGTCAAATATGCTGGAGGTTATAAGTCACAATGATATATCATACAGGTCTATAAAAAATATATGGAATAACATAAAAATCAACAAGGTCACCGCCGAATCATTTTACGAGCAAGTAAAAGATATGACAAAGTGTTTGTTTGCAATCTATGAAAAAACACAAGATAATGACACCTATGTGTGGGACCCTCGTGAAGCAACTTCCAAAGTCATTTCTCTTCTTGAGCCTTTTCAAGGAAGCTTTGCACCCTTACAAATCGCATTAATCAAGCAACTGTGCAGCAAAGTATTTATCAATATAGAGAGAAAATATCCAACACTTCAAGTCAATTACTATTCTCTCCTTATGAAGCAGTTTCCGGCATTGTAAGTTTAAAAAGAGTGTCATTATGCATTATTTCTAATACAGCTTTGACAAGATGTGAGAAGCATGGGCCTTTGCTCATTGAACATATGGAAGTGTATGTACTTCACTTATAGCGTTAAAGGTTTCTTATGCTTTTTATGTTATTTAGATTTGGTGTTGGCGGATATCATTTTACGCTTAATGACGTGGAGATTGACCTCAGTAATGCTATTCCAAAGCGTGCATGGTCTAATATAATAATCACAGTAGATGATTCCGCAAGCAAGCTGTACAAAAAAGATATTACCACTTATGAGTTGTATGTATATATTCTTATTATTTATAATCAGACTAATACGTCTTGTATTCATGTACATAGTGCCAATGCTTCATTGGCATGCAAAGTACCTCATTTTGAATATAAGAAAGTGGAAGGTATACCACCTTGGGAAGATTCAGGGGAAGCAGCCATCGATATTAAGAAAATAAGCTTTCAAGTCAAGATACAAACTATCTCCGAAGAATACTTAGGTTTCAGTACTCAAGTCCTCAGTTGTAGATGCAATATTGGACATATGGATATTCACATAAAGAAGAGCCAGTATCCAGAGTAAGCTTTGCTATGATTAAGTAGACGTTTTGCTTAATTGATATTTAATAGATTCCTTAATGCTCTTGCCCTCAGGAGCATAAAGACAAATGCAAAGGCAAGGTTAGAACAGGAGCTTTCTGATGTTGCCCAAACATTTTTTAAAAAGGTCTTTTCTGTTAAGCTTTTTTAATTCAAGTGCAACACCAATAAACCTCATTCATTACTTGCTAACTTTTTTTCATATGCAAACCTACTGTCTATTTTAACGTCAGATGCTTTTACAGTGGGTAGTAAAAAGTAGAAGTTTAAATCGAGCTATAAAATAAGAACCAGCTGTTTATTTGCTAGATGAAATTATATGAATAATATTTTATTCTTTTGCAGTGCCCCTAGTATTACCCTTCATTCAACTTGCCTTGCTGGGTTCACAAAGCAAGCTTTTCTTTACATAAATTGTTTATTACCTGGCAATACCTTTCTCCTTCATTGACAAATTCGCTAAAATGCAGGTTTCGTTCGTCCATACTGTTAGTGCTTTGAATGTTACCAAAGGCAGCGTTTGGCATTTCTTCAATCGTATTAGACAAGGCGGAATTCTCATCTGTAACAAGAGTTACATGCAGTCTTGAATATTCTGTAAAAGATACTTGAAATATACGATTCTTTTACAACGAATATCTTTATTATTTTTAGTATTTCTTATTTATGAACAAAAGGGTGTTTGCTTAATTTTCTGAGGCAATTGCTGTTAGGTCCATAATTATCTCATATTTTCGCCGTTGTAGGCTCAACAAAATAAAGGTCAAAACAGAAAAAAAGGCTGCCTGAGATTAAAACATTCGTTTTATCAGAGAGTGTGTCACTATTGACGCCCCATTTCAGCTTTAAAGTTACTGATTTTAGCAGTGTTGTTAATAGACTAAACAACAATGGATAGGTTATAGCCACCTTTGAATAAGTTTGATCATTGTTGTCCATTTTCCTTTTCCTCTCTTTCTTATAATTGTTCTTCTGTATCCCTAATAGACGTTATTATTACCCTCTCGGGACAAGCAATAAAAGAAAGATGCCAGTTCTTCATTTATCAAACCTTCGAGTCAAGTTTAAAGCGAGAAATGATAAACCTATACAAAAAATATCCAAAAAAAGAAAGTCCAACAGAAGAAGTGCCTTTAAAAGACTTGGAGGAAAGGGAAATAGCAAAAAATAGTTTGCTAAATGTATACAAAGACGCATCAGAATTATGGAATCAAGCAAATGGTTTGTTAGAAGATAGCGAAGCAGAAATGCTGGATTGAATAAACACTTATGCCTTTTATTTCAGACGATACAAATCCCAGTACAGTCATTATTCGCTTGCAATTATCTGATGTTTGCACAAAGCTATACATTCCCGTGATATTGTCATGGCGTCAATATGTGGAAGAAAATAAGAAAAGAATGTATGATCAGCTTTTCGTTGATCAAAAGCTTCAAACAAAAAAGAAGGAAGTAAACACAGAACAACAGTAATACCAACAAGCAAAGTGTACAAACATGGTTACCACACCTCTTCAGGTTATTCTCAAAGATGATAACGAAAATGTATTAAATACTTTAAGAAAAGGGCAGATGATTGCATCTGATGTCTAGTAAGACATCTCTATCATCATAGAGCTCATAGTGAAAGATTACTAACAGAAGTAATACTATTGGGGTTAATACTGATATGTTCTTATTTTAATGGAGAAAATAATCAATAATATCCAAGCACAGCAAGAAGAAGTAAATCTTATCCTAAGCGTCCCTAAGCCAACATTCGAAAAGGATTTATTATTGCAACAAGCTAGGCCAGTAAAGGAACGAAGAGAGTACGAATTCCTTTCATACTATCACTTGTCATTTGTTTACAGCCATTTCTTTGGTAAAAGATCAAGAACCCTTTCAAACGAAGAAAGCAGACACCAATACAGCAGTGAATATTCTGAAAACTGGATTATACAAGATGATTACAAACGACGACCACCTTTCGTACTCAGGAAAAGTGAAGAAGATGCTATACAAATTATTTCATGGCTCGACACAATCTGGAAAGTTGATGTCGGACTTTCTCTCAGTGTAGAGAAAGGGCCTTGAATACTTTTTTGGGTATTTAGAGTTCTCCTTTACAGTGTTGCCTTTTTGCATCAGATAATTTTGAGTCTCCATTTCAATTCGATACATGCGCTAAGCATGTTGTGTTCTTTTTCCAGATTTATCTCACAAGTTCATCTTTACTAATGTATAATAAAGAAGGACGTCTAAAAAGGAATGAGTAATGGTTTTATTGAAAAAAAAAAGAAGAATAAATTCAATACTAATTTGCAATCAGAAAAAAAAGAGACTAATGAAAGTGGTCTGTTTTATTTCTTTTTCCTTTTAAGCAAGTGGTTGATAGACATTAATCCAACCGCAGGTTTGGCATTCATAAAGTTGTTTCGTATTTCCACAAGGTATTAATGGAACAAAGCAAAAAGTGAAGCATTCGTTGGACTTTATGAGATAAACATCATGAGCTTGGCAATTGGGACAATGCCAAACAGTTCCTCTCGATTTACGTTTAAAACGATCGATACCAACTATATAGAATAAGTTTATGTTTACATCAAGCAAAAGAGAGACTTACAGGTAAAGCAAAAAAACATAGTCTTTTTTTTAAAAAAAGAAAAAAAAAGTATCTACGAAAAGTTAACCCTACGTCACTTTGTATCAATGCACATCAGGTACAGCATGAATAGTAAGAAATTTTTTTATTAGGTAATATGATGATTAAGTTATTGTATAGGAATACCAGCGTACTCATCAAAATCTAAGGCCAAGTTTAAGTTCTACAAAGTATTAGAACAAGTAAAGGGTATATAATTAGTATCTTACCTGAAGTGCTTGAGTAGCTGCTCCTTTTAGTAAATTATCTATGGTTGTAGTAATCACCACGCGCTTACCCTCAGGGTGCACATTGAATCCTCCGATACGTACGAAATGTTTACTAGCATTATCACGTACTAATGGTTCTCCTGATTCCATCACTTTTACCAATTTCTCGCCCTGATAGAATTCTTCAAAGACTGATTTAATATCTTGGCTTGTCATTTCTTTTTGCAAGGGAGCATTCACTGTGAGTGCAATACCCTGGAACCATGAAGCAACATGAGGGATAAAATGGACTGGTCTTCCTAATTGGTAAGATACTTCACGTTCGTGAATGTGATTTGTAAGTGCGTATGGAATCAAGTTATCATGCAATACATTGATATCGTTCTTGGGGGACGGTTTGGTACCAGCACCAGAATAACCAGAGACACCAAAGACGGTAGGAGAAGAGCGAGGATCAAGAAACGGTAAAAGTGGGCGAAGCGAAAGTTGTGCGCCTGTTGCATAGCATCCAGGATTGGCAATACGGGTAGCGCCCTTAATGTTTTCACGGTTGAACTCAGGAAGACCATAGGTCCATGTGGCGTCAAATCGATAATCAGCACTTAAATCAACGAGCACCTTTTCAGATGATTCGCCAGCCTTGACATCTTGATTGACTTGATCTACAAAGGGTGTACAAACGTTATTGGGTAAAGCCAGAACCCAAGCATCGACTTCAGTTTGTGCCTTAAGATCTTGAGGCTTCAAGTTGACGTAGGTCAAATCGGACTTGGTATAACCTTCCAAAGATTTTCCTTCAAGTTCACGAGAGCTTACGTGTGTCAAGTTGAGATGAGGGTGAGTATTCAATAAGTTGATCAGTTCACGACCAGTGTAGCCACGTGCGCCAATTAAACCTACGTTCTTTAGTTTTTGGGTTGTTGTGGCATATCCGCGACGCTGCTGGGATTGTCTCAATGTAGAAAAAGACCGAGCACCAAAGGGCGTAGCTACCTTTTGGGCTGCTGTAAGTGTTTGCTTGACTTTTTCTGTGTCTTCAATACCATAAAAGAATGTTGTGGATTGATCTTTGGGGTTTCTGAGTGAACCATCAGCTCGTTCAAAGTGCCAAGAGGGATCAAGATTACCCTCCTTACTCTTAGCTTCTACTCTCCAAGTTAAGCAATCATGGTCCTTACGAATGGCTGTCCACAAGTTCTCGGGCACGTTATTCAAAACAGCCGTTTTGGTTGTCAAAAGTTTTTCAAGAACAGCAGGCTGACTAGGGTCTTCAGGATTCTTTGTAACAATAGCCAAAACCTGGCCAGGTTCGTCTGTATAAATATTGACTTGTTTGCCTTGGAGCGAGCGAAGATAAGAGGCAACAGATGTTTCTCCAGAGAGGACAGCGCTGTCTTCAACTTCCATAATGCGACGAAGCTTGTCAGGGTCGATCTGATCCAAGTTATCGTACTTGAACAATTTATGGCCACGACGGATCAGAGTGCCTGCACCTGAATCAGTAAATAGTTCTTTATGCAAGTGGCCAGCAGAGATAATAGCAACAGACGATGAGCGAGGAAGGCCATCCAAAAGTTCTTTACATTGCTTGATCTTGAGTTTGGTGCCATACTTAACCCATGGTTCTTTCAAAAGATCTTCGTATTCCTATAGAAATATATCTGTTTTAATGATTGTGCCGAGCAAAATAATTGCAAAAAATACCTCATCTAGATTGATTACGTCTAATCTTTTACCAGTAACACCATGATAAAGCCCATTCTTTTCATTTAAAAATACAATCTTTAAAGGTTCAATGACTGTAGCTAATTCAGCAGCAGCTACGTCAGCATTGACGTTCAAGATCTGGCCTGTGGGAGTTTCAGCAAGCGAGGTCAAGATGGGCAAGGCACCTGCACGAATGGAGGATTCGATTACTTCCTTGTTCACACCAGTGATTTTGCCGACAAATCCATATTTATCTTTATCAAGATAATCAGCCACAAACACGCCTCCAGGAATTGGTCTTGCCTTGGTACCATGTCTTTCGAGTGCATCTACCAGCTTGAGGTTTTCGGCCATAAAGACTTTACGAGCAATTTCGAGCGTCTGGGGATCGGTGATACGAATACCTTCTTCATATTGAGGCTCAATCTTGGCTTCCTCAAGTAGTTTGTTCAATTGAGGGCCGGCGCCATGGAGAACAATTGGATAGAGACCAACACGATGCAAAAAGGTCAAGGCAGAGGCTAGTGTTTCTAATTCATCTGTCAAGACAGCACCGCCTACTTTGATCACTGCAAATTTTTGTGACTCTACAGATGAAAAATGGCGAAGATATTGTTCAACTTCTTTACGAGAGCCAATGTTGTATAATAACTTGACGATAGTTTCCTAAAGAAGGATGTTATTAAATTGAACATATATATCAAATGGATAATACCTTTTCTGCGTTTGGATTTGAGTAAGCATGGTATCTTCTTTCAGTAACAAACCGTTGAGACACCACAAGGGATCTTTTAGGGACATGTCGAGAAAAAGAGCCGACAGTAGATAGTGTTTTTCGGGCTATGGATAGCATTCTTTTTCTTTGACAAAAAGAAGGAAAACAAAGAGAAAAAAAAAGAAGAAGAAAAAAGAGTTCTGTTCTTTTTTTTTGACAAGTTTGTTTCTCACCTTGTTGCTTTAATAGAGTTACTATCGGACTTTTAAGTTTCAAAAAGACTGATAAGAAAATAGCAAGGATATCAAGCATTGAATATTTACAGAGAGAGGACGCCAAGTCATGATAAACAAGGTTGTATATAAAAGATTTTAATTGATCTGTATGTTAGATATACACTTATTTATGCCCTTGAATTGGAGATGTCAGGCTACGTCGGAGTGACTAAATATAAAATGCATTGAATATGACTCACAGAGAGTTATTTTTTGTGATTATCACTTTTTTTGATTTTAAAGAACAGTTTATCTTTATGTCTTTCCTTTCGAAATATTTAAAGAAAACAAAAAAAGGGAGATGGAGATGTCCTATTGTTTGTCTTTAGAAGATGTGTATGCGTGAGTATGAATGGTGATGAAAAGAAAAATAGCTAGCTTTCAGGGGATGTGAGAAAAGGTGGCTGTCGGTGTTTCGCGAGATAACAATAAATTATCCTAAAAAGAGACGATCGCAAAGTTTCAAGAGAGCATTGAAATGTTTTATTGGACAAGCTTCATTTTTAGTAGAGCGATCATCACAGAGACTAAAAAAGATCTTTTGTATACCATTAAGCAATCTTTTATTAACCCAATTGGGCACGCAGTATTTTCTATACGACAAGTTCAACAAAGCGAAGGTGTATAATATGTGAGGATGGGAGGATGTTGGTGGTGGAAGGAGATAAACTTTGTATACAGTGTGGCTGGTATATTTTGGGTATACACTATGCTCACGAGGAAATCCACGAGAAGATTAATGCTACGGGCGCTTCCTTGGAACGCTACATGTGATGTTACTGTACAAATTCACATTATCAAAATGTTCACCTAACCAAAGGCTGATCAGCGGGATATCCTTTGATATAAAATTATTCTTAAATGACCTTGGTTCTTTGTTGATCAAACTGACAACATAAAATTAAAATACAGCAATAACCACGTTTTATCTCTTTCTTCTTGCAAAGAAACAAAGCAAGATAAATGCACATTCTACATCAAGAAACATGAAAAGATATCTGTTCCTTAAGAAGTTTAATGTGGTGCTACACATTGAAGCGTTTCGTTGACGACATCATAGGTTGTGCTTGTAACATTATCATAGCATACACCTAGATTGTAGCTTACGCCATGGCCTTTTGGAAAGCTGAAGTTGTCTAGTAAAGATGCGATTCTTATTTTGGGTGGTTGGATGACTGGTCGTGTCAGATATCATGAGCCGATTAGAGGGAAAGGAATGCGACGAATGCTGAGAAAAGAAATTCTTGCTATTCTGCTGATGAACGCAAATAGAACCTCAAGTCTCTGTCCTGAATGTGAAATCGGTGGGTTAGAAACTTTCAAATTCGTTAAAAATTCAAGGCCGTTCGAAATACATAAGATGTTTACTGTTAAACAACATGGTCTTTTAAGATATTATATATCAAGAATGCAACAAAAAGTAATATAAATATGCTGTTTTAAATAGATGTAAAAATCAAAGTTGTTTGAAGACCCAACAATCTAGTAGGCTTTGGAACAGGGATCTTGCCTGCTGTATTAAATTTTCGTTCGATATTGCTATCACTCAGAGAGATAGGCGATCGACTTGAAAGCTTCATGAGATACATTAAGAGAACAAACGAAAAAGGGACCACAGCACCAAAGTAACAAAAGAAAACAAATCATACTTGATTCCGCTTCGGTTATCGCTGAAGGTACCCAGAGTAAAAGCTATTTAACCATTCACAAATCATCCCGACACTTTGTCTACAAAAAACCTTGTAAGCGTCTAGCTTCATTATTGTTGACATTTATCTAAATTTTTGTGTATGATTGTCTAATTTTAATGACAAGTTGTCTAACTTATTTTTAAAAACCTGTAAAACAATATTTTCTGTGTATAACAGTTTAGTACAAAAGATGTTCCTTGTTCTCCCTTTGTTTTATTATCAGCATAAGAAGACGTATTTAAGTGTATAGATTATTATATAAAGACACTTTAACCAGCCTTGTAGCTATTTGTAAAAGGGTTAATCATTCTTTTCGATTCTATATTTGGAATGCATTAAAATTACTTACAATTGCCACCAAGCACCTATAAAAAAGAGTTGAGTATATATATAGCACACGAATCATTTAATTATTTACCAATGAAGGGAGCAGCGAAACCAAGACCAAGGTACAAGGACATCTTGATTGCAAGACCAGCTCTGTTCTTGGTGTTGAAAGGAATGTTCTGATTGAAACAGGATTAATATCTATTCATGTTGCATCTATTTTACACATTACTTGTCCATTGGTGTTTTCAAAGTGATAGAGATCAGAGCGAGCAATGCGACGAGCAGCAGCAGAGCGCATGGCAGAACGAGCGAGGATGTTGGAGTACATTTTTAAAGTAACAGCAAAGGAAGAAGAAAAAAAATTTGTTTAAAAAATCGGGTCATGTAATTTGAGTGATTTTGAAAGTACACTAAGTCCACCCTGGCCATTTTGATGACGTAGATTTTTTTTGTCCCCCTTTTTGAACTTTATGCTTTATTTTCTTTGCGTTTGCATTTTTATATTTGGTGGAAGCTGCATCTCTTCATTAACTGAAAGCAACTGTCTTAATTCATTATATATTTGTAACAGTCTGTTGTTATTTTCAAAAGCTAAATGTATACGACTTTCTAAAGCTTGTCTGCTACAATCGTGGTGCTTGTCAACAACTCATCCGCTCTAATTCTAGTTTCAGATGGTACTTCTGATTAAAGCGCATCAGAGCTTTCAGTAACTGCTTCGATATCATTATTTTCTACAGCATACTGGATAAGTATTATCCATGGCATGAACTCTCAAGTTAGAGTCAATTTCTAGATAATGTAAGTATACTGTAGCATTTCTCTTATTATTGCCATGACAGTCTACCTTGGCTGTAAACGGCACAGCTTTTATCAAAACGATAAACTAAATACATATGCTTACAAGCACACCTATTTTGTTGAAAGCCTATACAATTGCACACAGTCATCATTCCTTGCTCAGTTGAAATACTGTATGCAACTTCTATCGTGAAAGACTTGACAATATAACAAGCTTCTTCATCGATATACACTTTCTGCACCATATCTTCTAATGACAGCTCATTTATCTCTTCTGCTGCAATCATTCTCTTTCTTGCCTCTCTAGTCTTTGAACTCATACGTTTGATATTAGCAGCCATCCTTGCGGTATTGTGCATAAAATCGGTATGAACATCATCAAACAAGATAAAGATTAAGCGATCCAGCCTTCTACCCTCTTTCTTTGTAAGCAGTTTGCCTTCAATTGGCTGTACCAGCTGTTATTTTTTATGTTGGTACTGTAGATTATCGATGTTGACCTCGGCCTCCACATTGCTGCGATCGTCAAAATTCGCATCTTCTGTCGTCTTTTCGACAACATTGCTATTGATTGTCAATATCAGTTTTGAGGTTTATATTGTTTATTACCTTTAGGCCTTGTTGGTGATGAATCCAGCATGATCTATTTCTGCCACATAAATCTCATTATTTATCAGAAGACAAATCAATCCATAAGTGAGTGGCTTTGTCTAATTCAGAATGAAGACTCGTAAAAGATCATCAGGTTTTTTTTTTTTTTTATTTCTAAAGTAATTCAATCAAGTTCTGGAACGGTGTTACATGAAGGTCAGTCAAAGTTTGATAATAATGACAGTGTCAAATTTAGCTCAAGGAGTTATGGTAGCAATGGCTAATGTTTTTTGGGGGTAAAGCAGATCGTAAAAGTGAGGTCACAATACATTGTGCCATTCTAGTACTCATGGAATCTAAAGCAAGTACAGTGGTATATCTCTGCATAAAAGATCGTAACTTAACTCTCTACCTTCCTTCTAAAACATTTTAACCAGTACATGCGCAGGGATTTCTTAAAATAAAAAGGGGAATATAGAAGGGATAAGGATAGGGGGGGGGTTATTAAGATTACAATAACAAAAAATAGATTGTCAGTTTAAATATTACGAGTTATCATTTAGGTTCTTCTTTCTGCACGACTTCCTTTTTTCTCATAATGGATGTCAAATGTGTAACCCTGAGGTTGTCTTTGTCAAATGTAGAACTAAACAAGTATTTCTCAAATCGTACGATCAAATAGCCGTGTTTGGGCTTTAGAAGTCATACTTTATACATATGCGCGCATTCTACTTTTTTCCTACTCTTTTATTTCTTCATTTTTGCAATTAACAAAATAAGTCCCCTTTTTCTTTGAACAAGTTTAAGCAAAAGTCAAGTGATGGACATTATGCAGCTTACCGCCAGTGTTACTGAAAAAAGCTGCTTTTAAAGTTTAAGGAGTGGTCTGTATGACTGACGCTAGTCGATGAATGTGTATACATATATATATATATATGCACAATAATGATAACGTTCTGTATCCCTTTCATCTTCATTTACTCTAAATTATGGACCTACTAAATCTTGCTACGGAAAGCTTTCAGTCAATGGCCGTTTCCTCTGCACTTTTCTTATTCACAGGATACTTGGTCTATGTTCGCTACCGTCGTTACGAATACCTTAACAGCATGATCAAAAAATACCCAGACCCTAAAGTTGTGTTGGAAAACCATGACATTGCTATGGAGATTTACAGTCATATATTCAGAAAAGAGTTTCCACGTAAGAAAGCATATGTAACTTTATAAAGTGTTATTCCTAACGCGCTGTATAGTTTTTGCAAGATCTTCTTTAGAATTTGCATTATTTAAGCCATTTGCTACGCCTTCTGTAAGCAAGTTGCTGGTTTCAACAAGGGAATTCTTGGACAGATGTCCTCGTCGAGCTGAAGATACAGAACTCATTTTGTCTGAAATTATTGATCCTTATCCTCGTATTGAAAATCAACGTCTAGTTACTCCACATATAAGTGAAAAGGAAATTATGAAGCAGTACGAGCGCCGTGAAGCATCCATCAGAAGATTAAATGAACTGCATGGAAAATATCCTATTTCAAACGAAGATTATTTGTATACACTTGTCTTATTTGTTGCTGAACCTCTTCGATGGATTAATAAATGGGAATGGAGAAAGCTTGATATCCGTGAAGTTAATGTAAGTTAGTCCATGGATGTATAACTGATGTCTTAATATTGCACTTTAGGCTATATTCAAAGTATGGCATGAGATTGGGACTAAAATGAACATCAAGGATATCCCAGACACTCTGGAGGAGTGGTATGTTATACAAAAAGTAAGTTAAAAAAAAAAAGCGATATCAAGGTTAAACTAATATTGACACCAAAAACAGGAATATGTTGAATCTTCGGTTAAATATCATCCTGCCAATTGGATCTGCGCTGATCCAACTATTAAGCATCTCGGAAAGAAGTTGCCTGGTTTCATGCTGCCTGTTGTTTACAAAATGTTGCCTTGTTTGCTTGAAAAGTCAGAATGTGATGCATTTGGTATCAGTACTGCTTCTCTACCCATGCGTATCATATTCAATACTCTTATCTGTCTTCGTGCTTGGTTTGTTCGATATCTATGTCTTCCAAGAAAGGTATTTGACTTAAGGACACCCTTCTATGCAAATGAGCAAGGAAAGTATGTTCCACATTATTTTGTATACGACCCTCCAATTTACAAAGATGGATACCGAATCGAAGAGCTGGGACCTGAAAAGTTTATGCCTAAATGCCCTGTATTCCAT
This sequence comes from Rhizopus microsporus ATCC 52813, assembly GCF_002708625.1. NCBI lineage: Eukaryota > Fungi > Mucoromycota > Mucoromycetes > Mucorales > Rhizopodaceae > Rhizopus > Rhizopus microsporus. Next base: position 54,686 of record NW_019671917.1, on the reverse strand, counting down.
GGTTAATTCTACTTTTGATCATATTGTCACATAACAAATAAAAAATATTCTTTAACATTGGATAAAGCAAATATGGTAGTTATGGTTACAGCATGTCAAATAAATCTTTATTACATAATACAATGAAACACTTATTGTGAGAAAAAGGATTTTTCACTCTTTTTTCCACAAGGGGTGTCTCGCGTATCAGCAGTAACAACAAGCAAACCTTGAAGTCAGTGGACAGTGCTTTTTTTTGGGCGGAGAAATTTCCACACTGTATAAAATCTTAAGTAAGCTTAAATTATGAACCATTTAAAAAGTATATTTTTTTCTTTTATTCTCTTTATTCCCTTTCTCCCCCTACTCTCTTTCTAAAAATAATTTATGGCATTAAAAACTTTTACTAGAGAAGAGGTAAAGCGTCATGCTTCTGAAGATGATTTGTGGATTATTATAGACTCATCAGTGTATGATATGAGTCGTTTTGTTGATATGCATCCTGGTGGTGCATTTCCCATCTTGGAATATGCAGGAAAAGATGCAACTGACGCATTTTATGGACTTCATCGCCAAGAAGTACTTGTCAAGTACGATCGTTACAAGATCGGTACTATCGCTGACGAAAAGCCTCAAATCGACTTTCAGGAATTTGGAGCATTTTCTAAAGTCCCATATGCTGAACCAAGTGCTTGGATGGGCTTCAAATCACCTTATTTCAAGTAAGTTTAACAGCGAGTCTTTGACTTTATGTTGACCTATATGCGTTGTTAGAGAGTCACATTTTAAGCTTCGTGCTGCTCTTCGTAAGATCATTGATGAAATGGCACCAGAGGCCCGTGAACTTGAAGAAAGCGGTTCCAAGCCCCCTGAAGAGTTCTTGAAGAAGCTTGGCGACCACAACTTGTTAGCTGCTAATATTGGCCCTGGACCATGGCTTCACGGCATGATTTTCCCTGGCGGAGTTAAGGGAGAAGAGTTTGATTATTTTCATGAGGTAAGGAGACAGTCTGATGACTTGTACACTTATCTAAAACCTAGCAATAGATGGTTGTTCATGAGGAATTTGCTCGTTGGAAAGTACGTGGATTTGACGACGGTGTCTGCGGTGGCATGGTTATCTCATTACCTACCGTCCTTAACTTTGGCTCTCCAGCCCTTAAGCAAAAGGTGAGTAAGGATAAGGCCAAGTGTCGCATCAACTAATATGTGATCAAGATTGTTCCAGAAGTTTTTGCTGGCAGAAAGCGTATTGCTCTTGCTATTACTGAACCTTACGCAGGTTCTGATGTAGCTCGTATTAGAACAACGGCTAAGCGCACGCCTGATGGCAAATATTTCATTGTTAATGGTGTCAAGAAGTGGATCACTAGCGGTTGTTTTGCTGATTATTTTTCTGTCGCTGTTCAAACCGAGAAAGGCATGTCCATGCTTCTCATCGAACGCGGTGAAGGTGTTGAAACTAAGCCGATAAAGACGTCTTATTCTCCAAGTGCAGGTACCGCCTATGTAACCTTTGAAAATGTCAAAGTACCCGTCGAGAACTTGCTTGGAAAGGAGAATAAGGGATTTTATGTTGTCCTTTCCAACTTTAACCATGAGCGCTGGGTCATGTTGACCGGTATATCCATGGCTTGTCGTCTAGTGGTTGAAGAATGCTTCAAATGGGCTAATCAACGTAAGGTATTTGGCAAACGATTGATTGATCAGCCTGTCATTCGTTTCAAGTTGGCCAAGATGATCTCTCGACTCGAAAGCTACCATAGCTGGTTAGAAAATATCACGTATCAAATGAACAATATGGACTATGCCGAACAAGCTGACAAATTGGCAGGCCCTCTTGCTCTGTGTAAATATTTATCTACACGTGTAGCTCATGAGATCTCTGACGAAGCTTGTCAAATCTTTGGTGGCCGTGCAATTACCAAGACAGGCATGGGAAGAACCGTTGAGCTTTTGCAAAGAACTTACAAGGTAATGAAACAAACTAAACTGTAAACAGTATATTAACTCTTTTTTGAAAAAGTTCTCTGCTATTCTCGGTGGAAGTGAAGAAATCATGGCTGACCTTGGCGTCAGACAAGCCTTGAAAAAATACCCAGAAGGAGCCAGACTCTAAATTATATATATGTGTGTGTCTGTATTATAATGATTATAATAAAAGAAATGTTTATTCATTGTTACTTGTTGCATTCAAGATTTCCAAGATACGGAGGAAAAGGTTAATGATATCAAGATATAAGCTGATAGAAGCTAAAATGTAATCCTCTGGAGAGTATCTGTTAAAGATCAAGTACGTATCAAACACAATGTATCCACAAAAGATGATGACAGCTCCAATAGCAATGGCTAGTTGAATTCCCTTGGAGAAAGGGAAAAAGATCTGTACAAAACTTGCAATAATCAATACCCAAAGCCCCGCAATCAAACTATGGAATATAATTTAGAAAAGAGGAAAAAAGGATATAATCATGACTTACAATGGTGCTAAACCTGAAAAATCCCATTTTGATTGTAAAGTAAATAGGGTGAGTCCAATAAAGACAGCCAAAGTGATTAGCAGTGCTTCAAGTACGAGTTGTTGGTTATAAAAAGTTACTATATAAAAAAAATAAAGATGAGTTCCTTCTGTGGCTGTATTTATCTGTTACACTTGCCTATTGTTCCTACTGCGTGGCCTTCAAGTAATGTAAACAAGGCTAATAAGCCATAATTAAGAGGATATGATCGTGATTTCCAGTAGAGAGCAAGCATAGCACCCAGAGCGCCCAATACAGATAGAATAAGCGACCATTGACTAAGGAAATAAGGGTTAAAGAGGAGTAGTGATCACAGGTGTTCCTTACTTTGACTGAACCCAATGTTTAATGGAGGCATTGTACATGTATACAGCGGTCAATAAGCTAGTAGCTAATAGTTGTGATGCCAAGATTGAATACACTTTTCTGACAAATTCTATACAAATGGTTTAGACACTTTTTTTTGGTTAATGTATAAAACACCATACGAAGTCTTATTTCCAATGAGCTATTTGCTACTGTCTCCTTGTACATGTCATCAACAGAGCCCATAAGGGGTTGATGTGCTTCTTCGTCATATCCAGGTGGTGGCTGTGTGTAAGGTGAACTTCCGTAAGACATGCTGTAAAGAAAAAAAAATTGATCGAAATTTCCACGCCTTTTCTGTCGTTGTACCATGCGTGATTGGCTGACTACGCATAGCAGGGCAGAGATACATCATTCTTTTGCATTTCCAAAGCTTATCATTCAAGCTATACTCTTTTCAATTACAACGCTATATATGAAATGGAAAATGCTTATGTCTGCTCAACTTTTTGAATTGTATTTTACATCATGAGAAAAAAGGCTGCTTTGAAGAGAGGGGATAGCGTTATCTATCATGATCAATAATGGTTTAGTTCGTGTTGCATAAAGAGGTTTTTAAAATCAGTCGATGGAATTAGGGCTCCTCTTTACTCTAGTACTGTTTTATATGACCGGTGAACACATAGAAAAGACTATTAGACGTGTAGCAGTCATAGGTGGAGGCCCTGGAGGAATTGCTGCTATACGGGCTTTAAAGAAGGAAGACTCATTTAGCACAATTACAGTTTATGAAAGGAATGAGCAAATAGGTGGTGCTTGGTAAATAAAAACTTATGTCCTAGATACAAGTGTAAATCTAAGTAATATATATATATATATATATGTACAAAGGTTATATTCTCCTGAAAGAGATCCTCCGCCAACTCTTCCTTCAACGAACGCTTTGCAAGTGGACGATACTTTAAAAGTTGGCAAGACTCATTCGCCCATTTATGCTAATCTACATACAAACTTACCAACCACAGTCATGAGTTACCGAGACGTGCCTTTTGATAACAAGACTCCTTGCTTTCCTTCTCATGTGTATGTTCTAAAGTATCTTCAAGATATTGTTGAACATGAAGGATTGATGCCCATGATAAAATTGTCGACAAGAGTAGATAAAGTTGATTATCACTCCAGCTGGACGGTAACTTCTACCAATTTAAAAACTGGCGAACAATCCGAGGAAGAGTTTGATGCTGTAGTTGTAGCTAATGGACATTATACGGTCCCTTATATCCCTGATATTCCTGGTATTGATGGGTTGCATAGCAATAAACGGGTTGAGGCGTTACATTCTAGAGACTATCGCGAACCAAGTATATTTAGAAATAAGGCAAGTAGCAAAGTTATTTATAGTACACTGAATAACCATTTCATAGACAGTACTCGTTGTTGGTGGAAGCTATTCAGGTTTAGATATTGTTAGAGAAGCATCCAGTGTGGCTCATAGAATATATCACTGTATCCGAACTCAAACCGAGTTAACCCGACAGGCATCAGAAACAAATACACCCAATGTGGTGCAGATTGGTCTATTAAAAGGAATCGTCTGTACAGCTGATACATGCATTATCGAATGCAGTGATGGACAACAACTTCAGAACATTGATATCGTCGTGTTTGCAACTGGATACCTTTTTAGCTTTCCATTTCTACCCTTCCAAGAGAATAACTTAATTCAAACTGGTCAAAAAGTGCACAACCTACTACACTACATGTTTTACGCACGTAACAAAACACTCTGTTTCATTGGTGTACCCATTCGTGTTGCTCCATTCCCCCTTATGCAGCGTCAATGCACCGTTATGGCGAGGTACTGGAGTGGTAAAATTCCTATCCTTCCATTTAAAGAGGAAATAGGAGACAAGGATAGTCGAAATGACATTACCATGGGTGTCGATCGTGAGTGTGAGTATAATAATCTGTTGGGAGCATGGGCAGAAGGATGGATCGGACGAGATATGAACGAATGGGACTCACAAGACGTGATTACTGGAAGGTTATCAAATGAATGGATTGATACTCGCAAGAATGCACTGCGTCTTCGAAAAGAATATTTAGGTTATTAAAAGTTTATTGTTCTTTTAAACATCGACTGCATTGACAAATAAAGTGATAATGTTCCCATAGCCTTGATCGGCGATTTTCAACAGTGTCATCTATCTGCCCATAGGATATACAGGCTTCTTCACCTTTTCGAATATAGCGTTTAGATATGAACTTGAACGCTCTACCATCCCGTTTTTTAAGCACATTTGGATCACATGAATGATTAAAATAGACAGCCGAAGGGTAGATGCCATAACCGAGTAATTCCAAGTCATCTGTTATCTCTTCCTGTTCTCCATTCTCCCATAAGCCAAAACTATTTGCTCTTTCACGAAAATAGATGGATCTAAATATGGTGTGATGTACATGAGGCAAAGTGGGTATATGGTTATTTTTGTATCGGCAGGCACGGATAAATGTGCAGTAAAGTGCCATGACATCAATAAGAGGTTGAGGTAGGATAGAGAGATAGGCTTCTTTGTTGTCTTGAACAATGGGTAATTGATGATTTTGATACAATTGCCTAAAGTAAGTTAGTTCATTATCTTGAATGTCAAACAATGATTCAAATTGAGCAGAGTCTTGAAGTTGTTTAACTAAACAAGTGGCAGTCAATCTCAACATGGGTTTATCGACTTCATCCAATTCTTTATATAGATCAACATCTTTTGTTATACAATCCCAAGCATGATTTAACCAAATAGACAAGGCATGATCATCCTTGATGTCAATCGATTCATTAATGGAAGGTACGGAGCCTTTTTTAATAGTGAGCGAGTTATTATTATGTAGGGATTCTAGTTCGATACGATAATAAATGCCCAGCAACGTATCCCAATAATGATCAAATGAGTTGATACAAAGTTGTTTACATCGATCCGAGCAAAATAAAAAATCCTTAAAATATTTCATCGAGATGTTCCATTGTTTACATTGATCCTCTGTTACAGCCTTCACCTTTTGTTTCTTTGGGTATGAAAAGTGAAAGCACCACATACATGTCTCTGGAGTCCATTCTTGTGATACGGTTGTGGCTAATGGCTCAGATATGCAGAGTAAAGTATCTTGAGGTATATCTGTTGTAGCAACATAAGCTCTTCCCTTGTTAGGTAATCGTATTATTTCGAGCATATAAAGTGACAAGAGTATAAAATTGACTAGAACTGTCAAAAAATTTTCATAAAATGGTATTTGATTGGATAATAGATTTAGCCGAGATCAAAATATTGAATTTAAAATTAGAATAAGGGATAAATGCCGAGTGTCTGTGTGTCTGTGTGTGTGTGTGTGTGTATATATGGATTAAGCGTATATTTATGTTTTTCGAGAGATGATACAAAAAGCAGTAAAAAATAAAATAAAGTGTGATATCATTCTGCTAAATTACGTATATTTACAGTAAAAGGGAAGCTTGTATAGTTTCAAACCAGAGACAAACGAGTGTTAGCCTTATTCATGTAAATTATGTGCATTGATGTTAAACCTGTTGAATAACTTCAAGAATCATCATCTCATGTCATCAGACAAGCGCATACATTTATATTCTCCGAGTAGAGAACCCTAAATGGGGAAAGGGAGAAAAAGAGATCACTTATAAATAAAAACCCTTCTTTTGTCTTTCTTTCTTGCTTTTGCCAGAATTATTTCATTTGGTATACTATCTTTCCCCCTCTTTCTCTATACTATTTAATAATCTCACTTTAGAAAAAAAAAAAAAGAATGCTCCTTATCACTAGTGCTGATCAATTGATGGGCTATTCTATCACATCTCACCTTGCACAATTTGACCATCTTCGTTCTCATCTTCGTGTGTTATGCGAGACAAAGTCAAGATGTCATGGATTTCGTAGAGCAGGCATTGATGTACACCAAGTCGATTACAATCATGTCAATCAGCTGTCTGTCGCTTTACGTGGTGTAGATCATGTCGTTCTAGTCATAGGAAATGAAGCAAATCGTGTCAAGCATGCAAAGAACATCTGCGAGGTTGCCTCTCGCTCTGGTGTTAAAAGTATCATCTGTGTATCTCACATAGGTGCTGTCTCTCGAAACCACTCTTCACTTCAAGATTATTTTCAAATTGAACAAGAAGTCATACAGCTACCTTGTCAGTACACTATTTTAAGGTAATTTCTCGTCATTGTTTGCTATTGTTCTTTGTCATATACCCTTCTTTATTAATCGTGCAATCATAGGCTGGATTTTATACAGCAGTACTTTCATCTATGGGCAAATTATGCAGAAAAAACCAAGGGACTCTTACTACCTGTGGCGGAGAACGTTGAGATCTGTCCAATCGATATCTCGGATGTATGCAAGGTAGTTGAATCCTTGGTTCTTGATCGACGTCAACAGATGGTAAGACACCTTGACTTATGTCATGATGGCCAAGTCTATACTCTGTCTGGTCCAGAACTTTTGAATGGTAAGCAAATGGCACAGTTAATAGCAGATGCAACAGGCTACGAAGGCTTCAAGTTCCATCAAGCACGTCCTATGGATTTATCCTATTATCTTGAGAATCTTGGTTCGGATGTTTGGTTTGATGCTCGTTTGAAGCAAGAAATGTCAAAGATTTTCAACGAAACATTTACAAGTGAAGAATACAGGAAAAGAGCCTATGCCGTGCCAACAAGTACATAAACAACATATATAAAAAAAAAAGAACAATTCGACTTATTATAATTGGATAGGTAAACAAATTCAAACCATACTTGATTACTTTGATTGGGTGCAAAAGACTTCAAGTAGTGTTTGTGTTCCTCATGCAAGTATGATCACAAACCTCTCACGTAAACCTCTTCAATTGTTTTTTGAAGAAAATGCAAATATGTTCAAGCCTAGAGTATAGACGCTCCCATTCACTCTTTTTTTTTTGTTCTTCTACTACTACCAAGTGAACTGATAATAAACTATTACTCTGTAACACGACATTCATAGTATTCGATTGTTTAAATCATTCTTGTTCTTCTTTCTTTCTTTCTCTCTTTTTTTAATGATTGAGTACATAATAAAAAGAAAAAAAAAAGTAAAGATAAAAAATCCTAGTATCTTTTTATGCTAAAGGATGCTCAGTATTCGGAATCATCTCCAATATTATTATTCATTACTTACTTGCGTATTTCTTTGTCCAATCTCTAGCTCGAGATTCATAAAGAGCTCTGTCAGTCTTGTAAATATGGGCGATCTCTGGCACAAGTGGATCTTTATAAAAGGTGTTAGTTTTATATATTAGAAAAAGTATACATGATTACCATCAGGATTGGGATCAGTAAGTAAAGAGCATACAGACAAGAGCACTAAATATGGCATTAAAACTAAAGAAAGGTTCAAATAATAATAGAAATTTACCCTTAGAGATCGTAAGAGCAGGGGACCACTGGTCTTTCAAGATATCAAGGCAAATAGATCCATTACTATTGATATTGGGATGATAGATTTTGGTAGTAAAGTTAACCTAAATATATATTAACATTTTGTTGTTCTTGTTTTTATTATTATAATTATTATTATTATTTACCTTTGGTGGTTTGAAAGGATAGTCGGTAGGAAAGTGTATACCTAAGAAAAAGACACCATTTTGGTATGGACTATCCTCAGGACCAATAATGGTTGCTTGCCAATGAAACATGTCTTCTCCAATAGGTCCTGCAGAGCAAGAAGAAGGAGGGTCGCGTTCAAGATCTTTAAGTTCCTTTTATAAATGGTAAACATGATTCATTAATTTCTCTTTCTTTTTTCTCTTTTAAAAAATAGTAATCTTACTTTGTTAATGCGCTTTAAAGCCATCTTTTGTTGTTTAGTTTTGTAAAAGGAGAAAGGTTACTTGTAAAAAGAAAAAAGGGAAAAAGAGAAAAAAAGAAAAAGAAAAGAAAAAAAAAGTAGAGGGCTTTCTAATAATGATGATCGAACGAACATGCGACATAGATTATGAGCCAATCAAAAATATTGACTGTCACTGCTTTCTTTCAATTTTATACTTCTTTTCATTTTTTATGACAACACAGACTACTGAACTGTCAAGGGATCTACTTTCAACAATAAGAGTTTCAAAGATATTTCAGGACTCTGATGGTCCAATCACTTCACTTTCATTCAATGACAGTGGCGTCACTTGTTTAACTACTGCTGAAGACGATAGCTTAAGAGTCTATGACGCTTTAGAAGGATCGTAAGTGATCAAGTTGTTAATGTTCATTACTAAAAATAATAAAGATCAAAGGCTACAGTATTTTCAAAAAAGTACGGCGCTACATTAGCAAGGTTCTCACATCATGACAACAATGTGATTTATGCATCAACAAAAGAAGACGGTAGCCACAAAGAGCACATACATGCGCGCGTAATTTAGTTCTTACTTTTATTTTATAAAGACACGCTGAGATACCTTTCACTATTTGATAACAAATTCATTCGTTACTTTCGTGGACACAAAAAGAGGTAAGCAGTATGCATAATGATTCAATATATATATATATAAATACGATTGTTGATAGGGTAACAGCCATTGATGTGTCGCCTATAGACGATAGAGTCTTAACCGCTTCATTGGATGAAACAGTTCGTTTATGGGATTTACGTTCATCTACAGGACAGGTAGAATATAGACTGGATCAATGATATATGTTTCTTATTTAAATATAGGGCGTAGTGCATGGACAAGGACGATTAGTGGCAGCCATTGATCCACAAGGACTAGTGTTTGCCGTAGGCACAAATACAAACATTATCCACATGTACGACATTGGTGAATACACGCGTGGACCATTTTCATCATGGTCTATCGAAGATCCAATCTATCCTTCTACACCAATACCAGAATGGACTAGCATAAAGTTTACAGCTAATGGAAAATATATAATTGTCACAACCGTTGGCGATAATATGTACGTCGTAGACTCATTTAATGGTCGTATCATGCATCGTCTGATAGGCAATGCTGGCCCAAATGATGCCTCAACCAATGGAGAAGAAGTCAGTCTCACGCCAGATGGACGGTTTGTGATGGCAGGCGGAAGTGATGGTCGTGTAAGAGTGTGGGATCTATTACAAAATGATAAAATAGACATCGAACCCTTCCTTTCTTTACAATCTCCTCATAAGGATCCTATTAAGGCTGCTGAATTTTCACCTTCACACGCCATGTTTATCACAGCAAGCGACGGCTTGGTAAGAATAAAATCAAAAATAAGAACATTCAATAACATTCAAACATAGGCCATGTGGCTACCTGTATCACAACCTCAATAGTCTTATAAGCGGAGATTTCATCTTTATCCATATCTTGCTTCTCTTTTATCTTTCTCTCTCTCTCTCTCTCTCTTTTGTATTTATTTTTCATAAAAAGGTTCATTAGACTATGACAATAAAAAATAAGCTCACTATATGCATTGATCGAGGAGGTACTTTTACAGATTGTATTGGTTTTTTGGGTAAACCAGAGGATGATGATTATAAGGAATTTGTGATCAAGTTATTATCCGAGGATCCTTCCAACTATAAAGATGCTCCAACAGAAGGAATAAGAAGAATAGTTGAATTGGCAACTGGAGAGAAGATTCCCAGATCTCAACCAGTTCCAACCAGATTCATCGGTAAAAATTAAACGCGTAGTTTTTTTATCAAGTGAATAATAATAGAAACATACAGAAAGCGTACGCATGGGAACTACAGTTGCTACAAACGCATTACTCGAAAGAAAAGGAGAAAAGAACGCATTGTTGATTACTAAAGGATTCAAGGATCTTTTGACTATTGGAAATCAGTCAAGACCCAAAATCTTTGATCTTTGTATTAATAAGCCAGATGTACTCTATGAAAAGGTTATTGAGGTTGATGAACGGTAAGTATGTGTTACTCATTCAATCTGCGCATAAACTTGAATTCGTTCTTGTAGTATCGTCTTGGTGAATTCCGCTGTCTCGGAGAATCAGATCAAGCCAGCTCAAGAGGATGAGTTTATAAAAAAAGGCATAACTGACGAATGGGTAAAAGTTCTCAAGAAGCCAGGTTAGTGTCCAAAATCAAAAAGTAGCATAAGCTTACATTTAGCTCTAGATCTAACTAAGACCAAGCAACAACTTCAACAGTTATATGACGAAGGCTACCAGAGTATATCTATTTGTTTAATGCATGCATATATTTATCCTGAGCATGAGAATCAAATTGGCAAGTTAGCCGAGAGCATAGGTTTCTCTCATATCTCACTTTCAAATCAAGTGATGCCCATGGTAAAGATTGTACCTAGAGGAACATCTGCCACAGCGGATGCTTACTTGACACCATGTATTCAGAAGTATATCCAGAGCTTTGTCAGCGGTTTTGATGATGGATTCCAAAAGGGTACTACTCAGCTACAGTTCATGCAGAGTGACGGTGGATTAGTGCCAGTAAGTCACTTCTCAGGATTCAAGGCTATACTATCTGGCCCTGCTGGTGGCGTTGTTGGATATGCATTAACGTCATACAATGATGTACCAGTCATTGGTTTTGATATGGGTGGGACAAGTACAGATGTCTCACGCTATAATGGTTACTTTGATCATGTATTTGAGACAACGACAGCTGGTGTAACGATCCAAGCACCTCAGCTAGATATTCATACCGTTGCCGCTGGTGGTGGGTCTATGTTATTCTTCAAGAATGGCATGTTTGTTGTTGGACCAGAGGTAATGATGATATCAACAAATGATTTAAATTAACTTTTTGAATGATTAGAGTGCAGGTGCTCATCCTGGACCAGCCTGCTACAGGTACACATCATATATTCGCAATAGGTTATACTAACTTATCTCTCCATGTGCTAAGAAAAGGGGGACCATTAGCAGTTTCTGACGCAAATTTATTCTTGGGTCGTCTTTTACCAGACTACTTTCCAAAGATATTTGGTCCTAACGAAGATCAACCTCTCGACAGGCAAGTGGTTGAAGAAAAGTTTAAAGAATTAGCAAAAAATATCAATACGTCAACGGGAGAAGATAAATCGCTTGATGAGATTGTATATGGATTCATTAAAGTAGCAAATGAAACAATGTGTAGACCTATTCGTGCATTAACTGAAGCAAAAGGTCATGATACCAGCCAGCATGCGTTAGCTGTGTTCGGTGGTGCAGGAGGACAGCACGCATGTGGGATTGCTCGTAACCTTGGTATTAGTAAAATTATCATGTACCGACATAGCTCTATTCTTTCCGCTTTTGGACTTGCCCTTGCTGATGTTGTTCACGAAGTGCAAGAGCCTTCTGCTCAAGTATTCAGTAAGGATACTCTTTCGCGTATCCAAGGACGCGTAAGTGAATTGAAAAAGACATGTAAAGAGGAGCTTTCCAAACAAGGGTTTCGTAATCAAGACATTGACCTGGAAGTTTACCTTAACCTTCGCTATGAAGGTACGGATTGCGCTTTGATGACACTTCAGCCTTCTGAATCAAGTTGGGACTTTGAGAATGCATTCTGCGAGTTGTACAAACAAGAATTTGGCTTCTTGCTCAAAGATCGTGACATTTTGGTAGATGACATTCGTATTCGTGGAATTGGCAAGACAATGCGTCATAAAGACCTCACGCCTGACAGAGAAGCCCAGGAATTATATGCTTCAAATCAGATACGACAAATAGATAGCAGTAAGGCGGATTCTTTTACTTCCGCATACTTTGAAGAAGGAGGGCGAAATGGTCATGTTCCTGTCTACCGTCTGAGTCATTTTGCTCCGGGTTCAATTGTAAATGGTCCAGCCATCATTATAGATGCTACATCTACAGTCGTGATCGAACCGTCTTGCTCTGCTTTGATTACTTCTAACCATCTCACGATCACAATCGGTAAAGGAGAAAGAAAGAAGGTGACAACAGAAATGGAACCAATTCAGCTATCTATCTTTTCTCATCGATTCATGAGCATTGCTGAACAAATGGGTCATACTCTTCAAAAGACAGCTATATCTACAAATATCAAAGAACGACTTGGTAAAACGAGCATGGTATGATAATACAAAACTAACTGTCGATAAATATAGACTTTTCTTGCGCCTTATTTGGTGCTGATGGTGGACTCGTTGCTAATGCCCCACATATTCCTGTGCATCTAGGTTCGCTAAGTCATGCAGTAATATATCAATTAAACTATTATAAGGATGACTTGCATGAGGGTGATGTTATCATGACGAATCACCCTGCAGCTGGTGGCTCACATTTACCAGGTAAGGGTATCATTGAATAAATATAAGTATTCATATTCTATTGATAGATATTACTATAATCACGCCTGTGTTCAATGATGGTAAAATTGTCTTCTTTGTCGCATCAAGAGGACATCATGCGGATATTGGCGGAATATCACCTGGCTCTATGCCGCCTCATTCTAAAGAATTGTTCCAAGAGGGTGCTGCAATCAAGTCGTTCAAGATTGTTTCCAAAGGTCACTTTGATCAAAAGGGTCTTGAGGAGCATTTGTGTGTTATCCCTGCATCATATCCAGGCTGTTCTGGTTCACGTGCATTCAAAGACAATTTGTCTGGTAAGGGCACCTTTGTTTATTAAACACATGAACTAACCCTGTTCAAGACTTGAAGGCACAGATTGCTGCTAATCAAAAGGGTATCACCTTGGTCAATGCGTTGATTGAAGAATACTCTCTTGAGGTTGTACAGGCATACATGATGCATATTCGTCGTAACGCAGCGAATGCTGTTAGACAGTTATTAAAGGGGGTTGCTAAAAATAATTCTTACAAGGATTTGGCGGCAGTTGACTATATGGATGACGGTACACCCATTCATTTGCGAGTATCGATTGATCATGAAAAAGGCGCTGCCTTGTTTGACTTTGAAGGCACTGGTCCTGAAGTTTATGGTAATACCAACACACCTGAAAGCGTGTGTTATTCTGCCATCATATACTGCCTTCGCTGTCTTGTAAATCAAGATATACCTTTGAATGCAGGCTGTTTGGAGCCCATCGCTATCAAGATCCCTCCTCGTTCTATCTTGAGCCCTTCAGAAAAGACCGCGGTGGTCGGTGGTAATGTACTTACAAGTCAACGTTTGGTCGATGTTGTCTTGAGAGCCTTTGAAGCCTGTGCTGCTAGTCAAGGTTGTTGTAATAACTTGACATTTGGTAAGGGCGGTAAAAATAAGGAAACTGGAGAGGTAAAGGCTGGCTGGGGCTACTATGAAACTATTGCTGGCGGTAGTGGTGCTGGCCCAACTTGGAATGGGCAAAGTGGTGTCCACACGCATATGACAAATACTCGTATTACGGATCCTGAGATTCTTGAACGTCGTTACCCTGTTATTCTGCACACTTTTGGTATTCGTCCAAACTCTGGTGGTGATGGTCATTTCCGTGGCGGCGATGGTGTTATACGTGAAATTGAATTCTTGGAAGATGATATTCAAGTTTCCATTTTATCCGAGCGCCGAGTATTCCGACCCTATGGTCTAAATGGCGGTAAAGACGCAGAAAAAGGAATCAATCTCTGGGTTCGCTATGAAAAGCAAGAGATTACACAAACACTGAATTTGACAGGAAAGAACTCTGCACTCTTTTCACGCGGTGATCGTATTGTCATCCTTACGCCAGGAGGAGGTGGCTATGGTCAAAAAGAAGGCAACTAGGGTATTTTTATATAAAGCAAACTTTTATAAATAAAACAGTCTAGAAAGTACATCTTTAATCGAGAGGAACCCAATCTCTAGGATTTTTTAATACTTCCAACAAGTCTTGTTCACTTGAGCCTTCTTCTACTTCTTTCATATATTCCCATCTTGCAGTCAAAGGTAAGGACATTAGAATGGCCTCAATACGAGCACCAGGGGTTTGAAGACCAAACTTTGTACCTCTGTCCCAGACGAGGTTAAATTCAACATAACGTCCACGACGAATCTGCTGCCACTCTTTCATCTCTGGTGTATACTTCATATTCATTCTCTTTTTCATGATGGGGATATAAGAAGCAGTGAATCGATTACCCATTTCTTTTATAAAGCTGAAAAGCTCATCTGCTGGCTTATCATCTAAATCATCGAAAAAGATGCCGCCCACACCTCTTGCTTCACCGCGGTGCTTAATGAAAAAGTACTTATCACACCACTGCTTGAATTGACCATAGTATTTCTTGTCAAACTTATCGCATCCGTCCTTGAGCACTTGATGGAAATGGATAGCATCTTCTTCATAAAGGTAAGAGGGCGTCAAATCAGATCCACCGCCAAACCACCACATCTTGGGTGTGCCATCTGGGTTTTCTATTTCAAAGTATCTGTAGTTCAAGTGTACGGTGGGTGCATTAGGATTGTGAGGATGAATGACGAGAGAGATACCAGCAGCAAAGAAAGGTACAGGTCCATCTGCAGAAATATCTTTTCCTCGATCGTGCCTCATCTGCTCAACGGCTGCTTTGGGTAGCTGACCATAAACAACAGAGACACCAACACCCGCTTTCTCAAAGACATTACCATCCTGAAGTACACAGGTAATACCTTCTCCACCTTCTGGTCGTTCCCAGGCTGTCCTTGTGAATTGTTTACCATCTAACTGCTCGATTTCTGATACAATACGGTTTTGAAGTCCCTTGATGAATGCTTCCATACGAAGGCGCATTGGGTCTTTATCCGTAATAGGTCCTTCAGTTTTCTTTTCAGAGAGTTATTATCATCAACTGCTTTTTTTTATTAGATAACTTACTCGTTGTCTGTCATCGGACACAGCATCACAGTGAGCCTGTTGATTGATTAAAAATGTACTTGTATAATTGGGTGTATTTACCTGTTCCATGCACCATGCACTAGCTCCAATGGTAGCTAAGGCAGCAATGGCCGCTTTATTTTTCCAGTTACCAGTGATAGTAGCAATTCTTGCAGTGGCATAGAATCTTGACTTGTTTGGTCTATGTCAAGGTGTTATGACAGGAATAATCACTAAAAAGTACATACGTGACCAAAGTTCCTCGAAAGAGTTGAGCTACTCTCATTCAATGCTAAAGTTAGTGATACATTATTGCCTTATTCTTATTCTCTCACCTGTCCTTTTACTGCAAAATCTAAGCATTTCTTTGGAAAAAAGGGATATCTTTTTTTTTTTTTAAATTTTCATGGGATAAAATTTTGTATTCCGAGCAGTCTTGCTTTGATAATTTGAAATGGTTCTCTTTTGGACGATTCCTTTGATGCTAGAGTAATTCTTTTATATATCTTTAACATTGGAATAAACTGTTGTATTGCTTGTTTCTTCTTGTTTTCATTTCTGTAGGTGTTTATGTGTATTTTGAAAGTCACTGTTGTCCTAAAGAGTCTTTTTTTTTTTTTTTTTTTTTTTTTTTTTTTTATATACACGCACACACACAGAGACACACAGATAAATGTTTTATGACGATCCTGACGACATGGATTATGAATATACCAATCCTCAATATCAAACTCCTTTTAATTCAAGGTCATTTTTAAGCACACAGCCTTGCTTTCAAAAAGAAAGTACTTTTATGTCTTCTACTGGCTTCTTTACAAAATCTTTATTTGATACCAAAGAATTGCATGCAACAGATGAAATTTGTGATCTATTAAGTGGATTCAGCCTTCAAGAACAAATAGAACAAAAGGATGAAAAGATAGAAAAAGATACAAAAGTAATAATCATAAAAGATATTGTAGATTTACTCATATTCTCATAGATTGAATCTACATCCCCAAAATATACAGAGGAAAGCAAACAAATGACAGATACAACAAACAAAGAAGAAGAAGAAAAGAAAGAAAGGATATTACCTCTTACAACAACAATAAAACCAACATCAATTGCATCCACAGACTTTCAACCAATTACTCATCATTCACCCACTTTTATTTACAATCAAGCGCCATTTCCTCATATAGATCCTTTTGCAGAGAAACATAGCACTATATATTACATCACAAGCCTACTAAAAGTCGGATTCTTTAGCATCATATTCTCAGTGCTCTTCTACCTCTTTATTCAATTTGCTCGCTTTATTCATCAGGATATGAATGCAAAAATCACCAATTATGAGTTTAACCAACTTAATGAACAGAAATATTGTCAGCGACAGTATGAAATCAATAACTGTTCGCCAAATACTAGACTTCCAGCTATTGCAGACCTGTGTGAAAGCTTGGAGAACTGTCTATGGCGCCCTCTCTCTGTTAGTAAAGCAAGAATATTAGCTGAAACTCTGGCAGACATTGCAAATGGATTTTCAGATGCGATCACAGTGAAAACTATGGCAAGTCCTTATTATAATTTGATTTATAAAACTAACGTCCAATGTTTATATAGTGTCTAAGCGTCTTGACTGGATTCGGCGTATTATGGTCTATAACCAATGTTTTAACAAGAACAAGACAATGCAACAAGGCAAATGTCAGCACACTGTCATCATCAGTTCCTGCTAGTGATAATAGGCTTCTGACGTGCTAATAAAAATAAAAACAATGCTATTTATTATAAATAAAAGAATAATTGACTCGTAAGAGAAAATAAAAGCAGTGCAGTATTCAAGATTTTAAGCTGTTTACTGTTTTATCGACGGCTAATTGTAAATAATAGCACGCTTCCGATAACAAGCGTTGAACCTAAGCCCTTATAGACCGTAAGACCTATAGAGTAAAAAAAATGAATAAGGGGCAGGTGGCATCTAAAGGAAACTTACATTGACTTGCATCCGATTGACAATATAATGAGTTACTGATCACATAGATTAAAACAGCCCTAAGGCCTTGTAATATTCCGGTAGCAACCTTTAGCTGAGTTAGTACGGTTGTTATATAAATCTTTTTTTTTTTTGATATATAATCTTACACTTCCAGTTCTATCAATCAATTCATAGTAATTCCAAGAATGTACTGCATTGGATACACTCACGATGACATACATTAAAAGAACTGTGGAAGTATTTGTACCCTGAATATGGATTAGTCTGTCAAACCGTGGAAGAGTATATATGCCTATCCATCCAAGTGAAAGCAAAGATGTATATATCCCCGAATAAAAGCATACTCTTGCTGGCAAAGATGGTGGAGTTTGCTTGGATAGGATATAATCAGAGTAAACATAAACACAGGCTAAACAAAAAAAAAGTAACATGAACACTCTCTTTGAGAGATATATACAAGTTTTACTTACAGTAAAAGAATGTGCCACTCAGAGTCATCAGGGTTCCAAACATCAATAATCCATTTTTTACTAAAGATACATAAGACTTGATTATATACATTAAAGATAAACCAACCTTCTTCACTGGCATCATCACTTCCTTTCATTGAATCTAGAGAGCTCATAGCTAAGCCAGCGCTTGTGCCAAGTATAGCAATCCACTGAAGGATAGATAGCTTTCTATTCATGAATAAGAATGTAAGAACTGCGCACCATATGACGACACTACTGTAAATGACTTGATACATCTACTGGCTGTTAGCTACAAACATCTACTTATTACCATACATTACCCCGCTTCCGATTATTGAAAATCCTACAGTGACGCAAAAATTAGCAAACACGTCCATGAATGCCAGCTTTATCACAGCCTTATGACTGATATGTCCTTCATGACTATGATCTTCTTCTGTATCCTCTACATTTACATGTAACTATTTCATAGAATGAGTCTGTGCTTGTGTTGAATCTTGTCATTCATACCATGTCACTCATCCTAATCTCATCTTCCTGCTGGGCTATTTTATTGTATGTAGTTTTATTCTTTTTTAATAAAGGGATCAGTGCGCCAACTAGTACCATTCCAAAGTACTGCGCTAACTGAGTAAGGTAGCTATCTCCAGCTTTTTTATATAACAAAAAAGGAGAGAAAAAAGAAAGATTTACAATGATGCTAATGTGCACAACATGTTAATCGTTACTTGCAGCTCCATGATAAAATATCCACTGCGTTCCAAGTGTTATTGAAATGCCAGTGGCCAGAAACGCGCACTGGTGAATGAAGACATAAAGGTTATCCCTTCGTAATACGCGGTTATGCAAGAAGGCCATTACAGTGGCCGACAAAAAGAAATAACAGAAAAAAGGTACCTGAGTGACAACTTTAAATTTGGTCACCGAAAACAGGTTTATCTGATAAAGTTTACAGCTGAAGAAAATAGGTTGGCCACCATTGTTCAAAATATGACATCACGTTTTTGGTTCGAACAGTGAATTTGCAAAATAATGACGTTGCAAATCACTCAAGTGGTGCGCGAGCTGTAGATTTCACACTATCGCATGTTGGTTGATAACAACTGTTAGTAGATAATAGCATTCTATTTGTTTAACAAATCATTTTTTATAAATTATTTTTAATACGTAATGGAGAAATCTATAGGGTATATTGCTGCGAATTTTTTTATAGCTGCTTTGTGATAAGGGTTGATAAGTGGAAGTGGAAGTTTTGTTTGCCTTCCAGTCTTAGTTGTTGCAGCTTGTATAAGATAGAAATGGCTGTGGCAAAGGAAAATACTTATAGCTGCCATGTTCATAGGGTTTGTGACAAATGGTACGAATAAACTGCTTTGTATATGTGGTGTGTCATCGACTGATGTTTTCGAAAAGGCTACGATAGCACGACCAAAGGCATCCGCTGCAATCTGTGGATGGTCAATGGTGTTGAACCAATAATCTACAGGACATAGAGATAAGTTACATGACAAGCCTTTTTCAAAGCTGCCACCATCATCCACTCTGTTTGCGTACAAGGTGTCTTTATACTTGTTGTAAGTCTTCATCATCAGTGCTTTTACCTCTTGCCATCTATTTTGGTCACTGAAAGTGACCATGCTGATTGTTCGGAAGCCACAGTTTTCAGCTTTATCAGGGCTGTAAACACACACCATTTTTTCTTGTCGAACGTTAAATTCTTGACGAAAACTTTTTACTATGTTGTTACTATTACTGCTTTCATATTTTGCCCTAGGTACGTAGGAAGTCGTTAGTAGGCTAATACACAAGATACATACGTTTAACGTAGCGCTTATACCCCATTAAATTTTTAGAATCGCTTGAGTTATTATCAATCTATAAGATGCTGTTAATAACGTTTTCAATTAATTTACTAATATTCAATCATACATTTTTTTCTTTGGTTGCTGTTTTTAGTTTGCTATACGGTTAAACAATCTTTTATTAAACCCAAGTGGGCGCGTAGTATTTTATACTGAAATTGCCCGGGCAAGTTCAACAAGGTGGGGTGTATAATATGGTGGTGGAGGGGGAAAGCATACAATCTAATGGGGGGTGGGTAGAGGAAGATAAATTAATCATTATAATTGGTAGGCTAAGGCTTGGTGGTGTTAAGGTTCATGCTTATTTCAACCTGGGCGGGTACCGCAATTATTCATAATTTGTTTATTTCCAACGACCAACAACCGAGAACCATAGAAAGCGGCATTAAAACCCTCAAGAGCAAGCTACTAGGAGCGGTTTTGTGGGATTCGAACGTAGGATTTTGGCTTCAAACCATAGATTTTTGACCACTGAGCTAGGGGCATAGGCTCCCTTAGAGATGGCTATACAGTATTTCCAAAAATTGTTGACACTGATGCCAAGGGTGGGGTTCGCGTTCGTTAAATTCTATTGTCACGTAAAACATTGGCTGATTACGCTTGCGGACAAATTGAATGTCGTATATGTAGGAGCCTTATCGTACAAAATATGTGTATATGAAGCACGAAAGCACTGTTAGCTCTTTTTTTTTCTTTTCTTTTTTTTGCTTCCTTTCTCATTAAAAACCGAGTATTACAATATGAGCTTTCAAATTTTCTACGAAGACGGACACGGTAATGCAGTTGCTGAATACGGTAGACCTGAGCCTATGGACTATATCAATGATGAAGAGCGATATGCTTTAGAAACAGTTAGTTCACACTCAGTATTTGCATAATCAGCCTCAGGAGAATAATTTCGATGTAGGCTCTGTGGCAGATGAAGATGCAAAAGATGATCCAAATGCTTGCATGAAGGAGGCGTCGAGTAAGCGAGTGTACACACTATATACGGATCAAGGCAAAGTTAGATTCTTTAAACTGATGTTTGAGAAAGTTATGAGTGCTTCAGCTGCTGCAAAACAATTAGGTATTCATGTTCGCACAGCTCAAAGATGGGCTCAAATGTACAAAACGGATCCTAATAGTGTTTTTATAAAGCATAAGAAGCCGGTCGCTCGCGTATACTTCAAGAAGAACACAAGCAAGTGATCTTGGAGTATATAGATGAGAATCCTTCAGCCGTCTTGGAGCAAGTGATGGAGCGACTACTTCAAAATTTTCAGGATCTCAAGGTCTCTAAAAGCACTGTCTACAATTTTGTAAGAACTGAATGTAGCTTGTCATTCAAAAAAAGCCCAATTTCAGCCTGTAGATAGGAACAGTGAAGAAAAAATTCATGAGCGTTTTGACTGGGTTCATAAGTGGGGGCGTACGGACATGAACTTTAGAACTAATTGCGTCTTTCTCGATGAGTCTGCATTTCACATTAATTTAAAGCGTAGTATGGCCTGGTCAAAAAAAGGATTGCCTGCTGTGATCACAGTGCCCAAAACCCGAGCACTAACAACAACGATTTTAGGTGCGATCTCTGCTTCAGGATTAATAAAGTGTAGCCTGAG
>NW_019671917.1:30764-32149 GCF_002708625.1 Rhizopus microsporus ATCC 52813 | reverse complement strand
ATTAATGAGAAAATATTTGATTATCCAGGCGATATGCTGTGGTTACTATAATGTTATGTACTACAAGTAGACGTATTCTTATTTTCTCCTTTTTTTTTTTGCAATCAAAAGAAATAACAATCTTTTAGCTAAAGAAACTAAAAGTCATAAAAATTATCCATCAGATGATAGTAATCACACTGGTAAATGCCTTAACAATGAGCCATTTCTCTCTCTATTTGATAATTCAAGCACATCTTGAACGACAAAGAGATATCAAGAATTTTTTTTTTTTACACACTTTAAAATCATACATTGCACCTCTTGAATTAGGATATGATGTTGCACGCAATACCACATATAGTTTAACTTTTTGTCATATGAGAGAAGTGTTTCTTCTTAGATTCTCGTTTTAAAAATGATTCATGGAATGATGAACTATGGTTAAATTATGTGATGTGCTTGACCGTAATATATTCAAGCTACTGCTCTCAGTCTCATTTTACAATAATAGACTGAGATTTCAAGAGGTATACTTCACATTCTTTGTACAGTTTAGCTTTAACCATGTCTAAAGGCTTCGCATCAATTAGCTTATGAGAATAAATACATGTTCATTCTTCCGAATACATCCATGGATACTACTTGATTTTTTGTGTTACTGACAACATTATGAATTTCATTATAAAAAGGGCACTATTTTAGCTAAGAAACCACTCATTTCACTATCATTTCATTCTTTTTTCTTTATTAAAAAAGCTTATAATCACTTTTTTACTCAAGTAAGTAAAAGCGTAATTAAACTGTTGGATGCAGTCTGTACCTAATAATATATCTACTAGACACACCTCTTTGGCTATTTATTTCTAAAATCAATCTCTATATTCTTAAATCTGCACATCAAGCACTTCCAGTAAGTAAAATCTTGTCTAAACAATTAGATACATCGTTATCTAACAATATATCTTGTAGGTTCACGTTTATCGCTTTTCTAGTTCTTTATATCAACCTTTTTATAAACATATATATTCATTTAACTAGAAGTGAGTAAAATTCTTTTTTAAGCTATTAGAGACAATCTTTAACTAACCATATATATATTCAATAGGCATCTCACCATGGATGAAGACTCCACTCCAAGCTCCTTCTATTCATCGGCTATGAGTACTTCTAGTTCCCTCGCACTCGACGACCGTATTTTGGCTGTTAAATCCTCTGTTGATGACATTGGTTGGAACGATCTCTATCGTGAAACACTCGAAAGCTTCGTCGAACGTGTACACACCACCACCATGCACGCCTATTCTTTCTCAAAATTCATCTTTCTTAGGGAGTTGCAAGACATGGATTTTGACATACAAGAATATATCAACAAGGATTTTTTTAAAGAAGTATGGCTCTCATTG
>NW_019671917.1:0-28274 GCF_002708625.1 Rhizopus microsporus ATCC 52813 | reverse complement strand
AAATCCCTCAAGAACCTATTTATATGGAAGCTCTTAACACTCTTCGGCCTGTTTTTGATGCTTATGATAGAGGCTACAACTTTGGCGAACAGGGACTTTATTATGATATCAAGCATAACCCTATCAACCACTTTAAGGCCTTTTATCAACTCTTTCGTCTCTTTGTATTTCTTGGTTTGCCCATCTTCAATTATTTTTCTCTCGGGCGCTCATGATCTCCTTGTTACGTTACTATCGACAGCAAGATTCTCTGTCAAAACATCCTGGGAATTCGATGGTCTAATGCTGTCGATAAACTGGACTACTGGCGCCGAGTTGTCAACCTTGATTCAAAAGCTCTCAAGCCACAAGAAGGTAGACAACTTAGATTCCGTGGCACTATTCAAACTGATGGCGTTGGTATCACGGTTCTCAAGAAGAGGTTCGCCAGGCAAACAAGATACACGGCAAGGTTCACAGTGGAGTATGAAGCTACCTTCTACATCATCAACCTAACTCGTCGAAATTATCAAGAGATTTCTGGTCGATGCGTCGCTGTGGACCCAGGAAGAAGAGATATGTTGTATTTTGTACACGAAAACTCTACACCAGAGCAACCAGTGCAATTTCAGTACACTAAACAACAGCAAGAAAAGACGTGGAAAACCAAAAAGTACCGCCGAATCTTGCAAGATCTCAAAGCCCAGAATCCTGATGTCGTTCAAGCTGAGCAAGCCCTTTCTTAACAGCCAAGCAGCATCGTATCCGTAGAAGAATTTGGCCGCTTCCTTCAAGCCAGATCTGAACAGTCTGCCGTTCTCAGTCGATTCTATGGACATACCATCACAAGCCATGATAATGGATACTCCCTCTTTAGCAAGGTCCGTCTTTCAGTGTGTTTCAACAAACAACGTGCCGATCAAAAACTTATTCAAGACTTACGCGCTAAGTTTCGAGAAGACGCTGTGCTTGTGATGGAAAACTGGTCCGCCCCCATGCTAGTTGCCATGAACCTATCCGTGGCTTTAGTTTCCGAAGACTCCTCAAGAAACATGGGTTCCAAGGTTTTTTTATAGACTAGTACAAGACCAGTAGGTACTGTCCAGCATGCCACAACGAAAGCCTCCACACGTTCCGTCGTGTTCCAAATCCACGACTGTATCAACGAGAGCGATATTCTACGGCTGTCTGCCATGATATTTTAAGGTAATAATACATGAGCCACCTGGGTGACTTTATGCTGATTGAATATTGCTTGTAGATGCACCAATCTATACTGTAGACTCGCCATGGCAGCACCAGATAGATATCGCTTATGGAACAGGGATGTTGCTGCTTGCCTCAACTACATACACATCCTTCGTGGGTTTCGACGTAATGGCATGGTTCCTCATAGGTTTCGCCGGGTTGCTGTTGCTCCTACAAAACGTCGAAGAAGAGTGGACGATCAGGAGCAACCAAGAACTAGAATACGCTTAGACGATGATTCTCCGTCCTAGTTATCGCTAGGACACATCTAAATGCCTTCGGGATAAGTTGTATGTAATAATTTTCTTACATAACTAACTGTATAACTCTTTATATTCTCTCCTTGGTACTTATTACTCTCATTTGTATATCGTCTCCTTCGCACGTATTTTATTTTTAGCCTTTGCGTAAATACCTTTTTTAATATGCGCCAATTGTTTTTTCATACACGTCATAATTTTATCCTCTTTCTAAAATTTATTTTTAATAAAACAATAAGACAGTTACTATGAGACACTCATTCATATAATCATCAATACCAGCATTGTTAATTGTTTTTGTATTAACATATTCTTTTCTAGTTCTAATTTCGATCCTTTGTATTCAAGTTTTTCAATCTTTTTTCTCTTCGGCTTTCTCTAATTTCTCTTTTTTTCTTATCTTCTTCATATAATTCTAACGCAATTGCCAATCTTTTTGTATTAGGTTTTCTTCCTGATACCATCAGTCTCAAAGAACACAAGGATCGAAGATTGATACTTAAGGACGTGCATACTGTCTTTATTTTTGAAATGTTAGCCAATGAACCAACCTTGACAGTCGAAGCTGTCACAGATCAACTTTGCAAAAATTTTAAGGAAGTTCAAATTACCCCAAGATCAGTAGCAACTCATATGAAAAAAGGTGTTGTCTCACTTATAAACGCATTGTCCCACAATATTTCGCACGAGACAGTGAGGAAACTGTTGTTAAAAGATATGATACGGTAAACTTCTGGATTCATCAGAAAATAGATTTTATGAATGACTGTATGTTTATTGATGAGGCTGGATTCAATACAAACATGCACCGTTCTTATGATTGGTGTGAAGTTGGAATACCTTGTAAAATTAAAGTTGAAGCAAGGGGGCCAAATGTCAGTATCCTAGGTGCCATTTCCAAAGTTGGTCTTATTACTCTTTCAAAAAAGGAGATTATTACTACAGCAACAGCAGGAACGCAACAACGAACTGATGATACACCAGCTGCAAAAAGAAAAGGCACAACTAGTAACGGCTTTCTAGAATTCATAGAGCAAGCCCTCACTACAACTGATGCAGCTGGTATGAATTACAAGTACTTGGTGCTTGATAACGCATCCATTCACAAGGCTAACCTTGTTCGAGATTGGGTTGAACAATGAGGATGTCAACTTCTCTTTTTCCACCATATTCTCCATTTTTAAATCCAATTGAGGAGTTCTGGTCCAAGTTAAAAAATGTTGTAAGCAATGATCCCGCCTCAATCAGACAAAGCACGAAGATCAGCTAACGTATTCGCAGTGTAACAGTATATATCAGCAAAGAAGACTGTGAAAGTTGGATATGACGTTCATTATCGTTCTAGCAAAGGCGCATAGATTGCGAAAAAGGGCTGTAAAAAATGAAAAAAAAAAAAAAAACACAAAGCACATAATATGAGTATAAAGTGATAAAAATAAAACTCTTCAAATTGTGTCCTAAATTTCCTTGGCCGTACCTTTTTGTGGTCCAACCTATTTTCTTCAGCTGGACAGCTACATATTTGGTAAAGATTGATCTACAGCCTATAGACACCCCACATCCATGCTAACTTGGAGACAGAAGTTTAAGTAATTCTGAGAATGCAGATCAACATTTATTAGATAATACGACGATATTGTACGAGCTTATTCACAAAGACAGTGATATTTAAACACAAGCAACAGCAGTTTTACGGCAATCAATGTGGAAAGAGGACATCCTATCGTTGTTTCCACTACTGATTTGGTTGACGTTCCAGTTATCAGTAGTAGAGCCCAAAACAGCTCCAGAACAGCCATGGCCATCATACATCTTCAAATTACAGCAAGTGGTAGTATATCTAAAAGAGCTGACCTTGTTGTCCAAGCGAGAATCAATGTCGTGGCAAGATTGTACAGGTGATCTACCGCTGTAAGACAGGTACTTTCCACCATAGCCAGCATTTTCATAGACGGTAAAGGACCAACCAGCTTCAGTTACCTTCATTAAGAGAGCAGCAGAGATAAAGGAGACAAGAGTGAAACGCATGTTGTTATACAAGAGTGTTTGTTAATGAAACGTTTGGAAAATCACAAAGAGAGGGGGAGTATTTATACTTTTTCTTTCTAGAGCAAATGCTCTGCTAAGTATTCTCCTCTGTCAATGTAGCACAGCCAAGTTAATTCCCGGTTTCTGCTGTCGTTGCTAGATCAAATATGTGTAAGACAACTGTGGATCTGATTCAACGTTTACTTGTACCATTATGTCATATGGCGTCTTTGCTATAATAACATGAATCAAGTAGACGTTTTTAACTTGATATTCAATACAGTATCATGTACTCTCTCAACGCACGTTAGTTTAGTCTATACACTCACAGCCTCTTTGAGCATGTTCCACATTAATTAATTCGTTAAACATTTAGTACTTTTGGATCAAATTGTCAACATTACACACACACAGTGGAAATAACAAGACTACACTGGATACACTGTAAACGATACAAAAGAGCTTAGTATGCTTTTTTTTATTATTAGACGTTGTTTTGGATAAGTGATGACTTCTTTTTAATATGTAACTCTATTTGCAATGTGATCTTTGCATTTACATTTACTGCAAGTTCAATGGCGTAGTATTTTCTCAATCAAGAACAAGATTTCATTCGCTCTACAGCTTATTACTTGCGTCGGGGTGTTTATTCTCACAGTTTACGTTATTCTACAACATGTATTTTCTGTTTAATGCATCTTTATCTATTGAGCCATGAAGTTGTCCTTGTATTTTATACGCAATATCTTTTACTATCGCTGCAGTAAGGAACACGTACGTATCACTATAACAGTTAGATTTAGAATTACTGTAATGAGCCATATTTCATTTCAACCTGTCCAACTGTTACCCGATATACTAAGGTGTGGCACAAATTCATTTATTCTGCCCGCGGCTGTTTACTCTTGAATAGGAAAGTGATAAACCAATTCAAATTTGGATGTTGTTTATCGAAAAGGATCATTGGTCCAAATCCCATTCCCTAACATGATGAGAAGCAGAAATCGGTAACTATAAAGATACAGGGAGAGTATTTTGTGTACTTAAGTCCGCGAAGTATCTGTGGAATCAAAATGTTTTTCAGCACAATATTGAAAAATCATACATAGATGCCCTGATCCAGACCGTGTTAAGAATAACTTCTACCACTGACAGTGCATTTATCAAACAAGAAGCGTAAAAGAGGTTCCCTTGCATTTATTGCATAATGCTCGAAAAACTTGTCATATCATAGTGACCATTTTTACCTAATACACATGTACACTACTGCTACGCCTCCTGTATGCCTCTTGACATGCTGTGTATTCCCATTTTTCTTTGCACAAAGAATTTGCCACTTAAAAAAATAGCTCACACACGCCGCAAACACCGACGCCATTAAGTTCTTCTCGTTTGCTTTAAAAAGATAAACCAAAGCAAGCCCATGACGTGTAAATGCACCTCCCTCCTTGTTGTCCTACATTTGTAATTGGTTAGTTTGATGTACAAGCTTATTTTGAAATAGAAGCTTCCAAGGTTTACTTGTACCTTCTTTGTACACGGTCATCCATACGGTTTCTCTTCTGTGTACCTCAATTTTGCTGTTCTTATACTAACTACTTTTGCTCTTATATTAGTAATTTACAATGAGCAACGATGTTTGCCATTCGCGGGAATTTAAACAGTTGAGAAAGGGAGGAAATGCAGGTTGAAAAGAGACTTTGATTTAATGTTTTGCATCAAATCAACTGGTTTTGTGAGCAAGAGAATAATTTATATTAATATTAATATTGAGTGCTTTAACCTAGCAGCATCTCTTTTTGATATATGTAACAAACCGTATATGGTTAGTCAACAGGTTTTAGATGGTAAAAGTAACGTTGTCGCTCTTAAAAATAATAAGCTATATTGAAATGTTATA
This sequence comes from Rhizopus microsporus ATCC 52813, assembly GCF_002708625.1. Classification (NCBI taxonomy): domain Eukaryota; kingdom Fungi; phylum Mucoromycota; class Mucoromycetes; order Mucorales; family Rhizopodaceae; genus Rhizopus; species Rhizopus microsporus. Next base: position 22,859 of record NW_019671917.1, on the reverse strand, counting down.
ATGGACCAAAAAGGTAGGAATACATTGATATGATACATTAACGCCACTTTTAAATGCCTTATTCTCATCAGAAATGCCCCCAATAAAGATAAAATGAGGCAAAAGCGAGACGTAGTGCATTTTTTATAATGAAAAGCTCTTTCTCTGTAAAGTTTTGACGCGTTTTCATCCGCTTTACTATTATTATTGTTCAAAAGTATATTGTCTACAAAAGGTTGAAGATTTCAAGAATGCTACGATTATCACGTTATTGAGTATCGTCCCAAGAGAATGATTCATAATAAGCTTTTCCTTCATTTTTAATACAAGAAAAAATTAAAATACAACTTTATTCACATACTTTTAGTTTTCAAAAGATAAGGAAAGACCAATCTTGTGAGCGCTTTCATTGAGGCGAGTCGCGTCAACAGCTGCACCCAGATTAATTTTTACGCCAGGACGAATGGTTTGCATATAAGCAACACCAACAATACCATTATTGGTAATCTTTCCTTTAACTGAAGCAGTACTATCAAGTACGAGCTTACCACCAAATTCAAGGCCCAAAACATTCGTCATACTATTCCACTCGGCCTTTCCTGAAGCCTCCAAATTACTGTTGATACGATGGTAATATGAAGCAGCATAGTGTGATAAATTGTTTGATGCCAAGAGTGCAACAGAGTAACTGTTTTGAGAGTAACCTACGGCTGCGCTGTAGTTGCTAATCTATCCAGGAAGTTGTTGGTTTTAGCAAACATTCAAGAACAATTATATATACATACCCTAGCTTCCTTTGTATTATAAGCAACTTCAGCGCCCGCAACTAGTCCTTGGCGACCAACGACAGAATTGACATTGAAGCTTCTCTGAAAAGAGGTATCAAAGTGTTGAGTCATTTCAGTAATCTTTTTTTCACTTGATGTACCTTAAAGAGATCAACACTTGCAACAGTATGAAGAGTGGGTTTCTTGTAAATAGCATTTAGTTTGGCTACTTTGATGTCAACGACGGGTACATATGATGTCAACAGCTCAAGCTTAAGACCCTCTGATATATCTGGTTAATTTTGTATCCATCAATAGCTTATATAAACATACTAGTCAGGTTATTATCAAGCTCAACTTTGCTATTTAAATGATTAGAAGACGTCCAGCCTTCAGTTATGGCAACACCATTCTTTTTATCTACATATTTCGTTTCCATGTCAGCTACCATAATCCCCGTCTTACTATCACGGTGTCCAGCAACTTTAAAGGTCTATCGATTCATATCAGTTTTCACTGCATGTTTTCATTTGTTAATTGATCTTTACCATGCCGTCTGAAGCCGTGGTCTTAACCTCAACTTTAACACCATCAATGGGATAATCTTTACTCAAGAGATCCTTGCTAGGTTTTCCAATATCGCTAAAGGGTACTATTAAAAGGGTGAATTAGACTGAATCTGTCTCAGCATTAGCCCTCAGTTTTCAAATACCAGGAATAGACATTTCGTATTAAATTCTTTACAATGAATAGTGACAGAAACTAGTACAGAATTTCCCAAATAGTTGTCGTTCAAAATTGTGATTGGGCCGCTGAGATTTTTTTCGTTTTTTCGAACTGTGTATTAAATTCTGCCACCATCCATTGTAGTCTATAATAACTCGGGAAAAACTGGGTGCGGAATTATTGTTTGATTGAATTGCAGGAAACAAAATAATTTATTTAGTACTCAGCATCATCTTCTATTTCAGAATCTCCCAAGGAGTCTGCGCCGACTTCTTCATAATCCTTTTCGAGAGCGGCCAAGTCTTCACGAGCTTCTGAGAATTCACCTTCTTCCATACCTTCGCCGACGTACCAATGGACGAAGGCACGCTTGGCATACATCAAATCAAACTTGTGATCGAGGCGAGCCCAAGCTTCAGAAATGGCGGTCGTGTTGGACAGCATACAGACAGCGCGTTGAACTTCAGCCAAGTCACCACCAGGAACGACAGTAGGACGCTGATGGTTGATACCAACCTTGAAACCAGTGGGACACCAGTCGACGAACTGGATGGTACGCTTAGTCTTGATGGTTGCTATAGCAGCATTGGTGTCCTTGGGAACGATATCACCACGGTAAAGTAAGCAACAGGCCATGTATTTACCATTACGAGGGTCGCATTTAACCATCTGGTTATTGGGCTCAAAGCAGGAATAGGTGATTTCAGGGACTGTGAGTTGCTCATGGAACGCCTTGGCAGAGGAGATAATAGGGGCATAAGTGACGAGGGGGAAATGAATACGAGGATAAGGAACCAAGTTGGTCTGGAATTCGTTCAGGTCAACGTTAAGGGAGCCATCAAAACGAAGAGAAGCAGTGATGGAAGAGACCACCTGTGCGATCAAACGGTTCAAGTTGGCGTAGGTGGGTCGCTCAATATCCAAGTTACGACGACAAATGTCATAGATGGCCTCATTGTCAACCATGAATGAACAGTCAGAATGTTCCAAGGTAGTATGGGTTGTCAAAATGGAATTGTAAGGTTCGACAACAGATGTAGACACTTGAGGAGCGGGATAGACGGAAAACTCAAGTTTCGACTTCTTACCGTAGTCTACTGATAAACGTTCCATCAAGAGAGCACCAAATCCTGAACCAGTGCCACCACCAAAGGAATGGAAGACAAGAAAACCTTGTAGCCCAGAACAATTGTCTGCTAATTTACGAATACGATCCAAGACTGAATCGACAAGTTCTTTACCGACAGTGTAGTGGCCGCGTGCATAGTTGTTGGCAGCATCTTCTTTTCCAGTAATCAATTGCTCTAGATGAAGATATTAAAAAGTATGATCAAGATAAGCAAGTATTCTATACCTGGATGGAATAGTTGTCTATAAGCACCTGTACGCACTTCGTCAACTACAGTTGGTTCTAGATCGACAAAGACAGTACGAGGAACGTGCTTTCCCCCACCTGTTTCACTGAAAAAGGTAGCAAACGAGTGATTCGTTACTTCCTTTTCAGCAGGAATACGACCATCAGGTTGAATACCGTGCTCGAGACAGTACTAAAAGAAAGTTTGTTTTCAAATATATTTAATTTATATTTATCACCTACAAGTTCCCAGCAAGCATTACCAATTTGAATACCAGCCTAAATAATAGATAATTAAGTCTAAGCCCCTTTGACGTATAATGTACTTACCTGACCAACGTGAACACTGATGATTTCTCTCATTTTATTAAAGAAGTGTGTTTTGTTCTGTTCAAGAGTTACGATTGAACTAAAAAAGAAAGATGAAAAAGAAGAAAAAAAAAGGCCAGGGAAAATGTGTTTTGTTGCACTAAAAAAAAGGAGCAATGTATTTCATTATCTTTTAAACTCCCTTTACCTCCTTTATCGGAATTCGCCCTTACTCTATAAACATAGAGGCTTCGTCTTTCTTGTACACACAGGGTTTTTTTTTTTAAAAAAAAAAAAGAAAGAAAGAATATCCCAAAAGCAATGGTACAATTGTGCACATACTTTTTATGACGCCTAGACCTGACCTTGTTTTCATTAGAGATAGAGTTTCAAATCACTGTGAAAGGACAATCGGGGTCATCCTTATACTTCACACCAAACAAAGAGACATCTATTAGCTTATCTGTCCAAATAACCCTTCCTTAGCCATCTATCACCCACCCTTGTGCTTTTCTTTTATTTTGATCTTGAGTAACGAAAGCACTTTTATAATTTAGAGTAATACTAGAGAGCAAATGCATATAATGATGCATACAAACTAACTTGACTTTTTCAACTATGCAGCTGGCTCAAAAATAATTGAGATACTGTTTCCATACAAGCTACAAAGGCTATACTTTTAATATACCTATACCAAAACTTTAGTGAACGATTATATGCTTTCCATTAGAGATCCTTTCAATCAGCATACTTGTAGTATTTCTTGGTGTTTATATATAAAAGAACAACAAAAGTCAATATCTGGCAATCATCATCCTTTATTTAAAGTTAATATTTCAAGTAACTGACACGATAGAGATCAATGTGTGATGAAAACAGATAAAAAGCCTTATCGAAAGACCATCTAAATTGCAAGAAGAACACAGTACTTTTTTGGTTGAGCGTATTGATAAGAAGTCGGCGCTGATTTTGGACCAAATCATGTATGATTTAACGAATCAGTTCGTAGATCTGGAAGTGATCAAGCCATTTTGCGTGAGCAGCAAAGACTATTGCGTGTAAATGCGTTGTCTGAATCGCTGGGACAAGCGTATGCTGTTCTTGGCGCTTAAATTAAGGAGCTTAACAAATCTAGCCAAAAAGATTCTGACTTTTTGGAAATTAAGAACTTTACATCCACAATTAAAAACACAAGAAATCCATACCAACATCCTTCAACACAAAGATAGTGTTTTTTAACTACTGTTTATTTGGACAATTCATTTTTTTTGTACGCAATAAATACGTATATTTTTTCTACGAAGACTCTTTAAAGGATTTTTTCAGTTAATTTGAAGAGCTTAGAGAAAACATTTTTTTCCCAAGTGGTTTTGAGTGTTTTTTTTTTTTTTTAAGTTACTTAGGGAGTATTTCAAAAGATTTAGCGGAAACACAATTTGTGACAGGTGCAATACATGGTTGTTTAAAGAGATTCCAATTTGGATCAACGGAGCTTTAACCAGCATGTGATTCACATTCTTTTTTCTTTCTCCTTTCTTTCTTACTTTTTTATAATTAAAATGTCTGTTCGTATTGAACCTTCTGAACAGTTATTATTTCACCGTAAGCTCATATTTAAATACAATAGAATCAATAGCTCATCTTGTTTTTTATAGGCCCTTTTACGCGTATTTCAAAAGAATCGTTGTTTGTTAAGAATACAAATGATTTTCCAGTCATCTTTAAAGTAAAGACAACGGCTCCTAAGCAATACTGTGTTAGACCCAACGCTGGTAGAATTGAGCCTAACTCTGAAATTGAAGTACAAAGTAAGTCTGTTTATAAAAAGGATTGTCTTTGTTTATTTATAAAATAATAGTCATTCTACAGCCTTTTAAGGAAGAACTCCCCGATGATTATAAATGTAAAGACAAGTTCTTGGTACAAACAGCTCCACTCAATCCATCACTTGAACAACAAGATATCACAAGTATGGTAAAGTATATCCACCTCTTTTCCTTCTTCTCTTAACCTTTTCTTTATAAAGTGGTCTCATATTGAAAGTTCAGATAAACAAAGTATGCATCAGCACAAGATCAAATGTGCATTTGGGGGACCAAAAGAGGAAGAATCAGCATCAACTGAAAAGGTAACACATGATATACAAGAGATAAAATTCAGATTATTAATCTACATCAAGTCTACTATGGTCACTTCAGAACCATCTACGAACGATAAAGAAGTGGTCAATCAAGAGACGACACCTGCTGTGGTTCCTGTTCATAGTGACGTAATTTCTAGCCCTACTCTTCCTGTAGTGCCACAGACATCATCCCTTTCACAGCCTGAGGCTACTACTACTACTACTACTACCCATAATGATACTGCCACTACTGCTCCTAAGCTTTCCATAGTACCACCTCCAGCACCAGTACAGACCACTCCAGCTGCTACAACTGCTTCTGAAGCTGTATTAACATCACCCACAACGGCAACCACAGCATCTGCAACTACAGCAGTGGAGCCCCAATTTGATAATAAGGTACAGGAAAGTGAAGATAAGAAACAACTGAAAGAAGCATTAGAAAAGATAAAAAGACTTGAAAAAGAAATTGAAGAACTTAAGAGATTACAAGATGAGGGTATGCGTGCACGTAACAACAATCAAACCGTGGGCGGACGAAAACTTGCATCTACTGTACAACCCTTGGATGCTGTTCATCAACACTTGGCTCAATTGGAGAGACCTCGCGCAGTAGAAGGATATCCACCTCAAGTCTTGATAGGCGTGGCTATTCTTGTCTTTCTCTTTACCTATTTATTCTTCTAGCAATAAAAATTTGCATATAAAGGTATACATAGTTGTTTTTAACGTTACTATTTCCTTTGCTCTTATGGTAGTTGCTGTTATTTGTACTGTTGATATTTACACCATGCTAGCCCATACCTTCTCTTTACACTTATTTACTCCTTAGACATCCGCCTTTTCTTTAGAAAACAAAAGGCTACGACCTATAAAAACCCTACAAGGTCTTTCTCTTTCTTTTTATCAAAGTATTGAGATAACTATTTTCTGCTTGAATTGTTCCAAAATACGGCAAATATATAGTTCTAATACACACATTATCTCTTTACATATATTGAAAACAGAGCAAGACATTCTTTGGATAGAAAAGGAAACATGAATAGGGTCATTTACTTTTTAATAAGACCATCGTGGTGCATAATAATAATCATTGTTGTCGTCATCTTTGAAGGTATATAGTTGTCTATTCGCTCTTGTATAGTATGTACTTGATGGATATGTACCTGGTAAATTATAGTAGCCATTAGTATACCAATGATAATAAGAGTAAGGTGTATAGCCATGATCTTTTCCATAAAAGTGACTTCTTGGGAAGGTAGCAAAATAATGATCATTATTCGACATATAAGATAACAATGAGGCTAGTTGATTCTGTGTTTCCATTATTTGTTCATGTATACGCAGTTCTCTAAGTTGGTGCCTTTTTTCTAGTCTTTTGAATTCAATCATTTCCTTCATGTGTATCTCATGTAACTGCTGCTTTATTTTTTCAATGGTTTCACTGTCCATTTTGTCTGTGAACCGTTTAAGCGGATTATATATAGTCGGCAAAACAAGATTTACCTCTATCCTCGGCTAATGTCTTTACTGTGAACGGTGTGGGTTTTCTCTGAGCAATAGACGCTATATTTTTATTTCGAGAATAATCTTGATTGTGATGATAACGATGATTATAGAAAGGAGTAGTGATCAACATAGGCTGATTTATTTGCTCACTCTGCAGCATTTTTTCTTGTTGTTGTTCTTCCTGCTGCACATGCAAGTAATGCTGCTTCACCTGATCTTTCTTTTTTTTAGATAGCCTCATAAACGGAATACATCTATTGCTCGTTATGATGGGTGACGAACAACTCTTTTGGGACTTTATTTTAAATGTGTTTGTCATTCACCTATCAAAACAAGAGAAAAATAACAAAGATTACTTGTCCTTTGCATACAAAAATAAACAACAGAGTGGTCTTGTGACCTCATAAAATAGTTACATTTATTGGCTATTATTTTATTCAGTATTTTACGTAAACAGGTTTATCCCTTCTTAGTAATTCACTCGGTGTAGGAAGCGACAAGTTTAGATTGACAGGTGCAAAGTCAATTCCTAAGCACCACTCTTTAGTAATAGTAGTGCTGGTTGTTGTTGTTGTCATGGTAGCGTTAGTCTCAATAGCGTAGTTTATCTTTTCCTTTTCTCTTGTTTTCTCCTCATCAGTTGTAATTTTCGTTTCAGTAGTTATTGGAGATAATCTAGGAACAGTTGGTCGATGCAGGGCTTTGGTCACCAAACTCTCATGGCTAATTTCATTGTTATCTTCGTATTGTTTTAGATTTAATGGACCATCCATTGTATTAGGCAATGGATGTTGAAACAAATAAATGAGTGACACCAGCAGTAATATGAACCAAAAGGCTATAGTAATAAAAGCTAATGCATAGGGTTTATGCACGCGTTAAAAAAGCTTAAATAGTAAATGATAACATACCTATAACTATCATTGTATCCACTAAAGTACATAAATTTCTGTCTCTATTCAAATCAGACTGACACAACATTGATTCTATAAGCGCACAAACAATGAATATATGCTTTTTTCTTCTTCAATAACGAACCATTAAAATGAGTGGATAGAATGACAGATGTAGTGATCCACACAGATATTATAATAACTGGTAGTATGATCTGCAAGCCTAAGATGGTCTTTGATGGTAGCAGAGACTTGTTGTGTCGAAATCCATTAAAGAATTGATGGATACTGATTAATAGCAATAGGGATGCGGCAAATAAAGATGAAGCACCCATAATCAATTCCTTCCAAGATGTATGACTTGACAAAGCATTTAAAATGATAACGGCAATACTAAGCCATTGTATTATAAGCAATATAAATATCTGTGTAATTAAAGCCTTCATTAAAGAAAGAAGGGAAAGAAGAAGATACCATGAATCCAAATGCTCAATTATACACTTCTCCTTAATCCCCACAAACCCCTTCCTTCATCTATTTCTCCTCTATCTTTTCCTATTCTTTCCCGCTTTCTTTTTCTCTCTTTTTTTTCCCCCTCATCCTTCTTGAAACTGAAGGCATCCGAGATAACTTTTATATTAAATCATTTGTCTGCTCCTTTCATTTATTCGCCCCTTTAAGATATCTTCTCAATGTAAGTATTCAAAAAAAAAAGATATTTCTAAATAAAGAATTATCTGCAATCTGCCTTTCAAAGCTCTATCGATGACAGCATTCTAAAAACAATGTTACACGTCGATGATTCAGACATAAAATACCCGCGCAACAAACATCTGAGGACCATCATCGCTTTTTTCTTTTTATACCGTTTACCCTTTCTACTTCCCCTATTCGATGCCGCTTGAACTAATTCATTTTAACGATGTCTATCATGTTGCCCCAGGAAAGGAAGAACCTATCGGTGGCGCCTCTCGGTTTGCAACGAAAATAAATGATACCCTTGCCTCATCTAAGCATAAACCACTCGTCTTATTCTCTGGAGATGCCTTTAATCCAAGTCTGGAAGGGACCATCACACGAGGTTCACATATGTAAGGGTAGTACTTATCATATATCTGTACTCACCCTTGCTGTTAGGCCTGAAATTTTGAACCAACTTCATATAGCAGCTGCTTGTCTAGGCAACCACGACTTTGACTTCGGTATGCCTCAGCTCGGTAAACTGATTAGGCAAACAAACTTTCCCTGGATACTTTCTAATGTCCTTGATGAAAAGGATCAGACGGCAGACCCGGTCATCAAGCGTTATTTGGTCATGGAACAAGAGAATTTACGTATAGGTATTATTGGCCTAGTAGAGAAAGAATGGATCCAAACCATTCCATCGTAAGCAGCTATCAATATTTTGTGTGATGAATGCTTACACATCAATAGATTCCCGCCTGAATTGATATACCACGACTTTATTAGAGTAGCAAAGGAACTTTCAGAAGAGCTACGAGATCCTAATGGGCCTCACCATGTGGATATCGTCATTGCTTTGACGCATATGAGAGTCCCAAATGATATTAAGTTAGCCACTCATTGTCAGAATGAAATAGATTTGGTTTTGGGAGGGTAAATTAAATAATTCCACATGATATTCTTCCTCGTTGATTCAGTCCCTTTTTTTATTTAGCCACGATCACTTTTACTATGTCTCTCGATCGGTCAATATTGTCGGTGATACTTGGACAAGAGAACAAAACTTGAAGGATGTCGGATTTGATCCCGAAGAGGGTTTGGAAAATACAGATGGCATAAGGGTCATAAAGAGTGGTACCGATTTCAGAGAGTTTTCCCACTTGAAATTAGAAATTGAAGAGGGAGATGATGGGAGAAAACATGTTCAGTCAATCTCTGGTAAGTCTCCTAAAAAAGATACGAGTGCATACAAAATGACTAAAGTAAATACTGTATAGTGGAAAGAATAGTGGCTGATTCATCAGTTGTACCTGACCCAGAGACAGAAAGGCTTGTGGAACAAGTAGGTCAACAAGTCACGGCCAAGACAAGTACACCAATAGGATACACGACCGTTCCTTTAGATGGACGCAGTATGTCTGTTAGAACTGAAGAAACCAATCTGGGCAATCTGACGGCTGATTTGATGATGATGTACTATCGTATGATGCCTGAGCCTGCTGAAATAGGGTTCTGTGTAGGAGGCACCATTCGAAATGACAACGTGATTGACGTAGGTGAAATTACGTTTGGTGATATCTTGACTGCCTTTCCATTCTTGGATCCTGTTGTTGTCATTCGCGTCACTGGTAAGCAGTTGTGGGACGCATTGGAAAATAGTGTATCCGAGTACCCAAAGCAGGAAGGCCGATTTCCCCAGTTGGCTGGTATTCGACTCGAATGGAACCCTGATATGCCTCCTGGTAATCGTGTGCGCAAAGTCTATACCGTTAGACACACAACAACCTCACCAAAGCCACATGGTCATAAGCGAAGCCGTTCCCTTGCTCTTCCCAACTTGAGCGGCCACACGTCTCGATATGATCCAGAAAATATGGACCCTTTAGATTTGGATCGTGAATATGTTGTAGCTACCCGTCAGTACCTCGTGGGTGGATACGACGGTTATGACGCCTTCAAGGTACCTGATGAGAAAATTATTGTGGATGAAGAATCCGGTGTGCTCGTATCCACTCTTTATCGAAGATTCTTTTTGGGCTTAAAGTATATCAACGCCTTCCGTGAGTACCAAGCAAAGCATGTACACAACGAAAGTCGTGTGAAAAAGCTAGTGGCATCTGCTGCCGCTCACTGGCGAAACGTCGCATTGCAGTTCAAGGGACACGATCACCCTGATGATGGACGTGAGTGTGATTGCGAGACTAGAAGCCAAGACGGAGAGCTATTCTTGAGCAGCGATATCAAGGAGCGTGCCAACTATCATATCAGTCGTGAAGGTATCAGCGATGCTTTTGTAGATTCCAGTAAGGGACATCCTGATTGCATTGATCCAGAGGATATAGAAGAAAATCAAAACGAATGCAGATATGATAAAGAATATGAACAATCTTGGGTTAAACGATGGTGCAGCATTTCCCCGGTTGTTGAAGGTAGAATTGTACGTGTAGACTATTAGAATTGTAAAACTATACCTTATTGTAACAACATTTTACAAATAAAAAGCCACCTTTGCTATGCCAAGGCTCCCTCCCATTTTTTTCTTTCCAAAAGGCATTCCTCTTCCTTGGCAACCAGAATTACGTCATTGTGTTTAGTTGAAGAAAAAGATGAAACGTACTTTGGTTTTCTTTTTCTTCTTTTTCTTTTTCTTACTTGAAACAATTATGGCAACAAGTGATAATCTAAACGTTTTATCACAGAGATATCAAGAGCTTCGACAGATATCTAGAAGCTCCGGTAGGGATTATGATGAAAAATACCAAGTGATGAAGGTATAGCATAATTTGTATATTCTTCTCAGACGTAACAACAATAAATAGGCTCTTGGTGATCAACTAGGCTTACCTGGCACTCCTGCAGCTGAAATATTATCAAAATTTGGTAAACCGGATGAAATGACTCCTTCTCTCGGACAGGGACAAGCTTCTGTTGCGATGATGCCAGGTTAGAGAGAATATATTAATCAAAACCTTTTATGCATATACTCATTCGCCGCTATCATTTAAAGGTCCGGTTATCCCAGGATCAGTTACGGCTTCTTCAGGTGAAGGTAGTGGACAACCACCATATTATTTTGTGTATTATTTGATTCCAAAGAAAGAGTATCTCTATTTTAAGGTTGGAAGTATACTTTATAATCTGCGTAAGGCTAATTTTGTTGCGTGAAAATAGATTGACTCTGCAAAGGAGACTGTTATTACATCAGATTGGCAAACGAACCTATAATAAACACGACTCAGGTGTCATTTAGGACATTTTCGACTTCTTCCGAAGACAGAGATTAAAAATAAGCTACACCTGATGACAAAGTGTTACAGGTGTCACAAAAAGGTTTTTAAATGAAAAAGAAGATAGCCATTTAAGGTGAATATGCGCTACAAACATTTCAAATTTGATAACAAAGTAAACAAGTAATAAAAAAAGAGAGGGAGAAAGAAAGAGAAGAGGAAAAAGGGGAGAAAGGGTTATATAAAATGTCAGATGATATAGACAAGAATTACCAATTTGCGACAGTGAGCCGTTTTTTCAGTTCGTCCCTCTCTGGTGCCTTCTTTTTGTGCAATGTGATACATCTTTGTTACAATATAAGCCATGGTTATTGTTAAAAGTTTTTTCTTTTCTTTTCTTCTTTATTTTGCTTAAAGAAATGTCTGCTGAATACGGTACTGTTAGCACTACTCAAGACGAAGAAGCCCCTTTGATCTCTAGAGAAGTTTCTGAAAATGAAACCTTTATTCAAAAGGTGAAGCGTGTCCTACATCTTCATGGCCACCGTGTCCTTATTTCTTGGATAATCGTTATTGCCATCACTGCTGTCTTAACTCTTTCTTTCCACTTTGCTCTTAAGAGAAGACATGATGCTACTACTCCCGTAGGTGATGATGAAAAAGCTTTATTAGAAGAAATGTGTGTTTCTGATCGTAGTTGGTTCGTTGCTCTTATGCTCTCTATCTTCCTTGGTCCTTTTGGTAAGTCAGTACGGTATTTTATTGAATGTTTATTCATTTTTTTTTTTTTGTGAAGGTATTGATCGTTTCTACTTGGGATACATCTTCCTTGGCATTATTAAGCTAATTACTGCTGGTCTTGGCGGCATCTGGTGGACTGTGGACATTATTCTTATTGCCTTAAATGTTGTCCCTGATCATCCTTATGGCTGCCACCTTCGATAAAGAAAACAAAGATACCACTGTAAAACTAATCTGTATAAAATAAAGCTCCTTTTTATTTAACGTATTTTACTATATGGCCCCATACGCTCCCTTTCTTTCTTGGCCTTGATTTCTATATTACGCTCTTTCCATGTACTCTTTCGCAATTTAATAGGTCGATTTCCTACATATTTACCTATCCATAACCATAAGTCATCTACCTTTTTTCTCTTTATTATCTTACTTACCATTCATTTCTCTCCATGCACGCACAAAATCATCAGGATCCTTGAAACTGATAAAGCCATATCCTTTTGATTTCATTGTACGCGAATCACGTACAACACGTGTTCTTATAAGACTAGGATACTTTGAAAAAGTCTTATACAACAATTCTTCAGTTACCTCATTACCCAAATCACCAGCGAATAAGCGATAATCTTGGTCATCCCAATCAACCAAAGTAGGGTCTTCCCATACTTCTCCTCCTGCAACTCGTACATAGGACTTCTTTTTCTTTTTCTTGTCTTTATCGCTACTACTATTGCCACTACCGGAAGTTGTAGTTGTAGTTGTAGTTGATGGTCCTGCGTAGCCTGATTTTGTTATAATAACAGGTCCTACTGGGTTATTGGGATTAGATTGATTTGGGTAATATGTCTTGACACCACTTGTAGCATTATTTGATGTTGTTGTTACAGGTGTATAGGGAGAAGGACCCGCAGCCGCTAATGTGCCTGTTGGTTTATAACTTGATGATGCACCTGATGTTGATTTTGTTGAATAAGTATTTGAATCATAGTATTGGGAATAATATTGATTGTAGTTGCTGTAATCAGCTGCTGTAGCACTTGGATCTGCATATGCTCCAACTGAATAATCATAACCATAATAATACTGATTACTATAATCATACTCAGAACCTGTTGCTTGATAGCCTGCTTCAGAATAAGCAGCATAGGAATCTGCAGTACTTTGTGCTGTCTCTTTATTCTTTTTATCGCTGGGCATGAAGACTTTTTAATAGAAGAAGGAAGAAAAATAGTGTTTACCAATTAAATTTAATTTTCTTTTTCTTTCTATTCACCCCCCTCCCCTTGTCCTTCAATGAGCTTTATACCAAGGACGACATTTCCATATGATCGAGTTATCAATTGGTTTCCAGGTCATATGGCTAAAGGTATAAGACTCATATCTGAAAGGCTTAACTCGGTTGATCTCGTTGTTGAAGTTCGAGATGCTCGAATTCCTTTATCTTCTGTCAATCCAAACTTTGAGAAAGTTGTGGGCAAAAGACCAAGGATGATTGTTTACAACAAGTCTGATTTAGCTGATCCAGCCTCTCTGAAGCCAATACGCAAGGCTTTTTCTCGTCATGCACCCTCAACACCAATCACTTTTACCAGTTGTCTTACGGACAACAATGTCAAGAGTATATTAAAATATGCATCAGAGCTTGCACAGCCTATACCACAAGTCACTCTCATGATCGTTGGTATGCCTAACGTCGGAAAGTCATCACTCATCAACGCACTGAGACGAGTAGGCGTTGGAAAGGGAAAAGCAGCAATCACAGGAGCTCAACCAGGTGTCACCCGTACGGTGATCGGCACAGTCAAGGTACTGGAAGATCCTACAGTTTATCTTATCGATACGCCCGGCGTGATGGTGCCTCATATTGCAGACCCAGTTAGAAGCTTAAAAGTTGCATTAACAGGTGGTATCCGTGATCATTTGGCAGATGAGCAAGTCATGGCAGATTATTTACTTTATAGATTAAATGAATTTCATGCTCATGATTATGTCAATTGGTTCAAGCTCGAGCGACCTACAAACGACGTGAATGAACTCTTGGAAGGCGTTGCACGACGTATTGGTGCGATCGTGAAAGGCGGGGAACTAGATTTGACAATGGCCGCTAAATTTTTCCTCAAGCAATATAGAACAGGTAAACTAGGCCAATTTACGCTGGATGACGTGAGCCCAGAAGCATTAGATACGTTCTTTGAAACACAAAAGATGTACAAGACAAGCACAAGCAACGACCTGAGTAGAAGACAGGAAAAGAAATTAGCAAAATTAGAACAAAGAAAGCAGGCAAGGAACGCAACCAATGATCAGCACTGATCCTGCTATGTAAATATGTTATTCACTTCTACATGTACATAAACAATGACTCGCGCTTGCCCTTTTTATTCTCTTTGACTATTATGCTGATGATGCACACCCCATTCGATTTTGATATAAAGCGATACAATGATCACCATGAACTACTTAAAAAAGACCATAACACCGTAACATTGCAACCAGGCACTATATGTATTTCCAGCTGTCTAGTGTATCACGAAGAAGAGAGTTGCTGAGTAAAAGGCTGAATAATATAGATATTACAGAGATAATAGATATCATGAAGGATTTATAAGCTGAGCAACTCCATCACCAAGCAAATAGACGGCGTGGTTATACTCCTTTTTTTTTGCAAAATGAAACATGACAGTGTCAGTTCAATGAGCTTATCTTTTTTTCTTGTATTTTGAGTCGAATAGACCATTTTAAAAACAAAGTCCCTTTTTTGATAGCCTTGTACGGGACAGCGGGGTCAAGCTGAAACTTTTGGGTTACAAGAGTTAAAGAAAACATTGGTCAATGTTTTTCGATCCTGGTAAAAAGAATGCTTTCACAACTTCAGTTAGTATGAATACTCATTATTAGCAAAGGAGACACTGCCTAACTAAAGTTTATGACAAGGCTTCAAAAGCTGAAGGATCAGAAAGGGATAATGAATATTGAAGTAGACGCCCTATCTGCTAAACTATCTCGCCTGAATACAACTATATATTCATTCGCAAAGGCGTTTTAGTCAAATTCTGTAGATACTATTTCGCCAAGGTTACTTCGGTTTGTATCAAGCTCGGTAAGAAAACATTGGAAGCAAATGGCAAAAAAGAAAAGTTCAAAAGAAAAGATAATATACCTCTGGTTAAAAACGATGTCCTCTTTTAAGGCTATTATCACTCTTTCAAAATATGAAGCGCTTTAATTAATTTTATATATACACAAAAGGGCTAAAGTAACGTTAACTGTACAGAGCCTCTAATTCTAGCTTTTAGTTGGATATCAGCATCCAAGTTAAGATCGAGCCGTAGCTTTAATGCTTTATTGTTGTTCTCTCCACCATTTGCAACTAATTCAGGAGATGCATTTTGTCTTGCAGTGTATTTCTTTAATATATTTGCTTGTTGTTTTGCTAAAAGCT
The DNA here is from genome assembly GCF_002708625.1 of Rhizopus microsporus ATCC 52813. Taxonomy (NCBI): domain Eukaryota; kingdom Fungi; phylum Mucoromycota; class Mucoromycetes; order Mucorales; family Rhizopodaceae; genus Rhizopus; species Rhizopus microsporus. The sequence goes on along the minus strand of NW_019671917.1, from coordinate 7,109 downwards.
GTTGTTGATCGGATGGCTCCAATGCTTTCTTGCTCTTTTTATGCCTCGATTTCTTCTTTTCTTTCTTTGATATATTCTTGTCCATAATTTAACAATAAAGTTTGTAAACAAAAGTAAAAAAAGGAAAAAGTAGACCAAGAAAATAATGCTACTTTCTTTGTTCTATTTAGAAATTACCACTCCGTCACTGATGCACTCATGACTAGCTCTTCATTGAAGAGAATGGGATAATAAAAAAGAATAATCATGAGAGACTACTATATGAGAGCCGGTCTCCCTGGAATGAGGTATACCTAATCTCTTATCCGATATAAAAGTGATCATTATTATGGCAACATAAGGTCTGATCATCTGTATCTATGGTTACGTAATGCATTCATCATTATAGTCTATTTAAGCATATAAACTGGAAAGGGTGCATATTTCACTTCTTTTTAATACTACGTAAGCACATCTTAACACAATGTCCTCAGAAAAACAAGATCAAAAGCACCGAGAAAAGAAAGAACAAGATGAAGAGCAAACCCAAGAAAAAAAACAAGAGCCGCCTCAAGAAAGGCACAAGCAAGAAAATAACGATGAAGAAAATGATCGACAAGGGGGCAGTGACGATGAAGAAAGCGACGATGAAGAAAGCGACGAACAAGAATCAGAAAATGATGATACTAAATCTGAAGAAGAAACAGACAGTAACAATGATGACAGTGATGAAACAGAATCAGAAACTGAGGCTTCTGAGGACGAAGAAGAAGACCTTACACCGCAGCAACGCCGAGCATTAAAACGCAAACAACAACAAGGACAAGGCAATCTTGTCAAGAACACGACGGATACCGTTGGTCGTGTTGGTAAAGGTGTGGGCAATGCTGTGAGAAATGCTTCAGGAGAAAGTCAAGACGATAAGCCCCTCAGTCTCCGTCTTGACCTTAACTTGGATGTAGAGCTTGAACTAAAGGCGCGTGTTCATGGTGATGTAACTTTAGCCCTCTTACGATAATAAATCAATAAAATATTTAATGAAGTATTTAATTGGATATGCATAATTTCTGAAGATTTTCTCTGTACATCATTTTTTTAATAAGTATACTTCAATGGGTTAAGGCTTGTGCAAGTATTAGACACATGAATAACAACTAGTTCTTGTAAAACTAAAAAAAAAAAATTTATTTATAAAGGAATGAATTAAGCAAGTAAAGCCAGCGTAACATCGCCATGAACTCGAGCTTTTAAAGTAATCTCTACGTCTAGATTAAGGTCTAAACGTAAGCTCAACGGGTGGTCAGAGTCCTTTTTTCCACTCTGTTGTTGCCCGCCACCTAATACACCATCGACCGTATCTGTTACAGATCCTAAGGTATCATCACCTTTTACCAAGCCAAGTGCGTCATCTTTCTTTGAAGATCTCTTTTTCCTTTTTCCTGGCTTCTTTTTATCTTTGGAGGACTTCTTCTGAGGAGAAGGGGAAGACGATCTGTCCTGATCTTCGGGTTCTTCAGTAACGGTATCTTCTTGTTGCTTAAAGTTGGTCTCTTGTTTTTCTTGCTCTTTTGTAGACGGCATTTAATCGCTAATAGTAATTATGATGATAAAAAGAAAATTTTATGCACTTTTGTCTTATAAAACTATTTTGGAAGTAGCCTAAATGACAAAAAGATGACAGCATCAGAGTCACCAGGCACACAAGGAAAAACTAAACTAAACTGTCATAGGTATTATTGTTGGGACTAACGGAGGAAAGAAGGGTTGTTCAGAAGTAACTTACATCATAGTAAAATTATCGCCATAGCTTTAAAAGTGTCCAGAACAATATTTTAAGCAAATCCTTTCGGTAGAAATTTTCTTTTTTGCCATCTTAAATATGCCCCAACCTCAGATACAGAAACAACAACAGCAATCAGCAAATGACCATACGAAGAGAAAGAGGAAGCTAAAGGACGCTACTTTAACTGAGAAAGAGCTACAGAAACATAAAAATGAAATTCAACAACAGCAACAAGAACAAGTACAACAACAAAGCAGTAGCGGCAAAAGCGGCAAAGTACCAAGACTTCGCCTCGATCTCAACTTGGAAGCTCAAGTATACTTAAAAGCTAAAGCAAAAGGCGATATTACGTTAACTCTGCTACAATAAGCGTGTTTTCTTTCAGTTGTGATAATAAAATCTGCTATGTACAATGATGGTAACTTTTATTCGGGCACCTAATTACGAGGAATATGAATTGTTAATGTAATGCCATCCCTTGTGGCATCAACCTTGACAACAATATCATCCTTTTCTGTTTCATCCGCGCAGGTTTTATGAGGTTCGGAAGTGTTTTCGTTCATAGTTGCAGTCTCATCCTCATCTTCCTTCTTTGGCTCTTTATCAGGCAGTTCAGAAGTAGACAGTGAACCATAAGACTTCATAACATCTCCAATGGGAAGTTCAAATGAGTAGTTAGCCCCCCCTTTGTCCTCAGCTTCTTTTTTCTTATCTTCCACTTCCTTCATGGTATCTTGAGCAGTATCCTCTACTATTTTTTCGATATCTTTAATGCTATCCTTTTGGTTTTCAAGCTCATTGAGTTTTTGCATCAGCTTTCGGTTATGTTCAAGAATGGCATTCATAACACTAAGAGCATCAGCATCTTGGCTACCTTCCATATCTGATTCAATTTGGTCCTTGACCTTATCTTGAGCTTTGTCTGCTACATGCTCAACCATATCTATATGCCCATTCGCCGATTGCATCTTTTTCTTGGAAGACTTCTTTGGCTTTACTTGCTCTCCCAGATTTTCAGTTAACTTCTTATTTGACTTTTTCTTTTTTCTTTCTTTTTCAAGGCTAGGCACCATTTTTTTTAAAAAAAAAAAAGTAGCGAGAGAACAGAAGTGTATGATTTAGTGCTGTAAATATATTTATGGCTGCATTACAAAACCTCTTCCTTTAAAAGGAATATTCTATAGTCTGTGTATCTTACCACAAAGCTTGAGCGAAGTACATAATAATTTCATCATATCATATACATTTATGAAGTCATTACATCTATTACAGCTTCTACGATCAGAGATTACTGAAATAAAATCCCCTATCCCATCCTTTCATCTTTCCTCCTTTTTATTTAACAATAGGTTGTGATCAAAATTCTCGAACTATTTTTTATTGTACCATACTTTACAGCTAAAGCCATGAAAGATCAGCAAAGAAAGCAATTAGAGGAACAACTGCTACAAGAACATTTGCAAAAACAAAAAGATAACGCAACTGCCAAGCTTGAGAAGGCTGAGCAGCCCAAGAACGAAAGCACTGAAGAGAGTGAAGATACTGATGAAAATATTGACTCCGAAGAAAGTGACAATGAGGAGATGTATAAGATACTTGTTGGTAAAAAAGTAAACAAGTCTGGTTTAGCTATCGATAAAAAGTCTGGCAGTGTCATTGGTCGTCTTGTGGAAGGCAAAGCAAAAAAGCTCGCTGGTAAAAAAATCCGAGAAAATGGCGTCATTACAGACGAAAAAGGAAATACGATCGGAAGAGTCGAGCCAGTCGATCAGGACACAAGTGACGACTCTGAGAGCGAATCGGGTGACGAAGAGAGTTCTAGCGGGACTGGAGCTAGAGAGTCAAAAGAAACCAAAAGCAAAGGTGTAGATGAACTTGGTGATGGTGGAAGGGTTATAAAACAAAACAAAAGAGATATCGAAAAGCCTGAGGATGACAATAACAGCAACCAAACTGAGAAGGATCAAGAAGCTAAAAAATCAGTCGATGAAAATAAAGATACTGAGAGCAGTACTAAATTCTCTAACCCATATCCGCTCGTTGATGAACACTCTGCCGAAGTTAAAAAATCAGGAAAAGTGGTTGATAAAAATGACAACATTGTTGGCAACGTTGATGGACGAATAGCACGTAAATTGGCCGGAATGAAAGTAGATAATGAAGGCAATATTGTTAATCACAAAGGACACATTGTGGGAAAAGCTGAAATGATTAAACAAAAAACAGACAAAGAACACAAGAAGGAAGCCGAAGAGGAAGAATACAAAAAACTAGCTGATAACATGTCAAATGCAATCGAACAATCGCTTGATAAAATTAAGCCAGTCTTGAAGATGATTACTGAAACGATCGAGCATGAAGAATCAAAACCGGAAAAGGAACGAGATGAACAAAAATTGGTTGATAACGTTAGGCCTTTAATCGAGCAAGCTTCTAATATTCTCAGCGAAGCCCATGGTGCTATTAAAGGCCTTGATCCTACTGGACAAATAGCCAAAACTGCACAAGCAAAAACTTCTCAAAGAAAGGCGTCCCCAGAAGAGTACCATCTTGCTGAGCTTTTATCTCAACTTACTGGTGAAGTGACAACCACCATCGATAAAGCAAAAAAGAAAATCAAAAACATGCCATATGCTAAAAAGCAACTTAGCCCTTTATGGAATATCTTACAAAGTCCTCTGTTACAGATTCTTTCTGCAGTGGGCCTTTTGCTTGCGGGCGTGCTTGGCCTTGTAGGCAACATATTGAATGGTCTAGGGCTTGGTTCTATTGTCAATAGCATTCTTGGAGGAACTGGTTTGAATAAGATACTCGAAGGATTCGGCCTTGGGGACGCCCTTTGTTTAGGCAGTAAAAAATAATCAACTTGGGGTATTATTCTGTATAAATATTTTGTTCATTGAAGTAACTAAAATAAAGAAGGAAAATACATCAGTCTTAAGAGTCTACTAAAAGACCAACTCACGTAAAACTTGTGCAAAAGGTTTATTATCACCGTGATCATGTATTTATTAGCGTAGAACTTTTCAAGGCTTGCCTCATATTATAGAAACCTGTTGCAACGACATTTTTATATTCTTACTACTTGTATCCAGATAGATTTAATTACTATTCCGAAAAGGGCCCTCTACGACGTATAAATTACAGTTTTGCGACAGTTAAAAAACGATTCTTCAAACTTTATGAGTGATCAAAAAATCTTTCGATAAATCAGATAAGTAACTGAGTTGTATACATAGAAAATAGAAGAGTTTACAAGGATAAAGAGATTTCGTGTTCTGCAAGTACACTTCCTACTAATAAATGAAAGCAAAAAAGTTAACACTTTAGGAAATTCTAGTGGAGAGTTCGAATTAAAAAAAATGTGTATAAATCAATATAAAGTTGTAAATTAACATTTAGACCTGAAGAACAAAATAGGAAGGTGAATATGCTAGAATCTCCATTTATTATTTTAGTTGAGCGAATTCAGAAACAGAAATGTATAAAAAGAAAGTAAATTTGATATTATACTGTTAATCGATTTGAGCTCAGTCAAATAATAAGTATAAGGTGGGCAGAGAAGATAAGAATGGGAATATTCACCTTTCTATTCTGTTCTTCAGGTCTAAACGTTAATTTTCGGTCGATAACAATTTCGCGAGAATTGTTTGAGACTGTCAGAACAAAATAGGAAGGTGAACATGCTAATCCAGAGCGAAATCCTGATTGGCATCATAGAACATGGCCGTGTCTTCCTCTTGAACAGTTAAAATCATAGACGTGAAATTGATTATTGGTAATACTGTTGAAAGGTGTCGGAGGATGCCCAATTTCCTGGCGAGACAATATCTTGTAAGCTAACACCATTGCCCAGAGCTGTAAAAGACGCCAGAGAACGGATTGACACACAAGATTCGGTCGTGCACTTTGAAATGAAATTGTGATGGAGCCAAGAGGAAATAGTGTGTGAGACGACAGGCTTGCGAATATTGTTAGCATGCAGGAAAAGAAGTGAGTTTGCCATTCGACCTTGTAAGTGTGGATGATCCCTTAGAACTGTAAAGCAATACACCGGACAGAATGCTTGGTCTTGGTGTGGATGTACTCGTAAATCCTTGATGATTCTTCGGCGACGTCGTCGTACCTTAGGAACAATCACTTTGAAGTGACGGCAACCGTCGGAAGGGTCTACTTTGCAGGAGGAAAAGGGAATTCGAACTAAGTCAGACGGGCGCAGGAGAGCTGCCATAGCCAGTAAAAAGGCCAGTTTTTGCTGTAGTAGTGAAACTGAGGTACTATAATGAGATACAATTGAACGAACGTAGATCAATGTTGGCGTTAGATCTATCTTGGGCTTATGTATAGAGATCGGTGGAGCTTGACGATCCAGAGATTCCATGTAGGAGTTAATAAGTGGATGAGTGCTGATGGGCTTAGGGTCTTCATGTAAATGTGCCACAGCTGCTCGAACAGTCTTCAACGTAGTTGGCTAGGAGTTATGTTTGATCTTCAACGCAACCAAGAAATTGACCATGTCTTCGCCTGAATAAGTTGTGGTAGACACTGTGTGTTTAAGAGCCCATGCCAGAAAGCGGAGCTGACCCTTACGATGGTTCTTATTGGCTGGAGTGGGAGTCAAGTGTTGATGAAGATCCTGCGTTGCATGACAATTCAGTAGCATGCTGCTGTACTTGTTGCGGGTAATTTCCAGACGTCACTATGGCGAGAAGAACCGTGAATAATTCCGGTTGAGCGGGAGATGCTCAAATAGACCAATCAGAATTATTCGTTTTTTGAGTAATAATGTCCTCATAAAAATGGTGATGTCTAAATGAGTGCAATTATGAAGAGGGATGTGCAATTAGTTGACAGTATGTCACTATTAGATTTTTTTTATAGGCTGATTCTGTGGTTTTTCTGGTTCATTTCACGTATTTCTGATTTCAAGCGATTCTGACCATTTTCATTCATGAATAATTCACGATTGTTCGTGAGTAATTCACGGTTTTTGTGAACTTTGAATTTTTTGAATATTTTGGAAAGAGATGTTCAAAGTCCTATTTCCTGTCTTCTTTTCAAAAAGAAATTATTTTTCACCAAAAAAAAATGATGAAGACTGTAACAATTAAGCAACAGCAGTAAATGACTAAGGAGATTGAAGAACAGTTGGGAAATGGAAGGCTCAATTACTTGAGAGTGGTTAATGATTATTGTTATTGGATGGGTTGGAACAAATTGTGTTCCATGGGAAGGGTAATGAAGGGAATGTGTTGTTTAATGTATCCAAAGGACAACAATATTCACACACAAGAGAGAATATTAGAAAATAGTTTTATATCTCACAAGATAGACGGACGCTTTTTTT
>NW_019671916.1:2752285-2782175 GCF_002708625.1 Rhizopus microsporus ATCC 52813 | reverse complement strand
GTGGTAGATGCCTTTGACCTAGTTCGTGCAACGTTTTTCTGGGTGCTGGCTGTCATCTTAGAAGACTCAATGTCAGATTGGTGTACAAACTTAGATACAGCAGATACAATAGAAGTTGGTGCTGAAGAGCTCTGAGTGGATGAAGAGCCTAAATTCAATGATGAAGACGACGTAGGTATGTCAGGCAAAGAATTATCGTAGCGGATACGTTTCTCGCCCACCGTGGCAGTGTTACGTTTAGGACACTCTCGAATCAAATGGCCTGGATCCCCACAGTTGTAACAAGTCTTAATACGTTGCTGGGATAGACGAGGACAGTTGCCTTTTGTGTGGCCAGGCTTATGACAGTAAAAACAATGAGGTGTCATTCCTCTCCACGAAGCATAGATAAGTCGTTGGTTCGTTAAATCAATTTCGTGACTGAGAGGGAGGACTGTGCGATCCTCAGGTGCGGTATCGATAAGGGCATAGCCTTTACCAAAGAAAAGACGACTAACAGGATCACGATATAAACCAACATGAAGGACTGTACCGTAGCGAGAGAGTGCCTCAGTCAGAAGTGGGGTTAAACTGTCTGGTCTCATCAAAGGTAGCTTTTCAAGCGAAACTCGGTAAATGGAGCTAGTAGGAGGTAACGTAGGTGTACCGATTACGTTGAAACCTCCAACTGTTATACCAACACTGCAGGCGGTTGTGCGAGATTCTGCGGAATCAAAAGCAATGATGACCCCATTAATGGCTCCCTGACGCACTGGTACTGCCCCAATAGCGGAAGGATATTGATTGGCGAGAGCTTCGTAGAACTCTGCAGGCAGAACGGAAAGTTGTTTCAGGTCGAAGACTACACTGTTCATTTCGTTAGATTGTACCCAGAGTTGGTCCTGATTACGATCTCGAACAGCCGCTTTTGCTTCTGTATTCTCAAATACTGTAAGGTTAGCTCCACGGAAACCTCTTGCGTGGGCTGTGAATGTTCTCCAAATTTCAGCTGATGTTGGCCTGGTGGATGCAGGCGGTTCATATCTTGTCGAAGACGGTGATGGCGAGTTTTGATTGGTTGTCTGTCCGTGTAACATTATGTTAGTGGAAAGAAGCCTTACAATTGTCATTTTATATGCAAACAGTATTATTTATGACCAATAAGAACTGAACATGACGTGTTATATGATAATGAAGTGTTGCGTGGTCTGTTGTTGCTCTTGCTGAATTCTTGTATTATCTGTAACCCAATAGATAGTGGTACGTATCCATGTTATGTTGTTTGTATTTTTAGATAAAGGGATTTGTTGAAGCTTTCTCCTGTTACCCATTCTTCACGACAGTGCTTATGGACATGTTTTTTTATTTTTTAAGGTTCTCTTTAAGTTGTTGGAATAATGGTTCCTCCAGAATTTCTCTTAAATCGTTAGGTGATTTGGTTTCCTTATAAAATCGTTGTTTTTCGCTCTTAGATTCCTTCTGCAATTGTTGGAAGAGTTGAAATAGCTCTCTTTGTATGTAGAATTTTGTTTCCTCTTGCTCAGGCGTAGCATTTGGCATATCAGTCACATAGTGTAATCCGTGATGCGCTGCTTAGAAAGATATTAAGGAAAAAAGCACTTTTGTTTATATGCGTATGGGAAATAAAGCGTGGCTCAGAGAACATGCATCATATTGGAAGTCGAAGTGGAACCAAAACGTTGTCCAAAAGTATAAAAAAGCTTTTTCTTTTTTATTTTTTTTTCTCTACTATAGGAGTTGATCATTTTAAAGATATATACCTAACATGACACATGATGATCCAGTGATCATTTTAAATCTTCGTTTTAAGGCTAAACATTGGCAATTTAACACTTATGGACGTTACAAGTAGATTATGGTCTAATAGAGATTATAGGGTTAGGCTCACAATCCATGGTTATCGTTCAGAATTCAAGCGGTAATCTTTATTATGTGGGTGCAGCTACCTTTTATTTTCTAGATAAACTTATAGATATAGTTGCTGCGCATTTTTGGCCAAATACAAGGACTCTCAAAATTCAAACCTAAAAGTTATGGGCCGTACCTACTACAATTGCCATTGCCTCCAATCCGATCTCAGATATAGTTATAGATTTTCTAGCGACGTTTTATTCTCAGAAGAACAATAAAAATATACTCTTTACATCTTTCTAAGTCGCGCATCGTGCTACACGAGTTTCAGATTATAGCCTTACAAAAGCATAAATCATTGAGCTCATTGGGGATTCAAAACATATGTACTCAACACGAGCTGACAGTAATTGACCAACACATTTTAGAAGTTCTGAATACAGAGGCTGATACGCTGAACTAAATGTCTCAGCTAGCCCACGTTTAGAGCCTGCCACAGTGGACTGTCAAACGAATTACACAAGAGTAGAACGTCAGTCTAAGGGTAGATGCGTTGCCGACAACACCATCAACAAGTCGAAGAGGTATTGTTCATGGAAGAACGATCCTAGGGAAGAAAGAACGGATGCTTTCTAGCAAGTGTGGCTCACGAGTGGCTTCTTCCTAGATGCACCTTGAAAATTAATGCTGCAGGCGTTGAGGAAGCTCCATTAAGATCAAGTACAGGGTTGTATAATGGTGACTCCAACATGTATAGCACAATATTGGTGGCCAATGGCGTTGAACTGTCACAATAAGGAGCCCCTGGTTTTTGACTTAAAGAAGGATTTCCCAGTAACCGCTTGGAGGTTATCAAGCATTGACAAGAAAGAGAAAAATTGAGCCAGTCTACATTGCAATACTTGACGCCATCTGCTCGGAAATCAACCTCTGAACATTATAATAGACATTGGAATAACTGGGTTGTATAGCGGCTCTCCAGAAACTTGAAGAAGGGCCTCCTCCAGTATGATCCATAGTTGGTAGTGGAAAACCTTGCGCCACTGAGTTCACTGTCATTACAGTACTTGGACGTGATTCGTTCTACGACTGCCTCATTTTACAGAACCGTTCATTCTCACAAGTTAAGCAAGAATAACCACGTCGTGGCACATCATTTTTTCAAGGCTAGAAGACAAACAATCAACAAGCTACCGAGCCGATACCCGGAATTCTTCAATGTCGGCTCGATCTTGAGTTTCGTGAGCAATTGGGCGCGCTACATATCAATTGACATTAGACCGACTGCAAAAGAGACACTGGTGCCCCTAATAATCGTCATCATATGGAGGTCAAGTTCTGACCTAGGGAACCTTTAACATGGAGATATTACTTTGATAGAATTCGGGGAAGATAATCGGTGCCACCCTGATTGCACGTCAATCAAAATAGATCAAACCAAAAGCAAGTTATACAGGTATAACGGTGGACAAGGACCTCTGTCCTACACAAACCCTGTATGTTTTCATTCGGCAATCTTCCCACATACGCCACGATTTGAAAGACAATCACACACTCTTTTTGTCTCACATCGCACATGACAAGTACAGAGCAAGAACAATTAGACCCAAAATGGTTAGGATATGACTGGAAGAAACCATGGAGACGACTGGAGTCGACACAGCACGACTCAAGTCGCATTCTCTTCGCTCTGCATCAAGCACCAAATCGGCTATGGCTGATGCTCCTATTGATAACATCAAATTACATTCTAGCTGGAGTTTAAACAACTCAATCTTCGCGGGCTACTATTACGAACCAGAGAAGCGTTATCAAGGAGATAGCCACATCCGAGGCAACGGAAATTGTGGTATGTACGGCCCACAATAGCAATAATGCCTCTAATCCGACAGAGAACGTGATGGCCGCCAAGCCCTAGTATGGAAAAGTTTTTTTTATCTCCCATCCAAGCTATCAACGCTTCTTCATACAAGGCGCACGCATAGAGAGATGTAAAAAGTATAAATTAGAATATATTGCTCATCTGAGAGTAAGGTACGGTTAGAAAGTCTATAACTACATCCTCTGTCGTCTTTTTGGCAACTTTGCCATTTATTTCCGACACGAGTAAACTCTTGTCTATCTTTGTACATTTATTTATTGGTAAACGCTTGGTACACACGAAAATACATTCAAAAATAGACTCAAATGTAGTTTCAAAAGGGTAATGTTACAGGCGCTAACCGTGATGCCATCCAACGAAAGTTTTCCATGTATATCGCGACGCTAAACTTGCTCAAAGACCAAAATATTTATCCATATTCTTTGATATAGAATAAGGATTTATGAAGTGTTGACCTCGATTGTTTCTCCCCGCTCTTCATTTCTCTCTGTTTCTTTCACTAAAGAAGATAAAGATAAAAATATTTTAATTTCTGTATTTTAATTTTACGTTATACAGTTTCGATCAACAAAGGAAAGAGTAAATACAACAATCAAGATCATTTAGCTTATGTGTAATTATGATAAAACTTTATAAATTCGTATTTTACATCAAAGGATACTCCACTGGATACACCCTGGATAGCCTCATGCAGCGATTTTTGGTAATGCAGAAAGGTCGTGTGAAGCTGTAAAGTGATATCGCAGGTAACATTTAGAGACAACGCCTGTAACATCAGAGTTTTGCTATTTACACAGCACTGGTACAACATGTGAGGAAGCAATCCAATTTGCACAGCACTTTTGCATTAGGCACACAGATATTCAGGAACAGATTTAATTATGGCCAATAAGAATTAAGCATGTCGTGTTATGTGAGGAATAACGTGTTTTGTAGTTAGTCTTTTTGTATTTTCTTTCTTAAGTATATTTAGAATAATCTCATATGATAATATTAAGTATTTATAGGGAAAATACGACAGATATAGTGTATGAAAGGGCGTTATAAATAGTGCTGAGTAGGTGTGGCGTGTCTAATGCTGTGTAAATGTTGTGTAAATGCTGTGCACAGTGAATTGCTTACCTGGCATGTTGTACAAATGCTACATAAATGCTGTGTAAACAACGATCCTCTAGAATTGCCCTTCAGAAAATGTAGTGTAACAAGCTCAGCATTAGAAAGATCAAAAACCTTTTTTAAAAATAAAACAAGACATGTCTGATGTGAACATGAAGAATATGAAGGCATCAATAAGAAGACAAAACCAGTTTAATGACTTTAATTGTTTGCCTCGACAGTTGCACCAAAGGCTCGGTATCTTTCAGTATTTACAGACAAAGCAATGATCAGACAACCAAAGACAATCACTGTGAATCAACACCAAAAGTAACAATGTTTTAACAAGTTTGATTAGACGAGAAGCCAAAAAAAAAGAAAAGTTTTATTTTTAAAAAATAACTCGTACAATATTTTAATATAGGTTAAATTCTATGAGCATGCTTGCATTTATGATAACCATTTGATGTTATTGTAGGACTTCTATACTTCTGCCAACAGCAGTCATCAAATATTTTGCCATAACCTCTCATAACTTCACAATCTCCAGCACTTGACCATCTACCAGGGCTGCTCGTACCACAACATTGCAGTGTATCATGATCGCTTGCACCAAAACATGATTTCCACTCACAGTCATATGCACTGACAAGGCAAATCAACAGACAAAATGTCAAAGCAGTCCACAAAAACTTCATTTAGACAGGCACGCCTCTAGATTAATAAGAAAGAAAGAAAGTGGTTTTCTTTTATTGTTATTTATACTTTTTATTTTCACATGTTGCTATACATGCTTTTACAAATTTAAAAGTCAAGCTTGACTATGCTAGAGTTGGCTCAAGTCGGACTCCAGATGTGGTACTATCCTCCGTAATTGTAGAGAAATTTGACTCATTGATGGTGGTACTATCCACTCGCTGGTGTAATGGTTTTGGTACTACTTACAGACCGTAATGCATGAGCGCCATAGCCGGTTGGTCCTCTTATGATGAGGCTGATGTAAAAAGCTGTTCGTTAATTCATCTATACCGTTTCGCGTATTGAAAGCTTTGATAATTTCCAGGCGGCCAGGCTCCATTTCTTGCTGATCGGCATGATCAAGGGAGGCTTTTTCGTCAGTGCTAGAATCATTAGGCACCAAAATTATGTCTTCCAATATAGCGCCACACGTATAATTTCCTGAACTTTCTGGAGTTTGAACATGCGGACTGTCGTAGCACAATGTCTGCTTATAGTGGACGACTGGAATCAGTATGGATGGAGCAAATTCATATATTATAGAATCATGTGTACACACTTTCAATAATAAGTCAAATTAAATAGAATCTTTTCTTCGAATATAAATCATTACTTCTTTAAAAGATAATTCTTCTCACGGTAAAAGTAGCATCATAGCCCAGATCATGAAATGAACAACAGGATCAGTGCCAGGAGCGAGTTAAAAGTTTTCTTTATGAACTCAGGAACTGTTAGTAATTATAATTCACGTTTAGAATAATGGTTTTTCAGTCATTTGATAATAACTATAAATTAATAAATCATTAATTCATTTGTATGTTCCTTCTGTCTTTATCTTAAAATAAAGATTAATAACGAGTACTTCTTTTGTCTTTGTCTTGTGTCATTTAAACAATTAAATAACGTGAAGCACCTTTGGAATCAATTTCCAAGGAGCGTGAAGATAGAGAACCATACTTGGCAAATGTTGCTTAAATGCGTCCACCACTATTACTGCTGAGTTTGGTATAAGCTTCAATTGGTTGTTGTAGCGGGCCGTAAAGGTGTTGATGCTACATTGGCCCCATTTTCGTTGAGTTAGCTGAAACAGTTTTGTTGGTAACTTCCATTCGTATAAAGGTGTCATGCAACTGCTCAGTCGACCTGCTTGTCGTGTTTATACAGATCACGTATCTCTTAATTCTCTATTTATTCATTCTCAACTAATAGATGATGTAAGGTATTTGTAGTCGCCACCCCTCGTATATATTCAGATCATACCCTCATTTATTAGCTCTTCCCTTATATTTATAATAAAAGCCGTGATTGCTAGTTGTTGACTCTTCACTGTTTTCACATACTATAAGCATAAATACAACAGTTCCTCTTTTACTCACCTGAGCTCAATTCTATAGGCCATCTTAGAGAGCAAAAGTAAAGTGGACAAATTTGGGTGATGTAGAAATTCTCGGCTTAAACAAGCAGCTTACCTCGATGCTTTGTTATATCTCACTATCATTTGCCTGATTTTTTGTCTGGCCAAGATAATCCAAACATGACCAAACTAGATTACTTCCTTGACCAAATTGTTTTCAAAAAGTGTGAGATTTGATTTCCTTTCTTTAGTCAAACTATACTCAAGCCTGCAATCAATCTTTCTCTAAAGCCCAATTGTCTTTTTCAAAAAATGCCCAAGTAACGCTCGAACCACTGTAACATGATAATCCGTGTTTACCAATAGTAATTCTTAGTAAGTTATTTGGATAAAAAGAGAGAAGGAGAGAGAGAAAGAGAGATAGATTATACTGAGAGAAAGATGAAAGGTATTTCAATAAGGTCAATTTCTCAAAGTCAAGGTAAAAGTATGGTCAAAGGGACTGATTATTATTCAATGGGAGGGTCCTCAGGGACTGCGGGTTCCGTAAATGCTTCGTGGCGTATACCTTTAGCCGGCTGTGCTATTTCCTGTAATGATGTAAGAGAGTGACTGTGTTTATGGATATCTTCTCTTTATCAATCTGTAATCACCCAGGTGTATGTGTCGCATCCCTACACAGTTCTTATTAAATCTCTTGTAGTATTTAAAGGTAAACGAATCTGATCTTTTTTCTTTCTTTAGATAAAGCTGGCTTACAGCAAGTGCAATGGTTGTCACACACTATAAGTTTTAGAAATTGCATCAAAGACTACTTGTAACTACTTTTGAGCTTTAAGAGAAGTAATACCATGCTTGACACAGCCATAATCAGTATTTACTCGAGAATTGATTAAGTCAATTAATTGAGATCCCCTTTTATTAATGTACGTAAACTTTCCTACAAAAAAAATGTACGTGAACACGCGTTTATGCAAGGGCTTAAGTACATCAGATAGTGACTTATCAAACTTTTGGCTGCAATCTATGAGTCATAATATCAACACTAGTCCTTAATTAAGCCAACGGACTATAAAGAAACAGCATCCATGGATTGACTGACATAAAAAGTCAATCCATGGTTACACTTTCCAAAGAAATGCGCCATTTAATTAGATAAACCGCGTAAACAAACAAAGATCTTCGGGTCTCTTTTCATCTCAGGTAACGTTCCGTTCCGACGTTAGAATGGTTGTGCATTAACGTTTTGAAATAAAAAGCTGCGGGAAAAAAGCATGTGCTATATAAACATCCTCTCTTGTCATCTTTGTTTCTTTTCTCTCTCTCTTTTTTTCTCTCATTTTTAATCATGTCTACAACTACTACTGTTACCTTAACCAATGGTCACCGCTTGGGTGGTGATGAATTCAGACCTGATATGAAGCTCGAAGACTTTGATAACTACAAGTTTGCTCCCATTCGTGAATCCCAGGTCAGTCGCGAGATGGTGACTCGTTACATGAACGATATGCTCCATTATGCTGAATCAGACGTTGTCATTGTAGGCTGTGGTAGTGCTGGTCTTTCTTGTGCTTGGGAACTTTCAAAGGACCCGAGCTTGAAAATTGCCATTATTGAGCAAAACGTTGCTCCCGGCGGCGGATGTTGGCTGGGTGGACAATTGTTCTCGGCTATGATTGTGCGCAAGCCTGCGGACAAGTTTCTTGATGAACTTGATATTCCTTATGATGAAAAAGAAGACTATGTCGTTGTCAAACACGCCGCCTTGTTCACTTCTACCATCTTGTCCAAGCTTTTAATGCGTCCTAATGTCAAGCTTTTCAATGCTACTGCTGTTGAAGACCTTATCGTCAAGAAGAATAAGGTTGCCGGTGTTGTCACCAACTGGACTCTTGTCTCTCTCAACCACGACACTCAATCCTGTATGGACCCTAATGTCATCGAGGCCAAGATTGTCGTTTCTGGTACCGGACATGACGGTCCTATGGGTGCAAGTGGCGTCAAGAGGTTAGAATCCATTGGTTTAATTGCCCAAAAGAAGGGTATGCTCTCACTTGACATGAATGCTGCTGAAGATGATATCGTCAAGTACACGAGAGAGGTTGTTCCTGGAATGGTCGTGACCGTAAGTTAACATTATACAAAGTTTTTTTTTTTTGTACTAAACGCGTTTTATCTATAGGGAATGGAGCTTGCCGAACTCGATGGCGCCCCCCGAATGGTATGACTGACATATAAATTATGGAATACTTTAATAACTCTTATCTAGGGCCCTACCTTTGGAGCCATGTTGATCTCTGGTCAAAAGGCTGCCTATGCTGCCCGTGCTTCTCTTGCCAGACAAATCAAGGAAGAGAAGTTGGCCTCTAAGGCTTAACTTTTCTTTCTTGAAAATGGGCTTACTTTTAATTTACAAACAGGGATTTTCCACTGATTGGTTTCTAATTGAACACAATCGGCACTAGGGGTGCTTGGTTTTTTTTAAAACCTTGCTGAGATCATACCCTTCGAACGTGATTTCTGTATAATAACAGCGCACGGAAGTTTGCCCATTGTTATGAACAATAAAAAAACTCATAACTTTTTCCCTTTTCATATGTCTTTTTTTTTTCAATCTTGTGACGCGGTTTTCAATGCACAGGCGCGCGTTATTTTTAAATTTTTAAATTTTCATTCCTTTCTCTTTCTCTTTTCCATATAGTGTTTATTAGAATGAGCAGTGAGGCAGAAAAGTCGTCAAATGTAAACCAATATGGATTGACAACAATTTGTTTTACTCATACTAGTCTTTTTAGACCTTTAATCTCTCGGGGTTCTCATCCCTTTTACCAAAGGACACTTCCAAACCTTCTACCAACACATCACAAACAAAACCAACAACAACAGCAACAACAACAACAACGACGACGACGACGTCAAACATAAACAAAGCAACTACATCCCATCAAATTGATCCCAAATCAAAGAGCGCAGTAAAGCCAGAGCCTGGAAAGGAAGGCATGGCAGCTCAATTTGAAGACATTTATCTAAAAATGAACCATGATCTCAAAAAGGTGAGACACTATGAGTGCAATACGTATAAGAAGCTGATATTTATTCTTGCAAGTTGGAGGCTAAACAACAAAAAGTATCAAAGCTTACATTTAAGGACGCGGAAGGAAGTAAGAAGACATTGGAAGATTTAAAGAATGAAAATACCAACTGGACCTTGAATGATGTGGACGTACTCAGTAAAATGATTGATAGTTTGACTACAAGTGCTCAAGATTATCAACCAGAAGCTGAGAAATTAATACAAGTGATACAGGCCATGGCTACAGAATCATCAAAGTGTAAGAAAAGGATGGCAAATGGTTCATGTGATAGTAACAGTTTACATAGTTTTGGACAAGAAAGAAGACATAAAGACTCTTTTGACTGACAGCCAATGTGAGTCTTCAAACGAGATATTGAAGAATAGAAAATTGGACCCAGAGTTGAAGACGTCGCTGGCTTCTTTGGAAACCAAGTTCAGGGATATTGAAGGAACAATGAATGCGTTAGAAGTTGGTGTATTAGAAGAAATGAAACGTAGTAGAATACAAGAAGATGAGTAAGTGGGCTGTTTCTTATGGACATCTTTTATTTACACTGTACGCGTAGTATGTTAACTTATTATTCTGTCAACCGAAAAATCTGTGATATTCAGAAGGAAATCTCTGAAAGAGATAATGACATTTTACAACTGGAAGAGAAGGTAGCAGAGATTAAACTGAAAGAGAGCAGCAGAAAGGCGTATGAGTCATCAAGTGGTTTTGCATGCATTGATTTAAGTGATGAAGAAGAAGAAGAAGACCTATCTGATACTATACAATATACCACAAAATACATTCGACGCTTTAATTTTCTCCATACTCTTTATGAAGCATCAACTCAAAGACAACCCATATCTTATAAAAAACACGAATAGTCATCTTTAATAATAAAGTATTGTACATAAAAAGAAAAAGAAAAAAAAAAGAAGAGGCTCGCTTATTGAACCATCATATCCTAAAATAAAGATCAGTATTTTGCTATTGAATTCAATATGTGTGTATAACCTGATCAACGGATTCAGTTTGTGCAGGCATTTGTTGTTGTTGGGAAGACCAATCGATGGTATATCTAATTATTGATGAGTTTTCTGTTTAATATTTTTTTTTTTTTTACAACTTACCTAGTCACCTTTGGCTTATCAGCCAGAATATTCCTTTGCAACTTGTCAATCAAGACATCCTCAGGAGGATTTTCGCGTAGTTCTTCATCGACATATTCATTATTAACATAATATCCAACACGCACGAACTCCTTTTCTTTATAGAGACAGCTTAGTAAGACAACTGTAACTTCTAATAAGTTGCTTCTTGGCAGTAAATCAACATTGGGTGCATCAGCCTATGAAAAAGTGAGTCTACATTATTCATAAAATAAAAAACGCCTTACAGAAAAGACGAACTTGTTGACGCCAACAGGAATAGGACCCACCATGATAGACTCAAGAACTTGATCATATTCTGAAGTTTCAGGTGCACCTACGTAAATCATCTTCCATTCGAGATCTATAACAAGTGTTAGTTTGAGTTCCATTTTGAACATTATTTTACCATCTTCAAGTGGAGCATTGCATTCAAATGTAATTTCAAATTCAAAAGAACTCGTAAAGGCAGCAGGGTTGTTTAAGACCTTGATATCTAAAATATTAACAAGAGACATTGAAACGAAAAAAAAGACTCTGTAGTGAAAGGAACGCGTTCTTTTTCCTTTTTTTTTTACAAATCGCGCGACCACGGGAAGAGAAAAAGAAGGAAGAAGAAATGGGACGGAGCTGAATCATTCCGGGCCGAACCAATTATCTCTATATAGTAAGAGAACTTTGCTGAGAGAGCGACAGACAGACACACAGTAGGCGGAGGGAAGTTTTGAAGAACACATCACCAAAGAAGCAATGAATCCTTCTTTCCGTGCACCCATACAAAAACCATGAAATTCAGTGCTGGTAATAGATAGTGTTTATAAAGAGCATAGATGGATGGATGGAAATTGATTATGTATTGTTTGATGTAGACGTCAGTTCTTCTCGCAGAAAGAGCAGAAAGGCTCATTTCACCGCCACCTCTGATGTTCGTCGTAAGATCATGAGTGCACCTTTGTCCAAGGAACTCCGTGAAAAGTATGGTGTTCGCTCTATCCCTGTCCGCAAAGACGACGAAGTCATGGTCGTTCGTGGTACTTACAAGGGCCGTGAAGGCAAGGTTGTCCAAGTCTACCGTAAGAAGTGGGTTATTCACATTGACCGTGTTACTCGTGAAAAGGTCAATGGCGCTACTGTTCCCATTGGTATTGACACCTCCAAGGTTGTCGTTACCAAGCTCAAGTTGGACAAGAGCCGTAACGCTATCCTCGAGCGCAAGGGTAAGAAGGACGCTATGAAGCAGGTAAGAGATCATGACAGTATGATGGTCAACACAGTACTGACTTTATGAATATAATAGTAAATCAAGCCTCCTTTTTCTTTATCCAAGCAAAGCAATAAAAAGTCCTTTGTGTAAAAAAAAAATCTCGACAAGGATATCAAATGTGTTTAGCAATATCATTGTTCATCTACAGCATAGAGGATAACGCATTGGCCATGTGATGTGTCTTTTTCCCGCTATGTGTATTAAAATACTTTGGCGATCTATATGCTGGATTGGCCTCGATGAGTTTCTTAATATAACAATGGATCAAAATGGTTACAGTGTAATACATAATATCTTGAGACTCAAAACGACTGCCTTATCGAGGAGAAGGGGGCATATGGTTTAAGAAAACAGCAAGTGGGCTGTTGAATAGCGTCTGACCTAGGATGAGACGGTTAAAGATTGTTTTAAAAGTGTGGGCATCTAAAAAATATAGCTTTGCTAGTCTCACTTGTCAGCCAATGATATCAATGAGCTAAATGACGTTCATTTTTGGGCTATTTCTTTTCTTTTTTTTTATTTTATTTTTTTAAATATCAATGGATAGATATTCACGTGGATACGATGACCGTTATCGTGGTTATTATGACCGATCAAGGTCGGATGCATATAGACCCAATGAGAATTACCGTTCAGAAAGAGATTATAGAGACCCTGGTGGACGTGGTCATTCACCAAGCCCACATTATCCTTCATCTCGGTCACCTGGTCGAGATAGCTATCCCAAAGATCATCGTTATAGCTACTCAGAATCAAGAGGATATCCTGGTCGTTATTCCTCTTCCAACTCACCACCTTCCCGATCGTCATCAAGATCACCACGAAGACCATCCTATGGATACTATCATCCTTCCTCATCTTATTCATACAACTCTAGACGTTCACCATCCCCAATAGGCATGGGAAGCCGCAGTGGAAGCATGAGACGAGACTCATACGACCATCGCCCGTATCAAGGGTCACCACCGTACAGCTATTCTTATCGATATCCACCTTACCACTCACGAAGACATTATTCAGGGCCACCACCTTCCTACCCACCGCCTCCACCACCTGGCTATAGACCATCATATCATAGCAGAGAGCCATCGTCAAGCTCTATCGCTGGTCCTCCTCCACGATCATCCCATACAACGCCTTCTTCTGCTGCACCTAGTTCTCCAAAGGGCATAGTGACAACTCCATCCATCTCTACACCAACTGATAACCCTATTGCCTCAGCCGCAAATTCTAGTCTACCCTCGACTCATGTAACAGCAGCAAAATCCAGCACTACCACCACTACGACAGTTACTTCTACACACTCAATTCCTTCAACCAGCTCAAGATACTCACCACCCCCAGCACATCCATATGCATCCGGGTCTTCTCCTTATCCACCAAACCCTGCGCCCAGGCATCACAATGCACCTTATCATTACCAACATAGTTCACATTATAGCGGATACTCATCGGGCCATCCATCACCATCAGGCCCACCCAAACAAAGAATATCGTGGGCACCCGAACAGGAAAAAGAGGTAAAGAAAGACAATATTAACACATGTGTCTCTTACGATTTTTTTAGCTTGAAAGATATCACATTGAACAAGGAAAGTTGCATGATGAAGAAAACAAGATTTTGGCTGCAGTTCGTAAGAGTCGATTTGAACTAGAGTTTGCAAGCTGGGACGCCAGTAAATTAGAGCATCAGCTAGAGTTGGTTCAAAAGCAGTGGGAAGAAAACGGTATGGAAGAATTGATCAATAATGAGTTGACGGCAAAGTTATCAGGAAAGCCAACACCCATGGCAACACGACCTCAATTGCCGATTATATAAACAATAGTATTGTAAATATATTAAGAGATTTTTTATTTTGAAATAAAATAAGTAATAATAGTATACATTTTATGATTTATGAGGTACTTCATGAACAACTACTTTATCAAGGGTATCACTAGAATTTGTCTTGAAGCTGCCATAAGTCTCATAAACATCTTCAAACAGCTCTTGTTTGCCGTCCTTTTGAATTTCTGCGTTATATGACGTTGCGAGCGCATCCTTATATACGAGCTTGTAATACCAAAGACCCACAGAGCACAAAGCAAGGATGATAGTAACGATATAAGGAACTGTAAAATATAAATACAGGGAACTATTTTACTTATTGATATACTTACGCCAGTACGGGTATCCTGAGGGTGGAGAATCAGGTGGGATGAACACAAAGACTAGAGTGTAAAGGCACATGAGGATAAAGATAATTGAAACAACTGACAAAGAAAAAGGGAATTAGCAAAACTCTTAGTGTCTTTCTTCATCTTTGGTTACCGAAGGGCGCCTTGATAGGACGCTTAACGTCTGGTTGTGTACGTCGTAAGATGAGAAGACCAATGACACTTAGACCAACAAAGAAGTACTGGCCATAGCCTGAGAATGCCACAATAAATTGGAAAACGGTTCCTGGAGGTGGTGCTAAGAGAAAGATCATGGCTATGACATAGAGTAGCACTAAGGCAGGGATTGGCGTCTGTAGCTTTGGATGAAGTTTGCTAAAGAATCTGTCAAACGGAAGAAAGCCTGTACGGGCTGCTTCTAATACAATCCGTGAACCAGAGTAAAAGATAACGCCGACAAAGCCAAATGATGACATTCCAACAAGGACGGGCAAGACCCGGCTACCAAAGACACCTCCAAGTGCTGTGTTGAACAGATTTGCAGCAACTGTTAGCTTTGAGCTTTTGATGACAGCAGCAGGAAGAACGGCAAGATAGGCTATTCAATAAAAAGGTTAGTCTCCGCAATACTGCTGGCTGCAGTGCTTTACCGATATTCGCAAGAATGTACAAGACAGTTGTCAAAGAGAGAGCAGAGATGGCACATTTTGGAAGGGTTTTGATAGGATCCTTTAGTTCATCCAAGACATAATTGAGATTAAACCATCCTCCATAAGCATAAATAACATAATATATGGCTGTAGCATAGGAGCCTGGATTATTACTTGTACCATGAAAAGAAAAATTCTCTGCCAAGTCTGGTCTGTTGGGGAGTCGTCCAGCGAATCCAGCAAAGCCTACACAGATAAGAAGAACCAAGAGGGCAACCTTGAGTACGGTAAAGAAGTTATTGGCACGAATAGCAAGTTTGGCAGAAGTAATGTTCAACACAAGCCAGAATGTCAAGCAAAAGACTATACATCAATCAGTACATTCTCTCTATTGTCGTTATATTATCATCTTACCACCAAAGCCTCGAGCGCCCCAGTTGTTCACATAGCTGGGCCCTCCAATGGCAAAGATGATATTGTTGCCAAATACGGTAGAGCCCTGATGAAAGGGACATTAACCTTTTATTGTCATTTCTAGGCCTTATTTACCTGTGCTAAACCAGAGCCTCTTCCGAACACGCCAACCAAGATGATAAATACGAATGCAACTAGTTTCCTAGGATTCGGGAATTCGTATGCTAAATATTCTTGTTCACCGCCACTGTAAGTATATGCAACTTTAGTAACACAAAAGGCAGGTTTAAAAAGTAACCAATAATCACCTTCGAGGAAGCTATAGGGTATTAGTTATGCGAAGATAAAAACTATACTCTTTTGTTACCATGGTTCCAAGCTCTAGATAATTCCAAACACCTGTTGCAGCAAAGAGTGCACCAACAACCCATAGAATGAGCATCATCCCACCAGATCCAGCGTGAAGTAGAATAAAGGCAGGGTTTGAAAAGATACCAGTGCCAATGATTTGACCGACTGTCATTCCGAATTAAAACAAGATCATAAAAAAGCAAACAATTACCATTCATCATAGTTCCACTAAAGTATCCTAAATGACGCCTAAGCTTTTGATCCCCAACAGCCAGAGGAGATAAGTTTTCAATTTGCTTTGGTTGACGATGCTCATTTGATGGATTTATTGCATCGCTTGAAATAGTTGAAGTTGACGACATCAAGCTTAATATATATAAAAAAGAGAGAGAGAAAAGTAAGTAATATCTTGATTTATATAAAAGAGATAAATCAACTACTGATTAGCTCTTTCTTGCATCAAAAGTTATGCTATTGCATAACCTACTTTATAATCGCATAATACATTGCTTTATTTCTTTATGTTTGCATATAAAAATGGAAATCAGTTAGGTTACACACTATTTACCATTAGGATTAAAAGTTTTATCTGAATTGATCATGTTATCTAGTCCTATATTGCGTGATAGTGATGGTTTTTGAGAAATTATGATATTGTATCATTAAAGCATTACGAGAATTATGGTGTATATCTTGTCATCTTTTTCAAAAGCAAAGGATTATTAATCATTTCGACCCAATGTTCATGCAAGAGTGTACATAAATAGAGGCTTCATCTACTTGTCCCTTTTTTTTTTCCCATATACACAAAAAAAGACTATGCCTACCATTCAACTAAAGAACTCATCCCAGCCTGATTTTACTTATTTACCTGATTTGAAAAACTACAAGGCACGTACTGCTCGTCGTTTAGCTGAGGAACAACTTGAAACGGATCTACCTGAAGGATTTCCAGAACAACTAGAAGGCCCTAAGCTTTGGAAAGGATCTGACTATGAAGGAAAAGAATATGAATGGATCTATCAATTAAATGATCAAGAACTTCAAGAAGTTGACAAAGCTGTTCATGATTTTGAAGCTACTGAAAAGCCCTTTAGTGAAATTAAACAAGAGACATTTCCTCTTCCAACCCTTGGTCCAAAGCTCAAGCAAATCATTCAAGAGCATGTTCTCGACGGTAGAGGTTTCGTTGTCGTTCGTGGCTTGAATCCTGATAACTATACAAGGGCTCAAAACATTATTGCCTATACTGGTATATCTGCTTGGGTTGGTAAGCGAGGACTTCAAGGCCGTCACACAATTGGTAAATGTCCATTTAGGTTTCTTTCAAATGCTAAACTGATTATCCTGTTAATTAGCACATATCACAGACCTTGTTCCCAAGCAAGGACTTGATGATATAATAGCTCCCGCATATACAAATGATCATCAAGTGTATCATACTGATGCTGGAGATATCATCTCTCTTTATGCTCTTGGTGTTGCTGAAGAGGGTGGAAAATCACGAATTGCTTCCAGTTGGACAGTTTACAACGAGCTTGCAAAGACACGACCTGATTTAATCCATACTTTGGCGCAAGACTGGCCCTTCCAAAAGTAACAAACATATAAAAGTAACGCATATCCTCTCTAATCTTTTTTATATTTTAGTGATTTAAACAAGGAAAAGGAACCCTATTATTTAAGGCCTCTTTTGTATTATGTTGATAACAAACTGATCATCCAATATGCACGTCGTAATTTTACAGGGTTCGGCAAGAACCCCAGACGTGAAGACATTCCTCCAATCACAGAAGCACAGGCCGAAGCATTGGACGCACTGCACTTTACTGCTGAGAAATACAATCTTGGAATTGACTTTAAGAAAGGAGATATTCAATACATTAACAATCTGTCTATATTCCATGCCCGCGATGGTTATACGGATAGTCCAAAGAATACGTAAGCAAAATGAACAAATGATTGGTTATTGTGCTAATTGTTTCTACAGGCGTCATCTGCTTCGTCATTGGCTTCATCCTGACAACGCATGGAAGCTTCCTCCTCAATTGGAATCTACTTGGGATAAAATCTATCATCAAGAAAGAGAAGAAATTTTCCCCTTGGAGGCTACCGTCAGAATTATTTAAGTATTGAATATTGTTCTTTATCGAATAAAAAAAAGCTTTTAATGAAGAAAATAATATTCTTTCCATAAATTATGAACATACGGAATCCTTGAAAGTGATGTATTTATTTACACTGCTGTTGTCTCTATAGAAATACTAGCCCATGGTTCCAGCCTGCTCAGACATTCACATTCTTAAATACAAACAGTTAATTACATGACATCTTGCCATGTATAATATATTTTTCCAACATTCTATTCTGGAATGCGTACATTAAGTACTGGGATGAGATTGCCGAGTTTCATTCAAAAAGGATCATATCCAGCCGGTTTGATCACAAGGACGTTGTAGGACGGACTAAAAAATAAAAGACTATATATATTCTTATCATAAAAACGCAATTTAACAGCAGTATTAGATCTATTCGCATTACTTGTTTGCCCAAAACTTTAGATAAGCATTAGTAATCAACTGAATTCTTTTCTTACAAGCTATACTTGCTTAGGTAACCCTTGTTCATCATGGTCCATCTGCGCGAAATATCTTGTTACACAGCTATACGCAATTAGTTTTGTTGATTATGCAATAAAGAAGGTTGTACGCATAAACATGCAATACATCTCTAAGCAGATGCAATTCAGTGGCCTAAAGCTAAACATAAATAAATAAATTATCCTTTCTTTTCTTTATTTTATACATATTCAACTTATGCCTGTCGAAAGCGCTGCAATCCAAGTTCAATGGACATCTCCAAACAAAGCTATTGTCGGATGCAACAATACTAGTTTACTAAATGTCAGCTCTCGTTACGAATTTGGTCAAAAAATTAGAAAAGTAGCTGTCATAGGAGCTGGTCCAGCAGGGGTAAAGTTACAATATGATGATTAATATAAAAGATAATTCATCTTTTAATCATAGCTTCCTACAGCAAAACTCTTATTGGATGAAGGGCTTCAGGTCAAGATATTTGAAAGAAATACTGCTTCAGGTGGAACATGGTAATTTACCAAAAAAAAAAAATACTATATGAACATCCATTCATCACGTTTTGCTTACAGGATCTTTCATGAAGAGAAGCCGTTAAATCCAGAATTTCCATCAGAAGTGCCTACGAAGGTAGTTAAGCCTAGCCTTCCTCCTGGCCAAGAAAAACTTCCATTCAAGCAAGTGAAGCAGTTAAGCGAGCAAGGAATAAAAGAAGAGTTGTTACGTCTTAACCCTCCAACGCCTTGCTATCGCTCTTTAAAGAACAATGTGCCAACACCATTGCTTAAATATAAAGACCTTGACTGGCCAAAAGGCACTGTGAGTACCTAGTGAATGCATTACCCTTTGTATCTAATGTTTTTTAATGATAAGCCATGGTTTACAACACATGAAAAAATCCTGGAATATCTTCAGTTATATTCAGCCCACTTTAAACTTGATGAAATAACTGAATTTAATACTTCTGTCGAGAAACTGACAGAACTCCCGAACCAGTCTGGCTGGAAAGTGCTAACAAAGACTGCACACCTTGATCAAGAGTCAAATAAAGTTGAAATAGTATGGAAAGAAGAGGTAGAGCATCAAAATGTGTCTATAAGACAAAAGGAAAAATATTTACTTATTTAATATAGACATTTGATGCCGTTGTAGTCGCCACCGGTCATTATCACGCACAGTATGTCCCAGACTTTCCTGGTCTATCAGAATG
This sequence comes from Rhizopus microsporus ATCC 52813, assembly GCF_002708625.1. Lineage (NCBI taxonomy): Eukaryota > Fungi > Mucoromycota > Mucoromycetes > Mucorales > Rhizopodaceae > Rhizopus > Rhizopus microsporus. The sequence goes on along the minus strand of NW_019671916.1, from coordinate 2,762,402 downwards.
GCGAAAAAAATGGCCAAGTAGTGTGATCCATTCAAAAGAATACAGAGAACCTGATAGCTTTAAGGACAAGGTACGTACGATATAAAGACCATAAAATCCTATTTAAACAAGTGATATCACAGACTGTCCTTTTGATTGGCAACGGAACTTCTGCTCTTGACATTGCTCGTGATATTCGCAAGCATGCAAAAAAAATATATAACTCTGTAAGGGAGAGCAAACACGGCTATGATGAACGGTATCAGAAGCTGAGAGAAGAGGTTGCAAAACTTGTCCCAAAAAACGTTCAACGTGTTGGAGAGATTCGACGCTTTAGACAAGACAGATTGGAAGATAGTGTTCAATCTGCCGTAGTCGAATTAGTCGATGGAACTGAAATAACTGACATAGACTACATCATTGTCTGCACTGGATATCTGTTCAGCTTTCACTTTTTAGAAGACTTACACGATGATGAGGAAATCAACTCAAGGCGTGGGTATTCTATAGACGAGAAGCGAGTCTTGGTCAAGAACGGAGTCCAAGTATTTAACCTTCACAAGGACATATTTTACATACCAAATCCCACGCTGAGCTTTGTTGGCATCCCTTTCCATATCGCAACATTTTCTCTGTTCGAGTTTCAATCTTATGCAGTTGCCCGTGTCTATTCTGGTGCTGCTAAACTCCCTAATGTGGACGCAATGAGGGCCGAATGGCTTGAACGGGCGCGTCAGAAAGGTCTCGGTCGAGAATTTCATGCTTTAGGCTCAGAGCTTGAACTTGTTTATATAAAAGATATTGTCAATTGGTTAAACGAAGATGGCAAAGCTCTAGGTAAACCAATCATACAGGAGCATGATCAAGAATGGATAAAGGTTAGAAGCAAGAGCTTAGAAGCTCTAGTAAAATCTCTAAAGTTAAATGATGACTAAGCTAGCTGATATTGTTAATAAAAAATTGGGCTTTTTGATAAAAGACAGGCATATCATAAAGATCTTCAAATTATACATTTTGTTTCTCTCTGATAATGAAGTGAGACTGCCACAGTGAATAGATCATTTTGAACCATTGAATACAAAACAATATTCAGGACGTTTAACGCGTTTGCCATATGCTCTTTAAAGAGTGTCGAAATTATCCTATGAATGCTTAATCCTATGCTATTACTCTGAATCTCTAAGAAAGAACAATAACAAAGAGACTGACGACATATGCGATATGCTCGATTCTTATTGGCCGTAGTTAATTCATGTAATAATTCCATTGTTGTTGTATAAAATGGTCTTTTCTTTATTGTTGTAATTCGAAAGTCATTTTATACTAAATGAATTTATTTTCTTCTTTGCTGTATACATTTCAAAAGTATAATTTGGGTACCTTTTAGAGCTGTTGACATTCTTTTGCTTTGGTTTAACTTCTTGCCAAAGCATCTCTTTTAAATCTTGTCCATTACACTTTGTAATGTCTTTGAAATATCCTTTAAAGTGAGGCGGAAGCTCATAAACTGCACGTATGATTTCATTATGATCTGGATTAAACTTTTTTCAGTCAATCTGATAATGCAACTCTGAATTTATTTGTGATTTTCGAAATTCACACAACAATTCTACATGACCATTCAACATAAATTTCGAATATTCTAAATTAAAAGGCCATTCACCCTAATCGGTTTTAACTTCTGTTGACATCAAACTTTTATTAAACATTCATCACACCATTATAGTAAAGAGGAAAGAACGACATAAAAAGAGCAGTTGCGAAATTGTAAATGCAAATAAGGCAATAGTTGAGAGTACGGTAGTCGCAATGCTAATGGGCGCGTTTACATTGAGAGGCGAAACATAAAACCTGAATAGTTTAATGAGTTTTTCTAGCTTTTTTATACCCAAAGCGTGGTTTTTGACGCTTCAATTGGAGATTATAAAATATACAAGTGTTCATTGAACTTGATTTAATTATGGCTGATAAGAATTGAATATGTCGCGTTATACATTAGCGTTTTGTGGTCAGTCTCTCTTTTTTTTCTACTATAGAGGGGTCGTGTATTTAGTTTTAATTCATGTTTCGTTAGATACAGAATATTTGAAAGTAGAAATATATAGAGAATATGCTCTTAATAGCTACATGATGACGGTAGTAGATTTACGTTAGAAGGAGGATTTTGAAAAACTTAGAGCAATTGGATGTAAAGTTAGCCATGTGAATTCTACTTGTGTCAATATATTTGTGACACCACGTTCAGCCCCCCCTTTTTTTTACTTTGTTTTCTTTTTACTACTATAGAAGTGTGTGCATACATGATTGTTTATTGTTTATTGGGTATCAGAAGTAGGTTAAAATTTAATAGAGACGATAGAGTCTTTATGGGAACAGAAAAAATGGAGAAAAAGTGGATAGTAAATTATAAAGAAGTCTATGATGAATTGACCAAAAATGGTGTTAAGAAAAGATATTATTTTCAATTGCCAGATGACCATTTCTCAATAAACTACAAAGTTGATGAAGGAAGGTTGAAAATACTGTCCATGACGTTATATCAAGATATGGATGAACATGATAAAACTATGATAAACATGTTGTATGAAAAGCATAGAAAAGAACAAGGTGATATAAGAGGCTGCTGCTCAATTAACCGTTAATTTTAAAATAATATAAAAAATGCTTCTTTTCTCTACTATAGAAGTGTGTATGTATGTGTGTTTATGTTTTTTTGGTAAGCACTAAGCGTACAAGGAAATCCACGAGAAAAACTTACCTCACTTTCATGATGGGTTGATTCGAACTTATGCACAAGCATGGCTTATACAATATACATATAAAATGCTTTCTTTTATAGTGAGTCTTAAAACAGCTTGAGATTTGTAAATAAAATAAAACATTACACGAATTTTGGAAGAATCCTTAGTAATCATAGCCCTGCTCCTCCACCTAATTGTCGGTTCGATTCTTTGGATAGTCTTTAATTAGTTACAGATGTATATAATGGATCTGTATCTGTATACTTTGAGACAGCTGGCAATACTCTGCACCTGTCATTTTGACTGGAGTCACTAATGCCTTTAAACCAATTATGTTGTTACTTAGACAGGTCGACAGGCAACGTTGATGCCTAAAAAACTGAAAAGAAGTACAGAAAGTTAATTTGACTAAGTTTGCCGCCACTATATGAATCATTCTGTATAAAAAATGGCATGAAAGACAGTGGTATTTTATACAAATGAAACCTTCTGCTCTGGTGTGCTCATAGCGTTATAAGATAATAACGTATTTTGTGGTCAAGCCTTCTGTGTTGTTCATTCTTAGAGTATAGATTTATAGTAATCCCATACGATAAGATCAAGCATTTATAGAGTAAATACAACAAAGATGATTGTTGACAACTGCTAGTGTTTTTCGTGGGATATTTACTTTAATCGAATCCCACCAGCCAAGTTTAATATTAGACATGACCAAATGCGACAGATACCATGCAGTTTTGAGCCTTTCCTAAGACTCTGACCTCAGTTGAAGAAATTCGGGCAGCTCTCATCATACTCTTCTCAATCAAGGGTGGCTCCCTCCCACTAGAGGTGCTGAGTAAAGTTGGGCTCGCTTTTTCAGTACTTTGGTAATACAACTGGCAGATGCCACTCTCCAATCAGTCACACTCGAACTGCTGACATCCGCTACGTATAATGTGGAAATCAATTCTGTTACAATATAGAATGCTTTTTATTAAATAAAGCTGTATAATTTTTTTTTTAAAAAAAAAAGAGGAGGGAGAAGAGAGAAGTTCTTCTTTATATTATATGTCATCTTTACTGTTATTAAGCAATACAAAGGCCCAAAGCTACAGCATGTGTAGGTATTATCGCTACAGTTAAACTCCACGTTTCCTTGGCCTTTTCTCCATTTCATTCCGCCAGATTTACATTGAATTCTCCAAGAGGTGCCTTTCCACGAACCAGTACAGCCATGATTGTTAAAAGCGCAATCACTCAAAGCTCTCATAGCAGTAATAGTAGGTATTGTTTGTGAATCCTTGCCGCTCACAATGCCTGCTGTGCCAATATCAAGGCTACCTGCTAAACTGTCAACCTACCACTGCAGAATTGCATTGCTGTGGCAGCGTGAATTTGCATAAACACATATTACGTTGAATGCTATTACTAAAAAGACTAACAAATTTTTCATTTTTATATTAGAAAGAAAAGAAGAGGAAAAAGAAGTTTTATTTATATTGTGAAGGCAATGAAAATAGAAGTTTGTTTGTTCATAGTCCTTACAAGACTTGGGGTTCGTAGTAAAAACGTTTAGAAAGATAAAGTTGTAAAAGTGTTCGATGTGTGACCACCAGATCTTGTAAAGTTGATCTGACTGAGCTGTGCAAAGTACAAAGAATAGTAAAGAAGATAAAAAAGTTCTTGTATCCGCTTGATTGGATTATTCAAAGGAAAATAAAACAAAAGGTCGTTATTTATTGAATGATCTTGTTAAAGATTTAAAAGATATTGTACTTTTACACTTTTCATAAGGCAAATAGAGTTTGGATATTTGAATTTCTAAAAAGTAAATTTCTGATAAATAAAGTTAGAATTTGAGTAACGTAACCTTTATTATGCTGCTTTATGTCTTAACCCTGTTACATTATTTAAACATTGCCATATTTGAGCAAATAAATAATAATAATAGCAATCAATCAAGGTCACTTAATGACGCTTTACACTGCGTTAAAAATAACCAATAACAAGTTTGTAAATATGTACAAGTCGTGAAATCAAGCTTTTCCTAAACTACGTCTATTGAGAGTTAAAATGACTTAAGATCAAGTCGGCGTGATCAACGTTTCTGAGAATGATCTCACTTACTCCTTCCTTAAATGGTGTGTGCTGCATAAATGATATGGAATTTTCTGCAACATGATGATGATCTTGAGAAGAGAGAGGTTTTTTTTGAATCAAGGCTTTCTCATACAAGACGCGCGTATAGAGAGATGTAAAGAGTATAAATTACAATAAATTGCATATTTAAGAATACAGCGTGGCTAGAAAGCCTATAACTACACCCTCTGTCGTCTCTTTGACAGCAATACTATTTACTTCCTACACGAAAAAAATTCTTGTCTATCCTTGCACATTTATTTCTTGGTAAACACTTGGTGCACTTGAAAGCGCATTAAAAAATAGACTCAAAAGTAGACTTAAAAGGACAATGCTACAAGCACTACCTCTACACATTATCTGTGATACTATCCAACAAAGATTTTCCATGTGCAGCGTCACGTCAAACTTGCTCAGGGGCCGAAATGCTTATACATATTCTTTGATATAGAATAAGGGTTTAAGGAAACTTGCTTTGTTTTTATTACTTGACTGTAGTAAAATTTCCTCTACAATAGGGCTTGAGACCCAGCTTATACTTGTGGGGATAAGCAATGAATAATATTTAGTAACATATTGGGCAGATGGTAGTACTATGTACTCCCCATCATGAGCCAAATGATTTGTTGGTTCAAACCACCGGATATCCGCTCCAGTAGCCTCGGACTTTTGTTTGTAGTTGGCTTATTATTGGCTTATTGTTGCCTTATTGTTGGGCCAAGGTGGTTTTCACGGTACCATTCAGCAAAACAGATTTCTTCATTGTGTTTTAACTTTACGTTGTACAATTTCGATCAACAAAAGAAAGGGTAAATACAGCAATCAAGATCATTTAGCTTACGTGTAATTATGATAAAACTTTATAATCTTGTATTTTACATCAAAGAATACTCTACTGGACTCATTCTGAATAGCCTCATGTAACGAATTCGGTAGTGCAGAAGAATCGTGTGAAATTGTAAAGTAACATCGCAGATAACGCCTTGTAACATTGTGCTTTTGAGTCAATTTTTGCGTCTATTTTTGTGTACATTTTCGAGTGAATCAAGTGCTTACAAGATAAATCCTTGTCAGCCCTAATGCATTTATTTATTTTCTCACATAAAGTAAACTCTTGCCTATCTTTGCACATTTTTTTTCTTAAAATAAACCCTTGCCTACCTTGACACGACTATTTAAACAGAAAGGAAAATGTGATTTTATACTCGAATCAACTTCTTACTACTATCTGGTCTGAAAAAATGTACTTTATTGCCCTTCTGTCACTTGTAAGCATCTTGGGTGTATCAGCAAACTCACACTGTAGAAGTAATGCTGAGGTTAGTTGGAACGTTTATGATTCTTCAAATGGATTAGACAACGGTGTGATGTCTATTCATGGAGGTAAAGATGGGTGGACCATTCCAACTGTTACAGCTATGAATGCATTGAGTGATTGTGTCTTTAACTTCCATGGTTGTTCCGGTGTTTGGACTGACAACAGTTATTGGAAATTCTCATGTAATGGAGGTGGAATGAAATGGAAACAAGGTGTAGGAAGTATCGAATTTAACTGCAGTGATGGACCTTATACATGTGAAAACTTTCACTCAACCTAACTTCAAATTATATGGTTTTTAAATAAAAACTTTCCCTACTTTTTCTAGGGGAGCGTCATTATTATTTCATGTAATTATGCTGCTTTTATGTAGCACAACAACGAAGATCACATACGTGTATAATGAATCGCAACAACAAAAGAAGCCCTTTCTTTTTATATAAAAGGAATAGCTTATACAAGTACCTTTAGAGGGCGTATACTTGTAATAATATACATAAAATAAGTAATATGCTTAAACTACGAGCCTTGAAACAAAGAGAGACATCAAGCGAAATGCAAGCTAGTGGAAAATATTGTCTATGTCTCAGAAGACGACCGAAGTTTCTGAAGACTGGCATTCTCTGCATGAATCCTTTTTATGTGTTGTGTCACTCGCACGGCAGCTTCGTCGGGCCAGAGAGCGTGGTAATCAAAGGTACAGTGTAATGATAGCACCAGATAACTAATATGATACATGTAATGATATTTTGGTTTCAGCATGCAGGATCAGGGTATTTCTGCAAGGAAGGAGTGGGTCACCGCCAGAGTGACTGTATAGAGTGAGTTGAAGGCAACAAAAGAAAAGTGATTAGCAGCTGTGGCCCATGTTGCCCGCCTGAGAGGACAAACCCGCAGAAGATGATCATTATCTTTCATACTTCTACAAAGTTGACAAAGAAGATCTAAATAACGATCGGGAGAACCAGGTAAAGACGTAGGCAGATGGGCAGCTTATAGTTGTAAAAGCGCCACAGAATTGCATATGCCTTATGTGGAAGATGTGTCAACTAGAAATTGTGCCATGCCGAAAAGGGCTCCCTAGATGACTATAAGGTAAAAGAGCAAGGATTGGCAGGAAAGCATGACAAGATACCTTGGGTGTAAAGCCTTCAAACAGAGACGCGCCAGGCAGTCCTAAGGCTATCAGGATTTTATAATTGGGTGTCGAAAGTCGTTAAAAAACTTGGTGAAATTGACTATCAGCTATAGGTACTTGCGGTCGGGATAAGATGCCGAAACAGACCTGGAGACGAGCACGGGGCTCACCCACAAGAGAATAGAGTTGTTTCAAGCGGTTTTTGTGCTTGATGCCCAAGAAGCTTCGCTGTTGTAATAAAGAACCTGAGGCAGAAGAGAAAGCAAAAGCATATTTATGCGTAATTGGTACCAATTGGGGCACTGGTCTTCGTAAGTCGTAGTAAATAAGTCAGAAATAGCTTTTAAAATAGGTGGCCCAAGATCACTGAAAGAGTCAGTTCATCCCAACTGATAAAATATTCCAGCATGTCTATCGTACGGAATAATAACTGGCAAAAACCTAAGACTTTTACGCCAGGCAATCGGAGGTCTTCAAATACCACAAGTATAATAAGATCAGCCATGTTAGAGAAGGAACAGAGACAATAGCGCAGTACTGGTATATTAAAGGAGTCACCATTAGTAGATAATATTTGAAGCACCAAAACAGGTCCAGCCAACGAAGTTGCAAAGCACAGAATTGCGTACCTGGACTGAGAACAATCGGTTCACCTTCTTTTCGTGGCCGTAGACAAACCTCATGGCTGACAAAAAGAAAATAGCGGTGAGACAGAAAGCGGATGACAATGGATTGTAGCGCTTGTAAAAAAGAAAAAGGTACCGTAATTGTGCGTAGACAGTGCAAAGTCATGCTGAGTAACAGCAAGTTATCGACTATTTCCTTACCAATTATAAGCAACAGACGCTGAGAATATTCCAGCATGCTGATGAACTGCTAAGAGAAGGTTACTCAAGAAAGCGGTGGTCTATGACCAAGAGCTGGTTAGTGTATAGCCAAGGTAAATAGCACAGTGAGGGCTTGTCCTATCATGCCGCCTGGCGATATGGCATCCTATAATAGCCATGAGCGCAAGCGGTGAAATTATCGGGCGTCGAAGCGAGAGAGTGTTGTCCTGCCGACGAAGATGTGTGATTGCTTATCTGTGGTGGCGGCCTTTGAGACACCTATAAAAGTAGGCGGTCGAGTGTTCAAATTGCTCTCTCCATATGATGAAGCAAAGAAAGTGTTAAAACAGTGGCAGTGTCTTTGATAAAAAGTTGGTCCGATAAAGCTTCGATAGTAGCGATCGTATGGCTCTGGCGTGAAGAGATCTCTGCTTAATGGAGTGCGTTTGTATAATTCTTTTCGATTTCGACTTAAAGTGATCCCATTGCTGTGAGACGCCCGTATCAGTCAAGTGACGTTGAGTCGCAGAAATGAAGGAGATTAGTTTGTCATAAAACTTACGATCAGAAAGGAGAAACGGGCTATAATTCCAGATTCTTGGACCGATCAGGGTTTCTCCTAAAGCAAAGTGTACAGAAAGCGCAGAATGTTCAGTGACCCGAATAAACTGAAGGTGTAATACTGTAGGCCAGGCAAAAAGCAAAATGTGATCGATAGTGGAAATTGTGCTAAAGGTAGACAGGACCTAAAGGTCGGATTCGCCAAAGTAAGAATCATATCAACTAGTGATGACCAATGGGAAGGTGGATGTTAAGATTGGGATCTCCTACCAGGATGCTGCGATGAGAGTGGAGAGCTTCAGTTAAGTAATGAGCGGGGTGAGTCGAAAACCATAGGCCGATCTGAAGCATCAGCAAGCGCATAAAGGATATGAGGGCATAGAGGTACATGCACACCTGACAAATCCTTAACATGGGCCACCAGACGACGACCGTAAGGAGAGAACTAATCGAGTTCGATGAGGCTCTGTGGATTAAAGGAGAGCAATCTGCAGCGTTTATTCCAAGTAGCAGAAGTAGTTTGTAGGGAAGCCTCAAGACTGGTTTGAATAGAAAGGAATTGGCACGTGTTTCTTGAGGAGCAATTAAATCATTTGATAAAGAACGAATTAAATATGGCTATGGAAACAGGTAAAGCGGCTCTCGTAGTCGTTGTAAGGAAGGAGAGGCAGACGCTTTCTTAGAACAAGACTGAGAAGTACCTTCTAACAAACAAGGAACGTGCCAATGCCAATTACCTTTTGACGGAGGAACATCAAAAGCAGCAGTCTCTGTCAATAGATCATCTACTTCCTCAGCATCGGTGAGCATGTGGTCGCACTCATCATCGGAACCTTCATGCTGTGAGACAACATTACAGGGAACGTAATCCTCATTTTCGTCATCATATTAATTGTTATCGTACATAACATTAGTATTACGAGTCAAAAGAGATGCTGGTGAAGACTAATGTGCAATTTTCTCAAAAGATGCAGAACGAGTAGCGGAGCTAAGCTCGACAGGTGGCGGAGGAACAACAGTACAGAAAGCTTCGTCGGCTGAAGGTGGTATTGAAATAACTGTTGCTTAAGCACAATCCTTCGGAATGGAAGAGAACGTATTATTTTTTGGGAAGTTATGCTCCGTGGATTCATCAACACGAGAACGTTTATCTTCAATAGTGATGATTTCACGCTTAAGGCAATCTCGAATAAGATGGCGGTGGTAACAAGCCTTGGATCTCTGCTGGACCAAACGAGGGCATACTGTATTTTTATAAATTATTAACGTTAATTTTATAAAATATTGTCGTAAAATAAAAAAATTATATACGTAAAAAGACAACAAAGAAAAATACGTTTGAATAAAACGACATCATGTCAAAAGAGAGAGAGAGAGAGAGATAATGAGTATATGTAGAAAAAGAGAGAAAAAGTATGTTAGTATTAGAGCA